>NC_140988.1:391615866-391978016 GCF_052327205.1 Somniosus microcephalus | reverse complement strand
GATGGTGAATGGGGACAGAGCGGGAGGAGGTCGGTGGGTGCGGGGCGATGGGTGAATGGGGACAGGGCGGGAGGAGGTCTGTCAGGGTGTGGGGTGATGGGTGAATGGGGACAGGGCGGGAGGAGGTCTGTCAGAGGGTGCGGGGTGATGGGTGAATGGGGACAGGGCGGGAGGAGGTCTGTCAGAGGGTGTGGCGTGATGGGTGAATGGGGACAGGGCGGGAGGAGGTCGGTCGGTGCGGGGCGAAGGTGAATGGGGACAGGGCGGGAGGAGGTCCGTCGGTGCGGGGCGATGGTGAATGGGGTCAGGGCGGGAGGAGGTCTGTCAGAGGGTGCGGTGCGATGGGTGAATGGGGACAGGGCGGGAGGAGGTCTGTCAGAGGGTGCGGGGCGATGGTGAATGGGGACAGGGCGGGAGGAGGTCTGTCAGGGTGTGGGGTGATGGGTGAATGGGGACAGTGCGGGAGGAGGTCTGTCAGAGGGTGCGGGGCGATGGTGAATGGGGACAGGGCGGGAGGAGGTCTGTCAGGGTGCGGGGCGATGGGTGAATGGGGGACAGGGCGGGAGGAGGTCTGTCGGTGCGGGGCGATGGGTGAATAGGGACAGGGCGGCAGGAGGTCTGTCAGGGTGCGGGGCGATGGTGAATGGGGACAGGGCGGGAGGAGGTCTGTCAGAGGGTGCGGTGCGATGGGTGAATGGGGACAGGGCGGGAGGAGGCCTGTCAGGGTGTGGGGCGATGGGTGAATGGGGACAGGGCGGGAGGAGGTCTGTCAGGGTGCGGTGCGATGGGTGAATGGGGCCAGGGGGGGAGGAGGTCTGTCAGGGTGTGGGGTGATGGGTGAATGGGGACAGGGCGGGAGGAGGTCTGTCAGTGCAGGGCGATGGTGAATGGGGACAGGGCGGGAGGAGGTCTCGGTGCGGGGCGATGGTGAATGGGGACAGGGCGGGAGGAGGTCTGTCAGGGTGCGGGGCGATGGTGAATGGGGACAGAGCGGGAGGAGGTCTGTCGGTGCGGGGCGATGGTGAATGGGGTCAGGGCGGGAGGAGGTCGGTGGGTGCGGGGCGATGGGTGAATGGGGACAGGGCGGGAGGAGGTCTGTCAGGGTGTGGGGTGATGGGTGAATGGGGACAGGGCGGGAGGAGGTCTGTCAGAGGGTGCGGGGTGATGGGGTGATGGGTGAATGGGGACAGGGCGGGAGGAGGTCTGTCAGAGGGTGTGGCGTGATGGGTGAATGGGGACAGGGCGGGAGGAGGTCGGTCGGTGCGGGGCGAAGGTGAATGGGGACAGTGCGGGAGGAGGTCTGTCAGAGAGAGGGTGCGAGGCGATGGGTGAATGGGGACAGGCGGGAGGAGGTCTGTCGGTGCGGGTCGATGGGTGAATGGGGACAAGGCGGGAGGAGGTCTGTCAGGGTGTGGGGCGATGGGTGAATGGGGACAGGGTGGGAGGAGGTCTGTCAGAGGGTGTGGGGCGATGGGTGAATGGGGACAGGGTGGGAGGAGGTCTGTCAGAGGGTGTGGGGCGATGGGTGAATGGGGACAGGGCGGGAGGAGGTCTGTCAGGGTGTGGGGCGATGGGTGAATGGGGACAGGGCGAGAGGAGGTCTGTCAGAGGGTGCGGTGCGATGGGTGAATAGGGACAGGGCGGGAGGAGGTCTGTCAGGGTGTGGGGTGATGGGTGAATGGGGACAGGGCGGGAGGAGGTCTGTCAGTGCAGGGCGATGGTGAATGGGGACAGGGCGGGAGGAGGTCTCGGTGCGGGGCGATGGTGAATGGGGACAGGGCGGGAGGAGGTCTGTCAGAGGGTGCGGGGCGATGGTGAATGGGGACAGGGCGGGAGGAGGTCTGTCAGGGTGCGGGGCGATGGTGAATGGGGACAGAGCGGGAGGAGGTCAGTCGGAGCGGGGCGATGGTGAATGGGGTCAGGGCGGGAGGAGGTCTGTCGGTGCGGGGCGATGGTGAATGGGGACAGAGCGGGAGGAGGCCTGTCAGGGTGCGGGGCGATGGGTGAATGGGGACAGGGCGGGAGGAGGTCTGTCAGGGTGTGGGGTGATGGGTGAATGGGGACAGGGCGGGAGGAGGTCTGTCAGAGGGTGCGGGGTGATGGGTGAATGGGGACAGGGCAGGAGGAGGTCTGTCAGAGGGTGTGGGGTGATGGGTGAATGGGGACAGGGCGTGAGGAGGTCGGTCGGTGCGGGGCGATGGTGAATGGGGACAGGGCGGGAGGAGGTCCGTCAGGGTGCGGGGCGATGGTGAATGGGGACAGGGCGGGAGGAGGTCCGTCAGGGTGCGGGGCGATGGTGAATGGGGTCAGGGCGGGAGGAGGTCTGTCAGGGTGCGGGGCGATGGTGAATGGGGACAGTGCGGGAGGAGGTCTGTCAGAGGGTGCAGGGCGATGGTGAATGGGGACTGGGCGGGAGGAGGTCTGTCGGTGCGGGGCGATGGTGAATGGGGACAGGGCGGGAGGAGGTCTGTCGGTGCGGGGCGATGGTGAATGGGGACAGGGCGGGAGGAGGTCTGTCGGGGTGCGGGGCGATGGTGAATGGGGACAGGGCGGGAGGAGGTCTGTCGGTGCGGGGCGATGGTGAATGGGGACAGGGTGGGAGGAGGTCTGTCAGGGTGCGGGGCGATCGTGAATGGGGACAGGGCGGGAGGAGGTCTGACAGGGTGCGGGGCAATGGGGACAGGGCGGGAGGAGGTCTGTTGGGGTGCGGGGCGATGGTGAATGGGGACAGGGCGGGAGGAGGTCTGTCGGTGCGGGGCGATGGTGAATGGGGACAGGGTGGGAGGCGGTCTGTCAGAGGGTGCGGGGCGATGGGTGAATGGGGACAGGGCGGGAGGAGGTCTCGGTGCGGGGCGATGGTGAATGGGGACAGGGCGGGAGGAGGTCTGTAGGTGCGGGGCGATGGTGAATGGGGTCCGGGCGGGAGGAGGTCTGTCGGTGAGGGGCGATGGTGAATGGGGACAGAGCGGGAGGAGGTCTGTCGGTGCGGGGCGATGGGTGAATGGGGACAGGGCGGGAGGAGCTCTGTCGGTGCGGGGCGATGGGTGAATAGGGACAGGGCGGGAGGAGGTCTGTCGGGGTGCGGGGCGATGGTGAATGGGGACAGGGCGGGAGGAGGTCTGTCGGGGTGCGGGGCGATGGTGAATGGGGACAGGGTGGGAGGAGGTCTGCCGGTGCGGGGCGATGGGTGAATGGGGACAGGGCGGGAGGAGGTCTGTCAGAGGGTGCGGGGCGATGGTGAATGGGGACAGGGTGGGAGGAGGTCTGTCAGAGGGTGCGGGGCGATGGTGAATGGGGACAGGGCGGGAGGAGGTCTGTCGGTGCGGGGCGATGGGTGAATGGGGACAGGGCGGGAGGAGGTCTGTCAGAGGGTGCGGGGAGATGGTGAATGGAGACAGGGCGGGAGGAGGTCTGACCGGGTGCGGGGCGATGGTGAATGGGGACAGGGCGGGAGGAGGTCTGACAGGGTGCGGGGCGATGGGTGAATGGGGACAGGGCGGGAGGAGGTCTGTCAGGGTGCGGGGCGATGGGTGAATGGGGACAGGGCGGGAGGAGGTCTGTCAGGGTGCTGGGCGATGGTGAATGGGGACAGAGCGGGAGGAGGTCTGTCGGTGCGGGGCGATGGTGAATGGGGTCAGGGCGGGAGGAGGTCTGTCGGTGCGGGGCGATGGTGAATGGGGACAGAGTGGGCGGTCGGTCGGTGCGGGGCGATGGGTGAATGGGGACAGGGCGGGAGGAGTTTTGTCGGGGTGCGGGGCGATGGTGAATGGGGACAGGGCGGGAGGAGGTCTGTCAGGGTGCGGGGCGATGGTGAATGGGGACAGGGCGGGAGGAGGTCTGACGGTGCGGGGCGATGGTGAATGGGGACAGGGCGGGAGGAGGTCTGTCGGTGCGGGGCGATGGGTGAATGGGGACAGGGCGGGAGGAGGTCTGTCAGGGTGCTGGGCGATGGTGAATGGGGACAGAGCGGGAGGAGGTCTGTCGGTGCGGGGCGATGGTGAATGGGGTCAGGGCGGGAGGAGGTCTGTCGGTGCGGGGCGATGGTGAATGGGGACAGGGCGGGAGGAGCTCTGTCAGGGTGCGGGGCGATGGGTGAATGGGGACAGGGCGGGAGGAGGTCTGTCGGTGCGGGGCGATGGGTGAATAGGGACAGGGCGGCAGGAGGTCTGTCAGGGTGCGGGGCGATGGTGAATGGGGACAGGGCGGGAGGAGGTCTGTCAGAGGGTGCGGTGCGATGGGTGAATGGGGACAGGGCGGGAGGAGGCCTGTCAGGGTGCGGGGCGATGGGTGAATGGGGACAAGGCGGGAGGAGGTCTGTCAGGGTGTGGGGCGATGGGTGAATGGGGACAGGGCGGGAGGAGGTCTGTCAGGGTGTGGGGTGATGGGTGAATGGGGACAGGGCGGGAGGAGGTCTGTCGGTGCGGGGCGATGGGTGAATAGGGACAGGGCGGGAGGAGGTCTGTCGGGGTGCGGGGCGATGGTGAATGGGGACAGGGCGGGAGGAGGTCTGTCAGAGGGTGCGGTGCGATGGGTGAATGGGGACAGGGCGGGAGGAGGCCTGTCAGGGTGCGGGGCGATGGTGAATGGGGAGAGGGCGGGAGGAGGTCTGTCGGGGTGCGGGGCGATGGTGAATGGGGACAGGGCGGGAGGAGGTCTGTCAGAGGGTGCGGTGCGATGGGTGAATGGGGACAGGGCGGGAGGAGGCCTGTCAGGGTGCGGGGCGATGGTGAATGGGGACAGGGCGGGAGGAGGTCTGTCGGGGTGCGGGGCGATGGTGAATGGGGACAGGGCGGGAGGAGGTCTGTCAGGGTGCGGGGCGATGGTGAATGGGGACAGGGCGGGAGGAGGTCTGTCAGAGGGTGCGGTGCGATGGGTGAATGGGGACAGGGCGGGAGGAGGCCTGTCAGGGTGCGGGGCGATGGTGAATGGGGAGAGGGCGGGAGGAGGTCTGTCGGGGTGCGGGGCGATGGTGAATGGGGACAGGGTGGGAGGAGGTCTGTCAGAGGGTGCGGTGCGATGGGTGAATGGGGACAGGGCGGGAGGAGGCCTGTCAGGGTGCGGGGCGATGGTGAATGGGGACAGGGCGGGAGGAGGTCTGTCGGGGTGCGGGGCGATGGTGAATGGGGACAGGGCGGGAGGAGGTCTGTCAGGGTGCGGGGCGATGGTGAATGGGGACAGGGCGGGAGGAGGTCTGACAGGGTGCGGGGCGATGGTGAATGGGGACAGGGCGGGAGGAGGTCTGTCGGTGCGGGGCGATGGGTGAATGGGGACAGGGCGGGAGGAGGTCTGTCAGGGTGCTGGGCGATGGTGAATGGGGACAGAGCGGGAGGAGGTCTGTCGGGGCGATGGTGAATGGGGTCAGGGCGGGAGGAGGTCTGTCGGTGCGGGGCGATGGTGAATGGGGACAGGGCGGGAGGAGCTCTGTCAGGGTGCGGGGCGATGGGTGAATGGGGACAGGGCGGGAGGAGGTCTGTCGGTGCGGGGCGATGGGTGAATAGGGACAGGGCGGCAGGAGGTCTGTCAGGGTGCGGGGCGATGGTGAATGGGGACAGGGCGGGAGGAGGTCTGTCAGAGGGTGCGGTGCGATGGGTGAATGGGGACAGGGCGGGAGGAGGCCTGTCAGGGTGCGGGGCGATGGGTGAATGGGGACAAGGCGGGAGGAGGTCTGTCAGGGTGTGGGGCGATGGGTGAATGGGGACAGGGTGGGAGGAGGTCTGTCAGAGGGTGTGGGGCGATGGGTGAATGGGGACAGGGCGGGAGGAGGTCTGTCAGGGTGCGGTGCGATGGGTGAATGGGGACAGGGCGGGAGGAGGTCTGTCAGGGTGTGGGGTGATGGGTGAATGGGGACAGGGCGGGAGGAGGTCTGTCAGTGCAGGGCGATGGTGAATGGGGACAGGGCGGGAGGAGGTCTCGGTGCGGGGCGATGGTGAATGGGGACAGGGCGGGAGGAGGTCTGTCAGAGGGTGCGGGGCGATGGTGAATGGGGACAGGGCGGGAGGAGGTCTGTCAGGGTGCGGGGCGATGGTGAATGGGGACAGAGCGGGAGGAGGTCTGTCGGTGCGGGGCGATGGTGAATGGGGTCAGGGCGGGAGGAGGTCTGTCGGTGCGGGGCGATGGTGAATGGGGACAGAGCGGGAGGAGGTCGGTGGGTGCGGGGCGATGGGTGAATGGGGACAGGGCGGGAGGAGGTCTGTCAGGGTGTGGGGTGATGGGTGAATGGGGACAGGGCGGGAGGAGGTCTGTCAGAGGGTGCGGGGTGATGGGTGAATGGGGACAGGGCGGGAGGAGGTCGGTCGGTGCGGGGCGAAGGTGAATGGGGACAGGGCGGGAGGAGGTCCGTCGGTGCGGGGCGATGGTGAATGGGGTCAGGGCGGGAGGAGGTCTGTCAGAGGGTGCGGTGCGATGGGTGAATGGGGACAGGGCGGGAGGAGGTCTGTCAGAGGGTGCGGGGCGATGGTGAATGGGGACAGGGCGGGAGGAGGTCTGTCAGGGTGTGGGGTGATGGGTGAATGGGGACAGTGCGGGAGGAGGTCTGTCAGAGGGTGCGGGGCGATGGTGAATGGGGACAGGGCGGGAGGAGGTCTGTCAGGGTGCGGGGCGATGGGTGAATGGGGACAGGGCGGGAGGAGGTCTGTCGGTGCGGGGCGATGGGTGAATAGGGACAGGGCGGCAGGAGGTCTGTCAGGGTGCGGGGCGATGGTGAATGGGGACAGGGCGGGAGGAGGTCTGTCAGAGGGTGCGGTGCGATGGGTGAATGGGGACAGGGCGGGAGGAGGCCTGTCAGGGTGTGGGGCGATGGGTGAATGGGGACAGGGCGGGAGGAGGTCTGTCAGGGTGCGGTGCGATGGGTGAATGGGGACAGGGGGGGAGGAGGTCTGTCAGGGTGTGGGGTGATGGGTGAATGGGGACAGGGCGGGAGGAGGTCTGTCAGTGCAGGGCGATGGTGAATGGGGACAGGGCGGGAGGAGGTCTCGGTGCGGGGCGATGGTGAATGGGGACAGGGCGGGAGGAGGTCTGTCAGGGTGCGGGGCGATGGTGAATGGGGACAGAGCGGGAGGAGGTCTGTCGGTGCGGGGCGATGGTGAATGGGGTCAGGGCGGGAGGAGGTCGGTGGGTGCGGGGCGATGGGTGAATGGGGACAGGGCGGGAGGAGGTCTGTCAGGGTGTGGGGTGATGGGTGAATGGGGACAGGGCGGGAGGAGGTCTGTCAGAGGGTGCGGGGTGATGGGGTGATGGGTGAATGGGGACAGGGCGGGAGGAGGTCTGTCAGAGGGTGTGGCGTGATGGGTGAATGGGGACAGGGCGGGAGGAGGTCGGTCGGTGCGGGGCGAAGGTGAATGGGGACAGTGCGGGAGGAGGTCTGTCAGAGAGAGGGTGCGAGGCGATGGGTGAATGGGGACAGGCGGGAGGAGGTCTGTCGGTGCGGGTCGATGGGTGAATGGGGACAAGGCGGGAGGAGGTCTGTCAGGGTGTGGGGCGATGGGTGAATGGGGACAGGGTGGGAGGAGGTCTGTCAGAGGGTGTGGGGCGATGGGTGAATGGGGACAGGGTGGGAGGAGGTCTGTCAGAGGGTGTGGGGCGATGGGTGAATGGGGACAGGGCGGGAGGAGGTCTGTCAGGGTGTGGGGCGATGGGTGAATGGGGACAGGGCGAGAGGAGGTCTGTCAGAGGGTGCGGTGCGATGGGTGAATAGGGACAGGGCGGGAGGAGGTCTGTCAGGGTGTGGGGTGATGGGTGAATGGGGACAGGGCGGGAGGAGGTCTGTCAGTGCAGGGCGATGGTGAATGGGGACAGGGCGGGAGGAGGTCTCGGTGCGGGGCGATGGTGAATGGGGACAGGGCGGGAGGAGGTCTGTCAGAGGGTGCGGGGCGATGGTGAATGGGGACAGGGCGGGAGGAGGTCTGTCAGGGTGCGGGGCGATGGTGAATGGGGACAGAGCGGGAGGAGGTCAGTCGGAGCGGGGCGATGGTGAATGGGGTCAGGGCGGGAGGAGGTCTGTCGGTGCGGGGCGATGGTGAATGGGGACAGAGCGGGAGGAGGCCTGTCAGGGTGCGGGGCGATGGGTGAATGGGGACAGGGCGGGAGGAGGTCTGTCAGGGTGTGGGGTGATGGGTGAATGGGGACAGGGCGGGAGGAGGTCTGTCAGAGGGTGCGGGGTGATGGGTGAATGGGGACAGGGCAGGAGGAGGTCTGTCAGAGGGTGTGGGGTGATGGGTGAATGGGGACAGGGCGTGAGGAGGTCTGTCAGGGTGCGGGGCGATGGTGAATGGGGACAGTGCGGGAGGAGGTCTGTCAGAGGGTGCAGGGCGATAGTGAATGGGCACAGGGCGGGAGGAGGTCTGTCAGAGGGTGCGGGGCGATGGTGAATAGGGACAGGGCGGGAGGAGGTCTGTCAGAGGGTGCGGGGCGATGGTGAATGGGGACTGGGCGGGAGGAGGTCTGTCGGTGCGGGGCGATGGTGAATGGGGACAGGGCGGGAGGAGGTCTGTCGGTGCGGGGCGATGGTGAATGGGGACAGGGCGGGAGGAGGTCTGTCGGGGTGCGGGGCGATGGTGAATGGGGACAGGGCGGGAGGAGGTCTGTCGGTGCGGGGCGATGGTGAATGGGGACAGGGTGGGAGGAGGTCTGTCAGGGTGCGGGGCGATCGTGAATGGGGACAGGGCGGGAGGAGGTCTGACAGGGTGCGGGGCAATGGGGACAGGGCGGGAGGAGGTCTGTTGGGGTGCGGGGCGATGGTGAATGGGGACAGGGCGGGAGGAGGTCTGTCGGTGCGGGGCGATGGTGAATGGGGACAGGGTGGGAGGCGGTCTGTCAGAGGGTGCGGGGCGATGGGTGAATGGGGACAGGGCGGGAGGAGGTCTCGGTGCGGGGCGATGGTGAATGGGGACAGGGCGGGAGGAGGTCTGTCGGTGCGGGGCGATGGTGAATGGGGTCCGGGCGGGAGGAGGTCTGTCGGTGAGGGGCGATGGTGAATGGGGACAGAGCGGGAGGAGGTCTGTCGGTGCGGGGCGATGGGTGAATGGGGACAGGGCGGGAGGAGCTCTGTCGGTGCGGGGCGATGGGTGAATAGGGACAGGGCGGGAGGAGGTCTGTCGGGGTGCGGGGCGATGGTGAATGGGGACAGGGCGGGAGGAGGTCTGTCGGGGTGCGGGGCGATGGTGAATGGGGACAGGGTGGGAGGAGGTCTGCCGGTGCGGGGCGATGGGTGAATGGGGACAGGGCGGGAGGAGGTCTGTCAGAGGGTGCGGGGCGATGGTGAATGGGGACAGGGTGGGAGGAGGTCTGTCAGAGGGTGCGGGGCGATGGTGAATGGGGACAGGGCGGGAGGAGGTCTGTCAGGGTGCGGATCGATGGTGAATGGGGACAGGGCGGGAGGAGGTCTGTCGGTGCGGGGCGATGGGTGAATGGGGACAGGGCGGGAGGAGGTCTGTCAGAGGGTGCGGGGCGATGGTGAATGGAGACAGGGCGGGAGGAGGTCTGACCGGGTGCGGGGCGATGGTGAATGGGGACAGGGCGGGAGGAGGTCTGACAGGGTGCGGGGCGATGGGTGAATGGGGACAGGGCGGGAGGAGGTCTGTCAGGGTGCGGGGCGATGGGTGAATGGGGACAGGGCGGGAGGAGGTCTGTCAGGGTGCTGGGCGATGGTGAATGGGGACAGAGCGGGAGGAGGTCTGTCGGTGCGGGGCGATGGTGAATGGGGTCAGGGCGGGAGGAGGTCTGTCGGTGCGGGGCGATGGTGAATGGGGACAGAGTGGGCGGTCGGTCGGTGCGGGGCGATGGGTGAATGGGGACAGGGCGGGAGGAGTTTTGTCGGGGTGCGGGGCGATGGTGAATGGGGACAGGGCGGGAGGAGGTCTGTCAGGGTGCGGGGCGATGGTGAATGGGGACAGGGCGGGAGGAGGTCTGACGGTGCGGGGCGATGGTGAATGGGGACAGGGCGGGAGGAGGTCTGTCGGTGCGGGGCGATGGGTGAATGGGGACAGGGCGGGAGGAGGTCTGTCAGGGTGCTGGGCGATGGTGAATGGGGACAGAGCGGGAGGAGGTCTGTCGGTGCGGGGCGATGGTGAATGGGGTCAGGGCGGGAGGAGGTCTGTCGGTGCGGGGCGATGGTGAATGGGGACAGGGCGGGAGGAGCTCTGTCAGGGTGCGGGGCGATGGGTGAATGGGGACAGGGCGGGAGGAGGTCTGTCGGTGCGGGGCGATGGGTGAATAGGGACAGGGCGGCAGGAGGTCTGTCAGGGTGCGGGGCGATGGTGAATGGGGACAGGGCGGGAGGAGGTCTGTCAGAGGGTGCGGTGCGATGGGTGAATGGGGACAGGGCGGGAGGAGGCCTGTCAGGGTGCGGGGCGATGGGTGAATGGGGACAAGGCGGGAGGAGGTCTGTCAGGGTGTGGGGCGATGGGTGAATGGGGACAGGGTGGGAGGAGGTCTGTCAGAGGGTGTGGGGCGATGGGTGAATGGGGACAGGGCGGGAGGAGGTCTGTCAGGGTGCGGTGCGATGGGTGAATGGGGACAGGGCGGGAGGAGGTCTGTCAGGGTGTGGGGTGATGGGTGAATGGGGACAGGGCGGGAGGAGGTCTGTCGGTGCGGGGCGATGGGTGAATAGGGACAGGGCGGGAGGAGGTCTGTCGGGGTGCGGGGCGATGGTGAATGGGGACAGGGCGGGAGGAGGTCTGTCAGAGGGTGCGGTGCGATGGGTGAATGGGGACAGGGCGGGAGGAGGCCTGTCAGGGTGCGGGGCGATGGTGAATGGGGAGAGGGCGGGAGGAGGTCTGTCGGGGTGCGGGGCGATGGTGAATGGGGACAGGGCGGGAGGAGGTCTGTCAGAGGGTGCGGTGCGATGGGTGAATGGGGACAGGGCGGGAGGAGGCCTGTCAGGGTGCGGGGCGATGGTGAATGGGGACAGGGCGGGAGGAGGTCTGTCGGGGTGCGGGGCGATGGTGAATGGGGACAGGGCGGGAGGAGGTCTGTCAGGGTGCGGGGCGATGGTGAATGGGGACAGGGCGGGAGGAGGTCTGACAGGGTGCGGGGCGATGGTGAATGGGGACAGGGCGGGAGGAGGTCTGTCGGTGCGGGGCGATGGGTGAATGGGGACAGGGCGGGAGGAGGTCTGTCAGGGTGCTGGGCGATGGTGAATGGGGACAGAGCGGGAGGAGGTCTGTCGGTGCGGGGCGATGGGTGAATAGGGACAGGGCGGCAGGAGGTCTGTCAGGGTGCGGGGCGATGGTGAATGGGGACAGGGCGGGAGGAGGTCTGTCAGAGGGTGCGGTGCGATGGGTGAATGGGGACAGGGCGGGAGGAGGCCTGTCAGGGTGCGGGGCGATGGGTGAATGGGGACAAGGCGGGAGGAGGTCTGTCAGGGTGTGGGGCGATGGGTGAATGGGGACAGGGTGGGAGGAGGTCTTTCAGAGGGTGTGGAGCGATGGGTGAATGGGGACAGGGCGGGAGGATGTCTGTCAGGGTGCGGTGCGATGGGTGAATGGGGACAGGGCAGGAGGAGGTCTGTCAGGGTGTGGGGTGATGGGTGAATGGGGACAGGGCGGGAGGAGGTCTGTCAGTGCAGGGCGATGGTGAATGGGGACAGGGCGGGAGGAGGTCTCGGTGCGGGGCGATGGTGAATGGAGACAGGGCGGGAGGAGGTCTGTCAGAGGGTGCGGGGCGATGGTGAATGGGGACAGGGCGGGAGGAGGTCTGTCAGGGTGCGGGGCGATGGTGAATGGGGACAGAGCGGGAGGAGGTCTGTCGGTGCGGGGCGATGGTGAATGGGGTCAGGGCGGGAGGAGGTCTGTCGGTGCGGGGCGATGGTGAATGGGGACAGAGCGGGAGGAGGTCGGTGGGTGCGGGGCGATGGGTGAATGGGGACAGGGCGGGAGGAGGTCTGTCAGGGTGTGGGGTGATGGGTGAATGGGGACAGGGCGGGAGGAGGTCTGTCAGAGGGTGCGGGGTGATGGGTGAATGGGGACAGGGCGGGAGGAGGTCTGTCAGAGGGTGTGGCGTGATGGGTGAATGGGGACAGGGCGGGAGGAGGTCGGTCGGTGCGGGGCGATGGTGAATGGGGACAGGGCGGGAGGAGATCTGTCAGAGAGAGGGTGCGAGGCGATGGGTGAATGGGGACAGGCGGGAGGAGGTCTGTCAGGGTGCGGGTCGATGGTGAATGGGGACAGGGCGGGAGGAGGTCCGTCGGTGCGGGGCGATGGTGAATGGGGTCAGGGCGGGAGGAGGTCTGTCAGAGGGTGCGGTGCGATGGGTGAATGGGGACAGGGCGGGAGGAGGTCTGTCAGGGTGATGGGTGAATGGGGACAGGGCGGGAGGAGGTCTGTCAGAGGGTGCGGGGCGATGGTGAATGGGGACAGGGCGGGAGGAGGTCTGTCAGGGTGCGGGGTGATGGGTGAATGGGGACAGTGCGGGAGGAGGTCTGTCAGAGGGTGCGGGGCGATGGTGAATGGGGACAGGGCGGGAGGAGGTCTGTCAGAGGGTGCGGGGCGATGGTGAATGGGGACAGTGCGGGAGGAGGTCTGTCGGTGCGGGGCGATGGGTGAATGGGGACAGGGCGGGAGGAGGTCTGTCGGGGTGCGGGGCGATGGTGAATGGGGACAGGGCGGGAGGAGGTCTGTCAGGGTGCGGGGCGATGGGTGAATGGGGACAGGGCGGGAGGAGGTGTGTCGGGGTGCGCGGCGATGGTGAATGGGGACAGGGCGGGAGGAGGTCTGTCGGGGTGCGGGGCGATGGTGAATGGGGACAGGGCGGGAGGAGGTCTGTCGGTGCGGGGCGATGGTGAATGGAGACAGGGCGGGAGGAGGTCTGTCAGAGGGTGCGGGGCGATGGTGAATGGGGACAGGGTGGGAGGCGGTCTGTCAGAGGGTGCGGGGCGATGGGTGAATGGGGACAGGGCGGGAGGAGGTCTCGGTGCGGGGCGATGGTGAATGGGGACAGGGCGGGAGGAGGTCTGTCGGTGCGGGGCGATGGTGAATGGGGTCCGGGCGGGAGGAGGTCTGTCGGTGCGGGGCGATGGTGAATGGGGACAGAGCGGGAGGAGGTCTGTCGGTGCGGGGCGATGGGTGAATGGGGACAGGGCGGGAGGAGCTCTGTCAGGGTGCGGGGCGATGGGTGAATGGGGACAGGGCGGGAGGAGGCCTGTCAGGGTGCGGGGCGATGGGTGAATGGGGACAGGGCGGGAGGAGGTCTGTCAGGGTGTGGGGCGATGGTGAATGGGGACAGGGCGGGAGGAGGTCTGTCAGAGAGAGGGTGCGAGGCGATGGGTGAATGGGGACAGGCGGGAGGAGGTCTGTCAGAGGGTGCGGTGCGATGGGTGAATGGGGACAGGGCGGGAGGAGGTCTGTCAGGGTGATGGGGACAGGGCGGGAGGAGGTCTGTCAGGGTGATGGGTGAATGGGGACAGGGCGGGAGGAGGTCTGTCAGAGGGTGCGGGGCGATGGGTGAATGGGGACAGGGCGGGAGGAGGTCTGTCAGAGGGTGCGAGGCGATGGGTGAATGGGGACAGGCGGGAGGAGGTCTGTCAGGGTGCGGGGCGATGGTGAATGGGGACAGGGCGGGAGGAGGTCCGTCAGGTTGCGGGGCGATGGTGAATGGAGTCATGGCGGGAGGAGGTCTGTCAGGGTGCGCGGCGATGGGTGAATGGGGTCAGGGCGGGAGGAGGTCTGACAGGGTGCGGGGCGATGGTGAATGGGGACAGGGCGGGAGGAGGTCTGACAGGGTGCGGGGCGATGGTGAATGGGGACGGCGGGAGGAGGTCTGTCGGTGCGGGGCGATGGTGAATGGGGTCAGGGCGGGAGGAGGTCTGTCGGTGCGGGGTGATGGTGAATGGGGACAGAGTGGGCGGTCGGTCGGTGCGGGGCGATGGGTGAATGGGGACAGGGCGGGAGGAGGTCTGTCAGGGTGTGGGGTGATGGGTGAATGGGGACAGGGCGGGAGGAGGTCTGTCAGGGTGCGAGGCGATGGGTGAATGGGGACAGGCGGGAGGAGGTCTGTCAGGGTGCGGGGCGATGGTGAATGGGGACAGGGCAGGAGGAGGTCCGTCAGGGTGCGGGGCGATGGTGAATGGGGTCAGGGCGGGAGGAGGTGTGTCAGGGTGCGGGGCGGTGGAGAATGGGGACAGGGCGGGAGGAGGCCTGTCAGAGAGTGCGGGGTGATGGTGAAAGGGCGGGAGGAGGTCTGTCAGAGGGTGCGGGGCGATGGGTGAATGGGGACAGGGCGGGAGGAGGTCTGTCGGGTGCAGGGCGATGGTGCATGGGGACAGGGCGGGAGGAGGTCTGTCGGGGTGATGGTGAATGGGGACAGGGCAGGAGGAGGTCTGTCGGGGTGCGGGGCGATGGTGAATGGGGACAGGGCGGGAGGAGGTCTGTCTGGGCGCGGGGCGATGGTGAATGGGGACAGGGCGGGAGGAGGTCTGTCAGAGGGTGCGGGGCGATGGTGAATGGGGACAGGGCGGGAGGAGGTCTGTCAGGGTGCGGGGCGATGGTGAATGTGGACAGGGCGGGAGGAGGTGTGACTGGGCACGGGGCGATGGTGAATGGGGACAGGGCGGGAGGAGGTCTGTCAGGGTGCGGGGCGATGGGTGAATGGGGACAGGGCGGGAGGAGGTCTGTCAGAGGGTGCGGGGTGATGGGTGAATGGGGACAGGGCGGGAGGAGGTCTGTCAGAGGGTGTGGGGTGATGGGTGAATGGGGACAGGGCGTGAGGAGGTCGGTCGGTGCGGGGCGATGGTGAATGGGGACAGGGCGGGAGGAGGTCCGTCAGGGTGCGGGGCGATGGTGAATGGGGACAGGGCGGGAGGAGGTCCGTCAGGGTGCGGGGCGATGGTGAATGGGGTCAGGGCGGGAGGAGGTCTGTCAGGGTGCGGGGCGATGGTGAATGGGGACAGTGCGGGAGGAGGTCTGTCAGAGGGTGCAGGGCGATAGTGAATGGGCACAGGGCGGGAGGAGGTCTGTCAGAGGGTGCGGGGCGATGGTGAATAGGGACAGGGCGGGAGGAGGTCTGTCAGAGGGTGCGGGGCGATGGTGAATGGGGACAGGGCGGGAGGAGGTCTGTCGGTGCGGGGCGATGGTGAATGGGGACAGGGCGGGAGGAGGTCTGTCGGTGCGGGGCGATGGTGAATGGGGACAGGGCGGGAGGAGGTCTGTCGGGGTGCGGGGCGATGGTGAATGGGGACAGGGCGGGAGGAGGTCTGTCGGTGCGGGGCGATGGTGAATGGGGACAGGGTGGGAGGAGGTCTGTCAGGGTGCGGGGCGATCGTGAATGGGGACAGGGCGGGAGGAGGTCTGACAGGGTGCGGGGCGATGGTGAATGGGGACAGGGCGGGAGGAGGTCTGTCGGGGTGCGGGGCGATGGTGAATGGGGACAGGGCGGGAGGAGGTCTGTCGGTGCGGGGCGATGGTGAATGGGGACAGGGTGCGAGGCGGTCTGTCAGAGGGTGCGGGGCGATGGGTGAATGGGGACAGGGCGGGAGGAGGTCTCGGTGCGGGGCGATGGTGAATGGGGACAGGGCGGGAGGAGGTCTGTCGGTGCGGGGCGATGGTGAATGGGGTCCGGGCGGGAGGAGGTCTGTCGGTGAGGGGCGATGGTGAATGGGGACAGAGCGGGAGGAGGTCTGTCGGTGCGGGGCGATGGTGAATGGGGACAGGGCGGGAGGAGGTCTGTCGGTGCGGGGCGATGGGTGAATGGGGACAGGGCGGGAGGAGGTCTGTCAGGGTGCTGGGCGATGGTGAATGGGGACAGAGCGGGAGGAGGTCTGTCGGTGCGGGGCGATGGTGAATGGGGTCAGGGCGGGAGGAGGTCTGTCGGTGCGGGGCGATGGTGAATGGGGACAGGGCGGGAGGAGCTCTGTCAGGGTGCGGGGCGATGGGTGAATGGGGACAGGGCGGGAGGAGGTCTGTCGGTGCGGGGCGATGGGTGAATAGGGACAGGGCGGCAGGAGGTCTGTCAGGGTGCGGGGCGATGGTGAATGGGGACAGGGCGGGAGGAGGTCTGTCAGAGGGTGCGGTGCGATGGGTGAATGGGGACAGGGCGGGAGGAGGCCTGTCAGGGTGCGGGGCGATGGGTGAATGGGGACAAGGCGGGAGGAGGTCTGTCAGGGTGTGGGGCGATGGGTGAATGGGGACAGGGTGGGAGGAGGTCTGTCAGAGGGTGTGGGGCGATGGGTGAATGGGGACAGGGCGGGAGGAGGTCTGTCAGGGTGCGGTGCGATGGGTGAATGGGGACAGGGCGGGAGGAGGTCTGTCGGTGCGGGGCGATGGGTGAATAGGGACAGGGCGGGAGGAGGTCTGTCGGGGTGCGGGGCGATGGTGAATGGGGACAGGGCGGGAGGAGGTCTGTCAGAGGGTGCGGTGCGATGGGTGAATGGGGACAGGGCGGGAGGAGGCCTGTCGGTGCGGGGCGATGGTGAATGGGGAGAGGGCGGGAGGAGGTCTGTCGGGGTGCGGGGCGATGGTGAATGGGGACAGGGCGGGAGGAGGTCTGTCAGAGGGTGCGGTGCGATGGGTGAATGGGGACAGGGCGGGAGGAGGCCTGTCAGGGTGCGGGGCGATGGTGAATGGGGACAGGGCGGGAGGAGGTCTGTCAGGGTGCGGGGCGATGGTGAATGGGGACAGGGCGGGAGGAGGTCTGACAGGGTGCGGGGCGATGGTGAATGGGGACAGGGCGGGAGGAGGTCTGTCGGTGCGGGGCGATGGGTGAATGGGGACAGGGCGGGAGGAGGTCTGTCAGGGTGCTGGGCGATGGTGAATGGGGACAGAGCGGGAGGAGGTCTGTCGGGGCGATGGTGAATGGGGTCAGGGCGGGAGGAGGTCTGTCGGTGCGGGGCGATGGTGAATGGGGACAGGGCGGGAGGAGCTCTGTCAGGGTGCGGGGCGATGGGTGAATGGGGACAGGGCGGGAGGAGGTCTGTCGGTGCGGGGCGATGGGTGAATAGGGACAGGGCGGCAGGAGGTCTGTCAGGGTGCGGGGCGATGGTGAATGGGGACAGGGCGGGAGGAGGTCTGTCAGAGGGTGCGGTGCGATGGGTGAATGGGGACAGGGCGGGAGGAGGCCTGTCAGGGTGCGGGGCGATGGGTGAATGGGGACAAGGCGGGAGGAGGTCTGTCAGGGTGTGGGGCGATGGGTGAATGGGGACAGGGTGGGAGGAGGTCTGTCAGAGGGTGTGGGGCGATGGGTGAATGGGGACAGGGCGGGAGGAGGTCTGTCAGGGTGCGGTGCGATGGGTGAATGGGGACAGGGCGGGAGGAGGTCTGTCAGGGTGTGGGGTGATGGGTGAATGGGGACAGGGCGGGAGGAGGTCTCGGTGCGGGGCGATGGTGAATGGGGACAGGGCGGGAGGAGGTCTGTCAGAGGGTGCGGGGCGATGGTGAATGGGGACAGGGCGGGAGGAGGTCTGTCAGGGTGCGGGGCGATGGTGAATGGGGACAGAGCGGGAGGAGGTCTGTCGGTGCGGGGCGATGGTGAATGGGGTCAGGGCGGGAGGAGGTCTGTCGGTGCGGGGCGATGGTGAATGGGGACAGAGCGGGAGGAGGTCGGTGGGTGCGGGGCGATGGGTGAATGGGGACAGGCGGGAGGAGGTCTGTCAGGGTGCGGGTCGATGGTGAATGGGGACGGCGGGAGGAGGTCCGTCGGTGCGGGGCGATGGTGAATGGGGTCAGGGCGGGAGGAGGTCTGTCAGAGGGTGCGGTGCGATGGGTGAATGGGGACAGGGCGGGAGGAGGTCTGTCAGGGTGATGGGTGAATGGGGACAGGGCGGGAGGAGGTCTGTCAGAGGGTGCGGGGCGATGGTGAATGGGGACAGGGCGGGAGGAGGTCTGTCAGGGTGTGGGGTGATGGGTGAATGGGGACAGTGCGGGAGGAGGTCTGTCAGAGGGTGCGGGGCGATGGTGAATGGGGACAGGGCGGGAGGAGGTCTGTCAGAGGGTGCGGGGCGATGGTGAATGGGGACAGTGCGGGAGGAGGTCTGTCGGTGCGGGGCGATGGGTGAATGGGGACAGGGCGGGAGGAGGTCTGTCGGGGTGCGGGGCGATGGTGAATGGGGACAGGGCGGGAGGAGGTCTGTCAGGGTGCGGGGCGATGGGTGAATGGGGACAGGGCGGGAGGAGGTGTGTCGGGGTGCGCGGCGATGGTGAATGGGGACAGGGCGGGAGGAGGTCTGTCGGGGTGCGGGGCGATGGTGAATGGGGACAGGGCGGGAGGAGGTCTGTCGGTGCGGGGCGATGGTGAATGGAGACAGGGCGGGAGGAGGTCTGTCAGAGGGTGCGGGGCGATGGTGAATGGGGACAGGGTGGGAGGCGGTCTGTCAGAGGGTGCGGGGCGATGGGTGAATGGGGACAGGGCGGGAGGAGGTCTCGGTGCGGGGCGATGGTGAATGGGGACAGGGCGGGAGGAGGTCTGTCGGTGCGGGGCGATGGTGAATGGGGTCCGGGCGGGAGGAGGTCTGTCGGTGCGGGGCGATGGTGAATGGGGACAGAGCGGGAGGAGGTCTGTCGGTGCGGGGCGATGGGTGAATGGGGACAGGGCGGGAGGAGCTCTGTCAGGGTGCGGGGCGATGGGTGAATGGGGACAGGGCGGGAGGAGGCCTGTCAGGGTGCGGGGCGATGGGTGAATGGGGACAGGGCGGGAGGAGGTCTGTCAGGGTGTGGGGCGATGGTGAATGGCGACAGGGCGGGAGGAGGTCTGTCAGAGAGAGGGTGCGAGGCGATGGGTGAATGGGGACAGGCGGGAGGAGGTCTGTCGGTGCGGGGCGATGGTGAATGGGGTCAGGGCGGGAGGAGGTCTGTCAGAGGGTGCGGTGCGATGGGTGAATGGGGACAGGGCGGGAGGAGGTCTGTCAGGGTGATGGGGACAGGGCGGGAGGAGGTCTGTCAGGGTGATGGGTGAATGGGGACAGGGCGGGAGGAGGTCTGTCAGAGGGTGCGGGGCGATGGGTGAATGGGGACAGGGCGGGAGGAGGTCTGTCAGAGGGTGCGAGGCGATGGGTGAATGGGGACAGGCGGGAGGAGGTCTGTCAGGGTGCGGGGCGATGGTGAATGGGGACAGGGCGGGAGGAGGTCCGTCAGGTTGCGGGGCGATGGTGAATGGAGTCATGGCGGGAGGAGGTCTGTCAGGGTGCGCGGCGATGGGTGAATGGGGTCAGGGCGGGAGGAGGTCTGTCAGAGGGTGCGGTGCGATGGGTGAATGGGGACAGGGCGGGAGGAGGTCTGTCAGGGTGATGGGGACAGGGCGGGAGGAGGTCTGTCAGGGTGAATGGGGACAGGCGGGAGGAGGTCTGTCAGGGTGCGGGGCGATGGTGAATGGGGACAGGGCGGGAGGAGGTCTGACGGTGCGGGGCGATGGTGAATGGGGACGGCGGGAGGAGGTCTGTCGGTGCGGGGCGATGGTGAATGGGGTCAGGGCGGGAGGAGGTCTGTCAGTGCGGGGTGATGGTGAATGGGGACAGAGTGGGCGGTCGGTCGGTGCGGGGCGATGGGTGAATGGGGACAGGGCGGGAGGAGGTCTGTCAGGGTGTGGGGTGATGGGTGAATGGGGACAGGGCGGGAGGAGGTCTGTCAGGGTGCGAGGCGATGGGTGAATGGGGACAGGCGGGAGGAGGTCTGTCAGGGTGCGGGGCGATGGTGAATGGGGACAGGGCAGGAGGAGGTCCGTCAGGGTGCGGGGCGATGGTGAATGGGGTCAGGGCGGGAGGAGGTGTGTCAGGGTGCGGGGCGGTGGAGAATGGGGACAGGGCGGGAGGAGGCCTGTCGGGTGCAGGGCGATGGTGCATGGGGACAGGGCGGGAGGAGGTCTGTCGGGGTGATGGTGAATGGGGACAGGGCAGGAGGAGGTCTGTCGGGGTGCGGGGCGATGGTGAATGGGGACAGGGCGGGAGGAGGTCTGTCTGGGCGCGGGGCGATGGTGAATGGGGACAGGGCGGGAGGAGGTCTGTCAGAGGGTGCGGGGCGATGGTGAATGGGGACAGGGCGGGAGGAGGTCTGTCAGGGTGCGGGGCGATGGTGAATGTGGACAGGGCGGGAGGAGGTGTGACTGGGCACGGGGCGATGGTGAATGGGGACAGGGCGGGAGGAGGTCTGTCAGGGTGCGGGGCGATGGGTGAATGGGGACAGGGCGGGAGGAGGTCTGTCAGAGGGTGCGGGGTGATGGGTGAATGGGGACAGGGCGGGAGGAGGTCTGTCAGAGGGTGTGGGGTGATGGGTGAATGGGGACAGGGCGTGAGGAGGTCGGTCGGTGCGGGGCGATGGTGAATGGGGACAGGGCGGGAGGAGGTCCGTCAGGGTGCGGGGCGATGGTGAATGGGGACAGGGCGGGAGGAGGTCCGTCAGGGTGCGGGGCGATGGTGAATGGGGTCAGGGCGGGAGGAGGTCTGTCAGGGTGCGGGGCGATGGTGAATGGGGACAGTGCGGGAGGAGGTCTGTCAGAGGGTGCAGGGCGATAGTGAATGGGCACAGGGCGGGAGGAGGTCTGTCAGAGGGTGCGGGGCGATGGTGAATAGGGACAGGGCGGGAGGAGGTCGGTCAGAGGGTGCGGGGCGATGGTGAATGGGGACAGGGCGGGAGGAGGTCTGTCGGTGCGGGGCGATGGTGAATGGGGACAGGGCGGGAGGAGGTCTGTCGGTGCGGGGCGATGGTGAATGGGGACAGGGCGGGAGGAGGTCTGTCGGGGTGCGGGGCGATGGTGAATGGGGACAGGGCGGGAGGAGGTCTGTCGGTGCGGGGCGATGGTGAATGGGGACAGGGTGGGAGGAGGTCTGTCAGGGTGCGGGGCGATCGTGAATGGGGACAGGGCGGGAGGAGGTCTGTCGGTGCGGGGCGATGGTGAATGGGGACAGGGCGGGAGGAGGTCTGTCGGTGCGGGGCGATGGTGAATGGGGACAGGGCGGGAGGAGGTCTGTCGGGGTGCGGGGCGATGGTGAATGGGGACAGGGCGGGAGGAGGTCTGTCGGTGCGGGGCGATGGTGAATGGGGACAGGGTGGGAGGAGGTCTGTCAGGGTGCGGGGCGATCGTGAATGGGGACAGGGCGGGAGGAGGTCTGACAGGGTGCGGGGCGATGGTGAATGGGGACAGGGCGGGAGGAGGTCTGTCGGGGTGCGGGGCGATGGTGAATGGGGACAGGGCGGGAGGAGGTCTGTCGGTGCGGGGCGATGGTGAATGGGGACAGGGTGGGAGGCGGTCTGTCAGAGGGTGCGGGGCGATGGGTGAATGGGGACAGGGCGGGAGGAGGTCTCGGTGCGGGGCGATGGTGAATGGGGACAGGGCGGGAGGAGGTCTGTCGGTGCGGGGCGATGGTGAATGGGGTCCGGGCGGGAGGAGGTCTGTCGGTGAGGGGCGATGGTGAATGGGGACAGAGCGGGAGGAGGTCTGTCGGTGCGGGGCGATGGGTGAATGGGGACAGGGCGGGAGGAGCTCTGTCGGTGCGTGGCGATGGGTGAATAGGGACAGGGCGGGAGGAGGTCTGTCGGGGTGCGGGGCGATGGTGAATGGGGACAGGGCGGGAGGAGGTCTGTCGGGGTGCGGGGCGATGGTGAATGGGGACAGGGTGGGAGGAGGTCTGCCGGTGCGGGGCGATGGGTGAATGGGGACAGGGCGGGAGGAGGTCTGTCAGAGGGTGCGGGGCGATGGTGAATGGGGACAGGGTGGGAGGAGGTCTGTCAGAGGGTGCGGGGCGATGGTGAATGGGGACAGGGCGGGAGGAGGTCTGACCGGGTGCGGGGCGATGGTGAATGGGGACAGGGCGGGAGGAGGTCTGACAGGGTGCGGGGCGATGGGTGAATGGGGACAGGGCGGGAGGAGGTCTGTCAGGGTGCGGGGCGATGGGTGAATGGGGACAGGGCGGGAGGAGGTCTGTCAGGGTGCTGGGCGATGGTGAATGGGGACAGAGCGGGAGGAGGTCTGTCGGTGCGGGGCGATGGTGAATGGGGTCAGGGCGGGAGGAGGTCTGTCGGTGCGGGGCGATGGTGAATGGGGACAGAGTGGGCGGTCGGTCGGTGCGGGGCGATGGGTGAATGGGGACAGGGCGGGAGGAGTTTTGTCGGGGTGCGGGGCGATGGTGAATGGGGACAGGGCGGGAGGAGGTCTGTCAGGGTGTGGGGCGATGGTGAATGGGGACAGGGCGGGAGGAGGTCTGACAGGGTGCGGGGCGATGGTGAATGGGGACAGGGCGGGAGGAGGTCTGTCGGTGCGGGGCGATGGGTGAATGGGGACAGGGCGGGAGGAGGTCTGTCAGGGTGCTGGGCGATGGTGAATGGGGACAGAGCGGGAGGAGGTCTGTCGGTGCGGGGCGATGGTGAATGGGGTCAGGGCGGGAGGAGGTCTGTCGGTGCGGGGCGATGGTGAATGGGGACAGGGCGGGAGGAGCTCTGTCAGGGTGCGGGGCGATGGGTGAATGGGGACAGGGCGGGAGGAGGTCTGTCGGTGCGGGGCGATGGGTGAATAGGGACAGGGCGGCAGGAGGTCTGTCAGGGTGCGGGGCGATGGTGAATGGGGACAGGGCGGGAGGAGGTCTGTCAGAGGGTGCGGTGCGATGGGTGAATGGGGACAGGGCGGGAGGAGGCCTGTCAGGGTGCGGGGCGATGGGTGAATGGGGACAAGGCGGGAGGAGGTCTGTCAGGGTGTGGGGCGATGGGTGAATGGGGACAGGGTGGGAGGAGGTCTGTCAGAGGGTGTGGGGCGATGGGTGAATGGGGACAGGGCGGGAGGAGGTCTGTCAGGGTGCGGTGCGATGGGTGAATGGGGACAGGGCGGGAGGAGGTCTGTCAGGGTGTGGGGTGATGGGTGAATGGGGACAGGGCGGGAGGAGGTCTGTCAGAGGGTGCGGTGCGATGGGTGAATGGGGACAGGGCGGGAGGAGGCCTGTCAGGGTGCGGGGCGATGGTGAATGGGGAGAGGGCGGGAGGAGGTCTGTCGGGGTGCGGGGCGATGGTGAATGGGGACAGGGCGGGAGGAGGTCTGTCAGAGGGTGCGGTGCGATGGGTGAATGGGGACAGGGCGGGAGGAGGCCTGTCAGGGTGCGGGGCGATGGTGAATGGGGAGAGGGCGGGAGGAGGTCTGTCGGGGTGCGGGGCGATGGTGAATGGGGACAGGGCGGGAGGAGGTCTGTCAGAGGGTGCGGTGCGATGGGTGAATGGGGACAGGGCGGGAGGAGGCCTGTCAGGGTGCGGGGCGATGGTGAATGGGGACAGGGCGGGAGGAGGTCTGTCGGGGTGCGGGGCGATGGTGAATGGGGACAGGGCGGGAGGAGGTCTGTCAGGGTGCGGGGCGATGGTGAATGGGGACAGGGCGGGAGGAGGTCTGACAGGGTGCGGGGCGATGGTGAATGGGGACAGGGCGGGAGGAGGTCTGTCGGTGCGGGGCGATGGGTGAATGGGGACAGGGCGGGAGGAGGTCTGTCAGGGTGCTGGGCGATGGTGAATGGGGACAGAGCGGGAGGAGGTCTGTCGGGGCGATGGTGAATGGGGTCAGGGCGGGAGGAGGTCTGTCGGTGCGGGGCGATGGTGAATGGGGACAGGGCGGGAGGAGCTCTGTCAGGGTGCGGGGCGATGGGTGAATGGGGACAGGGCGGGAGGAGGTCTGTCGGTGCGGGGCGATGGGTGAATAGGGACAGGGCGGCAGGAGGTCTGTCAGGGTGTGGGGCGATGGGTGAATGGGGACAGGGTGGGAGGAGGTCTGTCAGAGGGTGTGGGGCGATGGGTGAATGGGGACAGGGCGGGAGGAGGTCTGTCAGGGTGCGGTGCGATGGGTGAATGGGGACAGGGCGGGAGGAGGTCTGTCAGGGTGTGGGGTGATGGGTGAATGGGGACAGGGCGGGAGGAGGTCTGTCAGTGCAGGGCGATGGTGAATGGGGACAGGGCGGGAGGAGGTCTCGGTGCGGGGCGATGGTGAATGGGGACAGGGCGGGAGGAGGTCTGTCAGAGGGTGCGGGGCGATGGTGAATGGGGACAGGGCGGGAGGAGGTCTGTCAGGGTGCGGGGCGATGGTGAATGGGGACAGAGCGGGAGGAGGTCTGTCGGTGCGGGGCGATGGTGAATGGGGTCAGGGCGGGAGGAGGTCTGTCGGTGCGGGGCGATGGTGAATGGGGGCAGAGCGGGAGGAGGTCGGTGGGTGCGGGGCGATGGGTGAATGGGGACAGGGCGGGAGGAGGTCTGTCAGGGTGCGGGGTGATGGGTGAATGGGGACAGGGCGGGAGGAGGTCTGTCAGAGGGTGTGGCGTGATGGGTGAATGGGGACAGGGCGGGAGGAGGTCGGTCGGTGCGGGGCGATGGTGAATGGGGACAGGGCGGGAGGAGATCTGTCAGAGAGAGGGTGCGAGGCGATGGGTGAATGGGGACAGGCGGG
Organism: Somniosus microcephalus; assembly: GCF_052327205.1. NCBI lineage: Eukaryota > Metazoa > Chordata > Chondrichthyes > Squaliformes > Somniosidae > Somniosus > Somniosus microcephalus. The sequence goes on along the minus strand of NC_140988.1, from coordinate 391,953,692 downwards.
AGGAGGTCTGTCAGGGTGCGGGTCGATGGTGAATGGGGACAGGGCGGGAGGAGGTCCGTCGGTGCGGGGCGATGGTGAATGGGGTCAGGGCGGGAGGAGGTCTGTCAGAGGGTGCGGTGCGATGGGTGAATGGGGACAGGGCGGGAGGAGGTCTGTCAGGGTGATGGGTGAATGGGGACAGGGCGGGAGGAGGTCTGTCAGAGGGTGCGGGGCGATGGTGAATGGGGACAGGGCGGGAGGAGGTCTGTCAGGGTGTGGGGTGATGGGTGAATGGGGACAGTGCGGGAGGAGGTCTGTCAGAGGGTGCGGGGCGATGGTGAATGGGGACAGGGCGGGAGGAGGTCTGTCAGAGGGTGCGGGGCGATGGTGAATGGGGACAGTGCGGGAGGAGGTCTGTCGGTGCGGGGCGATGGGTGAATGGGGACAGGGCGGGAGGAGGTCTGTCGGGGTGCGGGGCGATGGTGAATGGGGACAGGGCGGGAGGAGGTCTGTCAGGGTGCGGGGCGATGGGTGAATGGGGACAGGGCGGGAGGAGGTGTGTCGGGGTGCGCGGCGATGGTGAATGGGGACAGGGCGGGAGGAGGTCTGTCGGGGTGCGGGGCGATGGTGAATGGGGACAGGGCGGGAGGAGGTCTGTCGGTGCGGGGCGATGGTGAATGGAGACAGGGCGGGAGGAGGTCTGTCAGAGGGTGCGGGGCGATGGTAAATGGGGACAGGGTGGGAGGCGGTCTGTCAGAGGGTGCGGGGCGATGGGTGAATGGGGACAGGGCGGGAGGAGGTCTCGGTGCGGGGCGATGGTGAATGGGGACAGGGCGGGAGGAGGTCTGTCGGTGCGGGGCGATGGTGAATGGGGTCCGGGCGGGAGGAGGTCTGTCGGTGCGGGGCGATGGTGAATGGGGACAGAGCGGGAGGAGGTCTGTCGGTGCGGGGCGATGGGTGAATGGGGACAGGGCGGGAGGAGCTCTGTCAGGGTGCGGGGCGATGGGTGAATGGGGACAGGGCGGGAGGAGGCCTGTCAGGGTGCGGGGCGATGGGTGAATGGGGACAGGGCGGGAGGAGGTCTGTCAGGGTGTGGGGCGATGGTGAATGGGGACAGGGCGGGAGGAGGTCTGTCAGAGAGAGGGTGCGAGGCGATGGGTGAATGGGGACAGGCGGGAGGAGGTCTGTCGGTGCGGGGCGATGGTGAATGGGGTCAGGGCGGGAGGAGGTCTGTCAGAGGGTGCGGTGCGATGGGTGAATGGGGACAGGGCGGGAGGAGGTCTGTCAGGGTGATGGGGACAGGGCGGGAGGAGGTCTGTCAGGGTGATGGGTGAATGGGGACAGGGCGGGAGGAGGTCTGTCAGAGGGTGCGGGGCGATGGGTGAATGGGGACAGGGCGGGAGGAGGTCTGTCAGAGGGTGCGAGGCGATGGGTGAATGGGGACAGGCGGGAGGAGGTCTGTCAGGGTGCGGGGCGATGGTGAATGGGGACAGGGCGGGAGGAGGTCCGTCAGGTTGCGGGGCGATGGTGAATGGAGTCATGGCGGGAGGAGGTCTGTCAGGGTGCGCGGCGATGGGTGAATGGGGTCAGGGCGGGAGGAGGTCTGTCAGAGGGTGCGGTGCGATGGGTGAATGGGGACAGGGCGGGAGGAGGTCTGTCAGGGTGATGGGGACAGGGCGGGAGGAGGTCTGTCGGTGCGGGGCGATGGTGAATGGGGACAGAGCGGGAGGAGGTCTGTCGGTGCGGGGCGATGGGTGAATGGGGACAGGGCGGGAGGAGCTCTGTCAGGGTGCGGGGCGATGGGTGAATGGGGACAGGGCGGGAGGAGGCCTGTCAGGGTGCGGGGCGATGGGTGAATGGGGACAGGGCGGGAGGAGGTCTGTCAGGGTGTGGGGCGATGGTGAATGGGGACAGGGCGGGAGGAGGTCTGTCAGAGAGAGGGTGCGAGGCGATGGGTGAATGGGGACAGGCGGGAGGAGGTCTGTCGGTGCGGGGCGATGGTGAATGGGGTCAGGGCGGGAGGAGGTCTGTCAGAGGGTGCGGTGCGATGGGTGAATGGGGACAGGGCGGGAGGAGGTCTGTCAGGGTGATGGGGACAGGGCGGGAGGAGGTCTGTCAGGGTGATGGGTGAATGGGGACAGGGCGGGAGGAGGTCTGTCAGAGGGTGCGGGGCGATGGGTGAATGGGGACAGGGCGGGAGGAGGTCTGTCAGAGGGTGCGAGGCGATGGGTGAATGGGGACAGGCGGGAGGAGGTCTGTCAGGGTGCGGGGCGATGGTGAATGGGGACAGGGCGGGAGGAGGTCTGTCAGGGTGCGCGGCGATGGGTGAATGGGGTCAGGGCGGGAGGAGGTCTGTCAGAGGGTGCGGTGCGATGGGTGAATGGGGACAGGGCGGGAGGAGGTCTGTCAGGGTGATGGGGACAGGGCGGGAGGAGGTCTGTCAGGGTGAATGGGGACAGGCGGGAGGAGGTCTGTCAGGGTGCGGGGCGATGGTGAATGGGGACAGGGCGGGAGGAGGTCTGACAGGGTGCGGGGCGATGGTGAATGGGGACGGCGGGAGGAGGTCTGTCGGTGCGGGGCGATGGTGAATGGGGTCAGGGCGGGAGGAGGTCTGTCGGTGCGGGGTGATGGTGAATGGGGACAGAGTGGGCGGTCGGTCGGTGCGGGGCGATGGGTGAATGGGGACAGGGCGGGAGGAGGTCTGTCAGGGTGTGGGGTGATGGGTGAATGGGGACAGGGCGGGAGGAGGTCTGTCAGGGTGCGAGGCGATGGTGAATGGGGTCAGGGCGGGAGGAGGTGTGTCAGGGTGCGGGGCGGTGGAGAATGGGGACAGGGCGGGAGTAGGCCTGTCAGAGAGTGCGGGGTGATGGTGAAAGGGCGGGAGGAGGTCTGTCAGAGGGTGCGGGGCGATGGGTGAATGGGGACAGGGCGGGAGGAGGTCTGTCGGGTGCAGGGCGATGGTGCATGGGGACAGGGCGGGAGGAGGTCTGTTGGGGTGATGGTGAATGGGGACAGGGCAGGAGGAGGTCTGTCGGGGTGCGGGGCGATGGTGAATGGGGACAGGGCGGGAGGAGGTCTGTCTGGGCGCGGGGCGATGGTGAATGGGGACAGGGCGGGAGGAGGTCTGTCAGAGGGTGCGGGGCGATGGTGAATGGGGACAGGGCGGGAGGAGGTCTGTCAGGGTGCGGGGCGATGGTGAATGTGGACAGGGCGGGAGGAGGTGTGACTGGGCACGGGGCGATGGTGAATGGGGACAGGGCGGGAGGAGGTCTGTCAGGGTGCGGGGCGATGGTGAATGGGGACAGGATGGAGGAGGTCTGTCAGGGAAGAGGGTCATGGGGTGAATGGGGCTTGGACTGTGGGCAGTGGGATCTTTCTATGGTAGAAGGTGCTGTGATTGGACAAGGTGCTGCTGAGTCTCTCTGGCTCATTCCGCACCGGTTTCTCCGCAGAAAGAAGCTCGACCTTTTTGCAAACGTGGTCCATGTCAACAGTTTGCCGGGTTACTCCACGCGGCATAACAACCTGGACCTGGTTATCATCCGCGAGCAGACTGAGGGCGAGTACAGCTCGCTGGAGTACGAGGTAAGGTGGCCACCAGACCCCCGGGGCACGGGCCCAGACCCCCGTTTGATCGGCCCAGCTCTGACTCTTCCTTTCTCTTGGGTTAGAGTGCTCGTGGAGTCATCGAGTGCCTGAAGATCATCACGAGGGAGAAATCCCGGCGGATCGCCAAGTTCGCCTTTGACTATGCCACGAAGAAAGGTCGCTCGAAGGTCACAGCTGTGCACAAGGCCAACATCATGTGAGTGTTGGGAAGTCCTGTGACTCTGTCACTAACTCTATCTCCCTCGCCCCTCCCCCCCCACTCCAGTTTCCCCCTCACTGTGTTCCTGTGTTTCTGCTTGTCACTGACAGGAAGTTGGGGGATGGGTTGTTCCTGCAGTGCTGTAAGGAGATGGCCGAACTCTACCCCAGTATCAAATACGAATCGGTGATCATCGACAACTGCTGCATGCAGGTAAATACCGTGTTCCGCGGGCCGGCGGCTAAATACCGTGTTCCGCGGGCCGGCGGCTAAATACCGTGTTCCGCGGGCCGGCGGGTAAATACCGTGTTCCGCGGGCCGGCGGGTAAATACCGAGTTCCGCGGGCCGGCAGCTAAATACCGCGGGCCGGCGGCTAAATACCGCGGGCCGGCGGCTAAATACCGCGGGCCGGCGGCTAAATACCGCGGGCCGGCGGCTAAATACCGCGGGCCGGCGGCTAAATACCGCGGGCCGGCGGCTAAATACCGCGGGCCGGCGGCTAAATACCGCGGGCCGGCGGCTAAATACCGCGTTCCGCGGGCTAAATACCGCGTTCTGCCGGCTAAATACCGCGGTCCGCGGGCCGCCACCGGGCAAGGGACGAACACTGCGCTCTGGTTCCCCGCTCTCTCTCCCAGCCCTTCCTGTTCATCTCTACCCTTCCCTGGTCAATCAGCACTGACTCTCTGCCCTCTGACCCACAGCTCGTGTCCAATCCCTATCAGTTCGATGTGCTGGTCATGCCGAATCTCTATGGAAACATCATTGACAACCTCGCGGCCGGTCTGGTGGGCGGAGCCGGGGTTGTCCCAGGAGAGAGCTTCAGTGCCGAGTACGCAGTCTTCGAAACGGTAAAGGACCAGGAGCAGTGCCTGTGTGTCACCTTTAAACAGGGAGCACCAGCAAAGGGGGGCTTCTGATCCTGAGCGGGTCACACACTGTCCTTTCACACTCTGGGACAGTGGGTCACACACTGTCCTTTCACACTCTGGGACAGTGGGTCACACACTGTCCTTTCACACTCTGGGACAGTGGGTCACACGCTGTCCTCTCACTCTGGGACAGTGGGTCACACACTGTCCTTTCACACTCTGGGACAGTGGGTCACACACTGTCCTTTCACACTCTGGGACAGTGGGTCACACACTGTCCTTTCACACTCTGGGACAGTGGGTCACACACTGTCCTTTCACACTCTGGGACAGTGGGTCACACGCTGTCCTCTCTCACTCTGGGACAGTGGGTCACACACTGTCCTTTCACACTCTGGGACAGTGGGTCACACACTGTCCTTTCACACTCTGGGACAGTGGGTCACACACTGTCCTTTCACACTCTGGGACAGTGGGTCACACACTGTCCTTTCACACTCGGACAGTGGGTCACACACTGTCCTTTCACACTCTGGGACAGTGGGTCACACGCTGTCCTCTCTCACTCTGGGACAGTGGGTCACACACTGTCCTTTCACACTCTGGGACAGTGGGTCACACACTGTCCTTTCACACTCTGGGACAGTGGGTCACACACTGTCCTTTCACACTCTGGGACAGTGGGTCACACACTGTCCTTTCACACTCGGACAGTGGGTCACACACTGTCCTTTCACACTCTGGGACAGTGGGTCACACGCTGTCCTCTCTCACTCTGGGACAGTGGGTCACACACTGTCCTTTCACACTCGGACAGTGGGTCACACACTGTCCTTTCACACTCTGGGACAGTGGGTCACACACTGTCCTTTCACACTCGGACAGTGGGTCACACACTTTAAGGGAACGGTAGCATAGTGGTTATGTTACTGGAGTAATAATCCAGAGGCCTCGTCTAATAATCCCACCATGAGTTCAATTCCCACCACAGCTGGGGAATTTAAATTTAGTTAATTAAATAAATCTGGAATGAAAAACTAGCATCAGTAATGGTGTCCATGAACTACAGGATTATTGTAAACACCCATCTGGTTCACCAATGTGCTTTAGGGAAGGAAATCTGTTGTCCTGTCCCACCAGCAGAACAGACCCATCAGAGGTGGTGGCACAGTGGTATATAGTTGGGAGGGAGTGGTCCTGGGAGTCCTCAACATTGACTCCGGACCTTATGAAGTCTCATGGCTGCCAATTATAGAGAAAAAAACAAGTCTGCTTGGTAGACAGGGCAAATATATAAGGGCAAGGCTGGATGGCATCTATTTTAATGCAAGGAGTCTTGCAAGTAAGGTGGATGAACTGAAGGTGTTGATAAACACATGGGAGTATGATATTGTTGCTATCACGGAGACATGGTTGAGGGAGGGGCAAGACTGGCAGCTCAATATTCCGGGGTACAGAATCTTCAGGCAAGACAGAGGGGGAGGTATATGAGGAGGGGGTGTCGCAATATTAATTAAGGAGTCAATTACTGCAGTAAGGAGGGATGATATATTAGCAGGTTCCTCAATTGAGGCCATATGGGTGGAGCTTAAAAACAAAAAGGGGGCAAGCACTTTGCTGGGAGTGTACTATAGGCCTCCAAACAGTCAGGGGGAGATAGAGGAACAGATATGTAGGCAAATAGAGTCATAGAGTTATACAGCACGGATAGAGGCCCTTCGGCCCATCGTGTCCGCGCCGGCCATCAAGCCCTGTCTGATCTAATCCCATATTCCAGCATTTGGTCCGTAGCCTTGTATGCTATGGCATTTCAAGTGCTCATCCAAATGCTTCTTAAATGTTGTGAGGGTTCCTGCCTCCACAACCCTTCCAGGCAGTGAGTTCCAGACTCCAACCACCCTCTGGGTGAAAAAGTTCTTCCTCAAATCCCCTCTAAACCTCCCGCCCTTTACCTTGAATCTATGCCCCCTAGTTATTGACCCCTCTACTAAGGGAAAAAGCTCCTCAGCATCCATCCTATCTATGCCCCTCATAATTTTGTACACCTCAATCATGTCCCCCCTCAGCCCCCTCTGTTCCAAGGAAAACCCAATCTCAGAGGAATGTGCAAATAATAGGGTAATAATAATGGGGGATTTCAACTTCCCCAATATTAACTGGGATAGTCAGAGTGTGAAAGGCTCAGAGGGTGTAGAATTCTTAAAGTGCATCCAGGAGAGCTTTTTGAGCCAGCATGTAGAAAGTCCTACAAGAGAGGGGGCGGTACTGGACCTAATTCTAGGGAATGTGGCCGGCCAAGTGGACAAAGTGCTAGTAGGTGAGCACTTTGGTGACAGTGACCATAATATGGTAAGATTTAAGGTGGTCATGGAAAAGGACAGGGATGGGCCGGAAATAAAGGTTCTAAATTGGGGGAAGGCCGATTTTAATAGGATAAGGCAGGATCTGGCCAAAATGGACTGGGATCAGCTACTTGTAGGAAAATCCGCATCAGAGCAATGGGAGGCTTTCAGAAGGGAGATTGGGATCATACAATGGCAACATGTTCCCGTAAAGGTCAAGGGTGGTTCCAAAAACCACAGGGAACCTTGGATGTCAGGGGATATACGAGAATGGATTAGGAAAAAAAGGAGGGCTTTTGGCAGATACAAAAGGCTAAAGACGGAGGAAGCCCTAGAGGAGTACAAAGTGCAGGGGGATACTTAAAAAAGAAATTAGGAGATCAAGGAGGGGCCATGAAATAACACTGGCGAGCAAAATAAAGGAAAATCCTAAGATGTTTTATAAGTATATTAAGGGTAAGAGGATAACTAGGGAAAAAATAGGGCCCATTAGGGACAAAAGTGGCAATCTGTGTGTGGAGCCGGAAGTTGTAGGAGGGGTTCTAAATGAATTTTTTGCATCTGTTTTCACTATGGAGAAGGACGATGTAGACATAGAAATAGGGCGGGGGGACTGTGAAATGCTCGAACATATTCACATCGAGAGGGAGGAGGTATTGGCGGTTTTAGCTGGCCTAAAAATGGATAAATCCCCAGGCCCGGATGAAATGTATCCCAGGCTGCTGTGTGAGGCAAAGGAAGAGATTGCGGGGGCTCTAACACATATATTCAGGACCTCTCTGGCCACAGGGGATGTGCCAGAGGACTGGAGAACCGCTAATGTAGTACCATTATTCAAGAAGGGAAGTAGGGAAAAACCGGGGAACTACAGGCCAGTGAGCCTAACATCAGTGGTAGGAAAATTATTGGAAAAAATTCTGAGGGACAAAATTTGTCTCCACTTGGAGAGGCAAGGATTAATCAGGGATAGTCAACATGGCTTTGTCAAGGGAAGATCATGTCTGACTAATTTGATTGAATTTTTTGAGGGGGTGACTAGGTGTGTGGATGAGGGTAACGCAGTGGATGTGGTATATATGGATTTCAGTAAGGCCTTCGATAAAGTCCCGCACAGGAGACTGGTCAAGAAGGTAAGAGCCCATGGAATCCAGGGTGCCTTGGCACATTGGATACAAAACTGGCTTAGTGACAAGGCAGAGGGTGATGGTCGAAGGTTGTTTTTGTGACTGGAAGCCTGTGGCCAGTGGGGTACCACAGGGATCGGTGCTGGGTCCCTTGCTGTTTGTGGTCTACATTAATGACTTGGATATGAATGTAAAAGGTATGATCAGTAAGTTCGCGGATGATACAAAAATTGGTAGGGTGGTAAATAGCGAGGAGGGTAGCCTCAGTCTGCAGAACGATATAGATGGGTTGGTCAGATGGGCGGAACAGTGACAAATGGAATTTAACCCGGAAAAGTGCGAGGTGATGCACTTTGGGGGGGACTAACAAGGCAAGGGAATACACAATGAATGGTAAGACCCTAGGCAAGACGGAGGGTCAGAGGGATCTGGGTGTGCAAGTACACAGATCCCTGAAGGCGGCGGAACAGGTGGATAAGGTGATAAAAAAGGCATATGGGATACTTGCCTTCATTAGCCGAGGCATTGAATATAAGAGCAAGGAGGTTATGATGGAACTGTATAAAACACTGGTTAGGCCACAGCTGGAATACTGTGTGCAGTTCTGGTCGCCACACTACAGGAAGGATGTGATCGCGTTGGAGAGGGTGCAGAGGAGGTTCACCAGGATGTTACCGGGGCTGGAACGCTTCAGCTATGAAGAGAGACTGGACAGATTGGGTTTGTTTTCCTTGGAACAGAGGAGGCTGAGGGGGGACATGATTGAGGCGTACAAAATTATGAGGGGCATAGATAGGATGGATGCTGAGGAGCTTTTTCCCTTAGTAGAAGGGTCAATAACTAGGGGGCATAGATTCAAGGTAAAGGGCGGGAGGTTTAGAGGGGATTTGAGGAAGAACTTTTTCACCCAGAGGGTGGTTGGAGTCTGGAACTCACTGCCTGAAAGGGTTGTGGAGGCAGGAACCCTCACAACATTGAAGAAGCATTTGGATGAGCACTTGAAATGCCATAGCATACAAGGCTACGGACCAAATGCTGGAATATGGGATTAGATCAGACAGGGCTTGATGGCCGGCGCGGACACGATGGGCCGAAGGGCCTCTATCCGTGCTGTATAACTCTATGGCATCAGGTCAAACATAGGCAAGGAAACCTCCTGCTGATTACCACCTACTGCTCTCCCTCAGCTGATGAATCAGTACTCCTCCATGTTGAACACCACTTGGAAGAAGCACTGAGGGTAGCAAGGGCACAGAATGTACTCTGGGTGGGGGACTTCAATGTCCATCACCAAGAGTGGCTCGGTAGCACAACTACTGACCGAGCTGACCGAGTCCTGAAGGACATAACTGCCAGTCTGGGCCTGCGACAGGTGGTGAGTGAACCAACACGAGGGAAAAACCTACTTGACCTCCTCCTCACCAATCTACCTGTCGCAGATGCATTTGTCCATGACAGCACTGGTAGCAGTGACCACCGCACAGTCATTGTGGAGACAAAGTCCCATCTTCACACTGAGGACACCCTCCATCGTGTGATGTGGCACTACAACCGTGCTAAATGGGATAGATTCAGAACAGATCTAGCAGCTCAAAACTGGACATTCATGAGGCGCTGTGGGCCATCAGCAGCAGCAGAATTGTATTCCACCACAATCTGTAACCTCATGGCCCGGCATATCCCTCACTCTACCATTACCACCAAGCCAGGGGACCAACCCTGGTTCAATAAGGAGTGTAGAAGAGCATGCCAGGAGCAGCACCAGGTGTACCTAAAAATGAGGTGCCAACCTGGGGAAGCTGCAACACAGGACTGCATGCATGCTAAACAACGGTAGCAGCGTGCTATAGGCAGTGCTAAGCGATCCCACACCCAACAGATCAGATCAGATCAAAGCTCTGCAGTCACACACACACACACACACACACACACACACACACACACACACACACACACAGAAACCCCACAATGCAGATAGAGGCCATTTCGGCCCATCGAGCCTGCACCGACACATATCCCACCCGATCCCCGTAACCCCTACACCAACACATATCCCACCCTATCCCCGTAACCCCACGTATTTAATCCCCCTAACACTAAGGGTCAATTTATCATAGCCAATCAACCTAACCCGCACATCTTTGGACTGTGGGAGGAAACCGGAGCACCCGGAGGAAACCCACGCAAACACGGGGCGAATGTGCAAACTCCACACAGACAGTCACCCGAGACCGGATTTGAACCCGGGTCCCTGGCGCTGTGAGGCAACAGTGCTGCCACATCCAGTCATGAATGGTGGTGGACCATTAAACAACTGATGGGAGGAGGAGACTTCATGAATGTCCCCATCCTCAATGATGGCGGAGCCCAGCATGTGAGTGCAAAAGACAAGGCTGAAGTGTTTGCAACCATCTTTAGCCAGAAGTGCCAAGTGGATGATCTATCTTGGCCTCCTCTTGATGTCCCCACCATCACAGAAGCCAGTCTTCCGCCAATTCAATTCACTCCACGTGATATCAAGAAATGGCTGAGTGCACTGGATACAGCAAAGGCTGTGGGCCACGACAACATCCCGGCTGTCGTGCTGAAGACTTGTGCTCCAGAACTAGCCGCGCCTCTAGCCAAGCTGTTCCAGTACAGCTACAACACTGGCATCTACCCGACAATGTGGAAAACTGCCCAGTTATGTCCTGTCCACAAAAAGCAGGACAAATCCAATCCGGCCAATCACCGCCCCATCAGTCTACTCTCAATCATCAGCAAAGTGATGGAAGGTGTTGTCGACAGTGCTATCAAGCGGCACTTACTCACCAATAACCTGCTCACTGATGCCCAGTTTGGGTTCCACCAAGATCACTCAGCTCCCGACCTCATTACAGCCTTGGTCCAAACATGGGCAAAAGAGCTGAATTCCAGAGATGAGGTGAGAGTGACTGCCCTTGACATCAAGGCAGCATTTGACCGAGTGTGGCATCAAGGAGCCCTAGTAAAATTGAAATCACTGGGAATCAGGGGAAAAACGCTCCACTGGCTGGAGTCATACCTAGCACAAAGGAAGATGGTTGAGGTGGTTGAAGGTCAATCATCACAGCCCCAGGACATCGCTGCAGGAGTTCCTCAGGGCAGTGTCCTAGGCCCAATCATCTTTCAGCTGCTTCATTATTGACCATACCTCCATCATTAGGTCAGAAATAGGGATGTTCGCTAAATTGCAGTGTTCAGTTCCACTTGCAACTCCTCAGATAATGAAGCAGTCCATGCCCGCAAGCAGCAAGACCTAGATGACATTCAGGCTTGGGCTGGTAAGTGGCAAGTAACATTCGCGCCACACAAGTGCCAAGCAATGACTATCTCCAACAAGTGAGCGTCTTATCACCGCCTCTTGACATTCAACAGCATTACCACCACCGAATTCTCCAACATCAACATCCTGGGGGGTCACCATTGACCAGAAACTTAACTGGACCAGCCATATAAATACTGTGGCTACAAGAGCAGGTCAGAGGCTGGGTATTCTGCAGCAAGTGACTCACCACCTGACTCCCCAAAGCCTTTCCACCATCTACAAGGCACAAGTAAGGAGTGTGATGGAATACTGTCCACTTGCCTGGATGAGTGCAGCTCCAACAACAACACGAAGCTCGACACCATCCAGGACAAAGCAGCCCGCTTGATTGGCACCCCATCCACCACCTTAAACATTCACTCCCTCCACCACCGGCGTACCGTGGCTGCAGTGTGTACCATCTACAAGATGCACTGCAGCAACTCGCCAAGGCTTCTTCGACAGCGCCTCCCAGAAGATCAAGGACAGCAGGCGCATGGGAACACCACCAAGTCCCCCTCCAAGTCACACAACATCCTGACTTGGAAGTATATCGGCCGTTCCTTCATCGTCGCTGGGTCAAAATTCTGGAACTCCCTCCCTAACAGCACTGTGGGAGCACCTTCACCACACGGACTGCAGCGGTTCAAGAAGGCGGCTCACCACCACCTTCTCAAGGGCAGTTAGGGATGGGCAATAAGTGCTGGCCTTGCCAGCGACACCCACATCCCAAGAACAAATAAAAAAACTCCTTTCACACTCTGGGACAGGGGATCAGATTGTTCCTCTCCCCCGGTTACTGACACTTCCTGTTTTGTTTCAGGGCGCTCGACACCCCTTTTCACAGGCCATGGGCAGGAACATTGCGAATCCCACTGCCATGTTACTGAGTGCCGCCAATATGCTGAAGCACCTGAAGTAAGTTCCACTGCTCCTCCATCCTGCACGTTCTCCAATCTCTCTCCACCCTTCAGATTGAAAGCCAGAGACATCTTCCATTCCCGACCCCCCACTCTGCCCTTTCTCTCTCTGGCCCTCCGATGCATGCGCACGCTCTCCCTCCGCCCGCCACACTCTGGCTTGTTGATAGTTCTCACTCTGCGTATTTTTACTTTAAATTGTTGAAAATGACTATATTAACTCCATACGAGGCTGAAATCTCTTGTTTTCTGCTGCAGCCTGGAATTTCACTGCACCCTGGTCTCTGAGGCGGTGAAGAAAGTGATCAAACTGGGCAAGGTAGGTGGGGAAACTCACGGCAGACGGGATGTCGGAGGGCTGGCGTCAGACGGAGTGCTGTGTGGTTTGTCGGTGCCCGGGCTGCTCTCTCTGCTGGATAGAGGCTGGCCTGTATTGTGAGGGTCTCCATGAACTGGCCTTGGATACACGGCTGGTCAGCAAGTGAAAGAGGGGGGGGTGGGGGGGGGGGAGAGGAGGAGTGGGGGGAGCGGAAGGTGCTGGAACCAGTAAACTGACTGGAGGGTTGGACAAAGGCACACATTCTATAATACCGGATCCCGTGGGGAGTCGGGGAGCATTGTGTATTATTCCCATTATGTGAATTCCTGAAATAGTTACAGGCTGGTTTCCCTCCGCAGATTGGGAACAGTAGCATAGCGGTTATGTTACTAGTAGTAATCCCGAGGCCTGGACTAATGATCCAGAGACAGGAGTTCAAGTCCCACCATGGCAGCTGGGAATTTAAATTCAGTTAATAAAAGAAATCTGGAATAAAAAAACTAGTGACCATGAAACTATCGGATTGTTGTAAAAACCCATCTGGTTCACTAATGTCCTTTAGGGAAGGAAATCTACCGTCCTTACCTGGTCTGGCCTATATGTGACTCCAGACCCACAGCAATGTGATTGACTGACTCTTAACTGCCCGCTGGCTTACCATCTTCTCGAGGAATTGGGGATGGACAATAAATGCTGGCTTTGCCAGCGACGCCCACGTCCCATGAATAAATAAAAAGATTCCCGGTTTGAGTAGAGATCAGTTTGTGCAATTGGTATTTCTGTTTGAGGCTAGATATTCTGGCTCCTTCGTAAGAGGGTCTTCTGGACACCGAACTTGTCATTAAAGACAAGCGCGCGAGAGACGGCGAGCGTGGCGACCACTCCTGGTTTAAAAGCTATCGCTCCTGTGTGTGTGACGCGTGTGTGTGAGACAGGGAGTGAGTGTGTGCACCAGACTTTTTAATTTATTTTTCCTGATTTTTGGAATCATTTTGTGTTAATTCATCCACAATGATTATTTTAATTAAATTTTTATGTTTTACTTAAATTTTTTCCATTTGATTATTTCTCCCTTCCCTGGATTAGGTTCGGACCCGAGACATGGGCGGTTACTGCACCACCAGTGATTTCCTCAAGAGCATCATCGACAACCTGCACCCTCCTCGCCTTCGCTAGTCGGGGCTCTGGGTGGGGGGCCCTTAGGTTCCTGTTAGAAGCAACTCCTCCCACCTTGAGTTTGGACTTAACGGTGTCATTGGATCCTGGTAACTCCCTCTCGTGCTCCCAGTGGCACCCCTACCAACCCCGGTAACTCCGTCTCGTGCTCCCAGTGGCACCCCTACCAACCCCGGTAACTCCCTCTCGTGCTCCCAGTGGCACCCCTACCAACCCCGGTAACTCCCCCTCGTGCTCCCAGTGGCACCCCTACCAACCCCGGTAACTCCGTCTCGTGCTCCCAGTGGCACCCCTACCAACCCCGGTAACTCCCTCTCGTGCTCCCAGTGGCACCCCTACCAACCCCGGTAACTCCCTCTCGTGCTCCCAGTGGCACCCCTACCAACCCCGGTAACTCCCTCTCGTGCTCCCAGTGGCACCCCTACCAACCCCGGTAACTCCCTCTCGTGCTCCCAGTGGCACCCCTACCAACCCCGGTAACTCCCTCTCGTGCTCCCAGTGGCACCCCTACCAACCCCGGTAACTCCCCCTCGTGCTCCCAGTGGCACCCCTACCAACCCCGGTAACTCCCTCTCGTGCTCCCAGTGGCACCCCTACCAACCCCGGTAACTCCCTCTCGTGCTCCCAGTGGCACCCCTACCAGCAAAGGAGGAACTGACGCAAATCAATATCTCTAAGGATATGGTGTTAAGGAAGCTAAAGGGATTGAAGGTGGACAAATCCCCAGGGCCTGATAACATGCATCCTAGGGTACTGAAGGAGGTGGCCCTAGAGATAGCGGATGCACTAAGGATGATTTTTCAGAATTCATTAGACTCGGGAACAGTGCCGATGGATTGGAGGGTAGCTAACGTTACCCCACTATTCAAAAAGGGGGGTAGGGAAAAAGCAGGTAATTACAGACCTGTAAGCCTTACATCAGTTGTGGGCAAAATGCTGGAGTCCATCATTAAGGATGAAATAGCGGAGCACTTAGCAAATGGGGACAGGATAGGACAGAGTCAACATGGATTTACAAAGGGTAAATCGTGCTTGACTAATCTATTGGAATTTTTTGAGGGAGTAACTGGTAGAATAGATGGGGGAGAGCCAGTAGATGTGGTGTACCTGGACTTCCAAAAGGCCTTCGATAAGGTCCCACATAAAAGATTAGCATGGAAAATTGAGGCTCATGGGATAAAGGGGAAAGTTTTGGCGTGGATAGGGAACTGGCTGTCAGATAGAAAACAGAGAGTTGGAATAAACGGCTCATTTTCTGAATGGCAGGCAGTAACAAGTGGGGTACCACAGGGATCTGTCCTGGGCCCCCAGCTGTTCACAATTTACATTAATGACCTGGATCAGGGAGTCGGATGCAGCATTTCCAAATTTGCAGACGACACTAAACTAGGAGGGGGGGTGGGCTCAGAGGAAGAGACCAGGAAGCTCCAGAGCGATTTGGACAGACTGGGCGATTGGGCGGATAAATGGCAGATGCACTATAATGTGGACAAGTGCGAAGTTATCCACCTTGGGTGCAGGAACGGGAGGGCAAATTATTATTTAAATGGCAATAGATTGGGAGAGGGGGAAGTACAGAGAGACCTGGGTGTTCTTGTACACCAGTCACTGAAGGCGAGCATGCAGGTGCAACAGGCGGTCAAGAAGGCAAACGGTATGCTGGCCTTCATAGCAAAAGGGTTAGAATACAGGAACAGGGATACCTTGCTGCAGCTGTACAGGGCACTGGTGAGACCACACCTCGAGTACTGTGTACAGTTTTGGTCGCCTCATCTGAGGAAGGATGTTCTTGCCATGGAGGGGGTGCAGCGGCGATTCACCAGGCTGATACCAGGAATGGCGGGAATGACCTATGAGGAGAGACTATGTAGTTTAGGGATGTACACACTGGAGTTTAGAAGATTGAGAGGGGACCTCATAGAAGTGTATAAAATTCTGACAGGTCTAGACAGACTGGATGCAGAAGGAATGTTTCCCTTGGCGGGTGAGAACAGAACTAGAGGACATAATTTAAGGATAAGGGCTAAACCATTTAGGACAGAGATGAGGGGGAATTTCTTCACTCAGAGAGTGGTGAACCTGTGGAACTCATTGCCACAGAGGGCAGTGTACGCCAGCTCATTAAATATATTTAAGAGGGAATTAGATATATTTCTACGGGCAAAAGGGGTTAAGGGTTACGGAGAGAAGGCGGGGACGGGATACTGAATTAAAGGATCAGCCATGATCTCATTAAATGGCGGAGCAGGCACGAAGGGCCAAATGGCCTACTCCTGCTCCTATCTTCTATATGTATCTATATGTAACCCCGGTAACTCCCTCTCGTGCTCCCAGTGGCACCCCTACCAACCCCGGTAACTCCCTCTCGTGCTCCCAGTGGCACCCCTACCAACCCCGGTAACTCCCTCTCGTGCTCCCAGTGGCACCCCTACCAACCCCGGTAACTCCCTCTCGTGCTCCCAGTGGCACCCCTACCAACCCCGGTAACTCCCTCTCGTGCTCCCAGTGGCACCCCTACCAACCCCGGTAACTCCCTCTCGTGCTCCCAGTGGCACCCCTACCAACCCCGGTAACTCCCTCTCGTGCTCCCAGTGGCACCCCTACCAACCCCGGTAACTCCCTCTCGTGCTCCCAGTGGCACCCCTACCAACCCCGGTAACTCCCTCTCGTGCTCCCAGTGGCACCCCTACCAACCCCGGTAACTCCCCCTCGTGCTCCCAGTGGCACCCTTACCAACCCCGGTAACTCCCCCTCGTGCTCCCAGTGGCACCCCTACCAACCCCGGTAACTCCCTCTCGTGCTCCCAGTGGCACCCCTACCAACCCCGGTAACTCCCCCTCGTGCTCCCAGTGGCACCCCTACCAACCCCGGTAACTCCCTCTCGTGCTCCCAGTGGCACCCCTACCAACCCCGGTAACTCCCTGAAAGACCCCGTCCTGTCAGAAACTCTTTGGAAGGCGCGGTGTTCGAGTTTATATCCACGCTCTGGGTCCCGGCCATGTGGGGGTTATAGAAAGTAGGGTCACCGATGGCTACATCTGAATGGGTAGTGGATGCAGTGCTTCGAGTCTCTCCCAGTGACCTGGTCCGGTATTGGTGTTTAATCTTTAACCCGCCCTATCCTGTGCTCTTCATTCATTGGCCGATTCCCTTGTCGGGAGAGCAACGTGTAGGAAGGAGCCACGGCATTGACTGGAGGGTTTCAATAATATTCAGGATCGCCTGCACGGGTCACATGATGGACAGTGGACCACCTCACTCCCTCCTACTCTTATTATTCCTGATTTATGGATCATCTCTTTTTTATTGAGATTATTTTTGAAGATTTTCAGACTGACTCCTCTTCCCAGAGTGGAAAAACGTGTGAATTAACAAGAATTGTGATGTAAACAAATGACATTTACAGATCAGATGACAGTCACCAGAGGTGAATTGCTAAGATTATTAGCGTCTGAATCACTGACACTGAAATACGCGGAGCATCGCACTCCAGGGGGATCTGCCCCAGCCCCCTCCCTGTGGACTGTCTGTTACAATGCCTGTTCAATCCTGGACTCCTAAATTGCTTGGGACGGTCCTGTTGGTAATAAATAAAACATTCCATCACTGGCAACTTCCTGTCTCCATCACTTTGTTTTACTCAGGGTAGTAATCTCCAAAATACTTCCTGTGCCAGGATAAGAATTATTATTTCCAAAAGGCATTCGATAATGTGCCACATAAAAGGTTAATACACAACCTTAGTGCTCATGGGGTTGAGGGTAATAATAGTAGCATGGATAGAGGATTGGTTAATGGACAGAAAACAGAGTAGGGATAGAGTCATAGAGTTTTACAGCACAGAAAGAGGCCCTTCGGCCCATCGTGTCTGCGCCGTCCATCAATCCCTGTCCAGTCTAATCCCATTTTCCAGCATTTGGTCCATAGCCTCGTATGCAATGGCATTTCAAGTGCTCATCCAAATGCTTCTTGAATGTTGTGAGGGTTCCTGCCTCTACCACCCTTTCAGGCAGAGAGTTCCAGATTCCAACCACCCTCTGGGTGAAAAAGTTCCTCCTCAAATCCCCTCTAAATCTCCTGCCCCTTACCTTGAATCTATGCCCCCTTGTTATTGACCCCCCTACTAAGGGGAAAAGTTCCTCTTTATCTACCCTATCTATGCCCCTCATCATTTTGTACACCTCAATCAGGTCCCCCCTCAGCCTTCTTTGCTCCAATGAAAACAACCCCAGCCTGTTTAGTCTTTCTTCATAGCTGAGGCGCTCCATCCCAGGTAACATCCTGGTGAATCTTCTCTGCACCCTCTCCAAAGCAATCACATCCTTCCTATAGTGAGGCGACCAGAACTGCACACAGTACTCCAGCTGTGGCCTCACCAGCGTTTTGTACAGCTCCATCATAACCTCCCTGCTCTTATATTCTATGCCTCGGCTAATGAAGGCAAGTATCCCATATGCCTTTTTAACCACCTATCTACCTTTTCCGCTGCCTTCAGGGATCTATGTACATGAACACCAAGGTCCCTCTGTATTTCCTAGGGTTCTACCACTCATTGTGTACTCCCTTGCCTTATTTGTCCGTCCAAAATGCATCACCTCGCACTTTTCAGGGTTAAATTCCATTTGCCACTTTTCCGCCCATCTGACCAACTTGTTTATATCTTCCTGTAGCCTGAGGCTTTCCTCCTCACAATTTACCACCCCACCAATTTTCGTGTCATCTGCAAACTTACTGATCATACCTTTTACATTCTCATCCAAATCATTTATGTAGATCACAAACAGCAAGGGACCCAGCACCGATCCCTGAGGTACCCCACTAGACACAGGCTTCCAGTCACAAAAGCAACCTTCGACCATCACCCTCTGCCTCCTGCCACTCAGCCAGTTTAGGATCCAACGCGCCAAGGCACCCTGGATCCCATGGGCTCTTCTTGACCAGTCTCCTATGTGGGACTTTGTCAAAAGCTTTACTGAAGTCCATGTAAACCACATCCACAGCATTTCCCTCATCCACACACCTAGTCACCCCCTCGAAAAATTCAATCAGATTTGTCAGACATGACTTACCCTTGACAAAGCCATGCTGACTATCCCTGATTAAGCCTTGCCTCTCCAAGTGGAGACTAATTTTGTCCCTCAGAATTTTTTCCAATAATTTCCCTACCACAGATGTTAGGCTCACTGGCCTGTAATTCCCTGGTTTATCCCTGCTACCCTTCTTGAATAATGGTACTACATTAGCTGTTCTCCAGTCCTCTGGTACATCCCCTGTGGCCAGAGAGGTTCTGAAAATTTGTGTCAGAGCCCCTGCAATCTCCTCCCTTGCCTCACACAACAGCCTGGGATACATCTCGTCTGGGCCTGGGGATTTATCCACTTTTTGGCCTGCTAAAACCGCTAGTACCTCCTCCCTCCCGATGCTAATATGTTCAAGTATGTCACAGTCCCCTTGCCCGATTTCTATGTCTACATCATCTTTCTCCATAGTGAACACAGATGCAAAAAATTCATTTAAAACCCCGCCTACATCATCTGGCTCTACACACAGATTGCCACTTTGGTCCCTAATGGGCCCTACCCTTTCCCTGGTTATCCTCTTGCCCTTAATATACTTATAAAACATCTTAGGATTTTCCTTTATTTTGCTCGCCAGTGTTATTTCATGGCCCCTCCTCGCCCTCCTAATTTCTTTTTTAAGTATGCCCCTGCACTTTTTATACTCCTCTAGGGCTTCTTCCGTCTTTAGTCTTTTGTAACTGCCAAAAGCCCCCCTTTTTTTCCTAATGCATTTTTGTATATCCCTTGTCATCCAAGGTTCCCTTTGCTTGTTGGTCCCACCCTTGACCTTTACAGGAACATGTTGGCGTTGTACTCTCTCTATTTCCCTTCTGAAAGCCTCCCACTGCTTTGATGTGGATTTTCCTATAAGTAGCTGCTCCCAGTCCACTTTGGCCAGATCCTGCCTTATCATATTAAAATCGGCCATCCCCCAATTTAGAACCCTTATTTCCGGGCCGTCATTGTCTTTTTCCATGACCACCTTAAATCCCACCGAATTATGGTCACTGTCGCCAAAATGCTCTCCTACTGACACTTCCACCACTTGCCCGGCTACATTCCCTAGAATTAGGTCCAGTACCGCCCCCTCTCGTAGGACTTTCTACATGTTGGCTCAAAAAGCTCTCCTGGATGCACTTTAAGAATTCTGCACCCTCTAAGCCTTTCACACTCTGACTATCCCAATTAATATTGGGGAAGTTGAAATCCCCCACTATTATTACCCTATTATTTTCGCACTTCTCTGAGATTTGCCTACATATCTGTTCCTCTATCTCCCCCTGACTGTTTGGGGGCCTATAGTACACTCCCAGCAAGGTGCTTGCCCCCTTTTTGTTTTTAATTTCTACCCATATGGCCTCATTAGAGGAACCCGCTAATATATCGTCCCTCCTTACAGCAGTAATTGACTCCTTAATTAATATTGCAACACCCCCTCCCCTTTTACACCCCCCTCTGTCTCGCCTGAAGATTCTATACCCCGGAATATTGAGCTGCCAGTCCTGACCCTCCCTCAACCATGTCTCCGTGATAGCAACAATATCGTACTCCCATGTGTTCAACAACAACTTCAGTTCATCCACCTTATTTGCAAGACTCCTTGCATTAAAATAAATGCCTTCCAGCCTTGCCATATTCCCTTTTGCCCTCACATATTTTCTCTGCCTTCCCAGCTGACTTGTTTTTTCCTCTGTATTTGGCTGTAAATCACCCCCTACTATAGCTCCACTCTGTATCCCATCCCCCTGATAAACGGATCTTTTTTCAGGTTGGCAGGTTGTAACTAGTGGGGTGCTGCAAGGATCAGTGTTGGGGCCTCAGCTATTCACAATCTATATTAATGACCTAGATGAAGGGACCGGGTGTAATGTATCCAAGTTTGCTGCTGATACAAAGCTAGGTGGGACAGTAAGCTGTGAGGAGAATGCAAAGGGATATGGACAGATTAAGTGAGTGGGCAATAAGGTGGCAGATGGAGTATAATGTAGGGAAATGTGAGGTTATTCACTTTGGTAGAAAGAATAGAAAAACAATATTTTTTAAATGGTGAGAAACTTTTAAATATTGGTGTGCAGAGAGATTTGGATGTCCTCATGCAAGAAACACAGAAAGCTAGTACGCAGGTACAGGAAGGCAAATGGCATGTTGGTCTTTATTGCAAGGGGGTTGGAGTATAAGAGTAAGGAAGTTTTTCACAAGTGTACAGGGCCTTGGTGAGACCACACCTGGAGTACTGGGCACAGTTTTGGTCTCCTTATCTAAGGAAGGATATACTTGCCTTGGAGGCGGTGCAACGAAGGTTCACTAGATTGATTCCTGGGATGAGAGATTGTGTAGAATGGGCCGATACTCTCTGGAGTTTAGAAGAATGAGAGGTGATCTTATTGAAACATACAAGATTCTGAAGGGGATTGACAGGGTAGATGCTGAGAGGTTGTTTCCCCTGGCTGGAGAGTCTAGAACTAGGGGACATAGTCTCAGGATAAGGGGTTGTCCATTTAAGACTGAGCTGAGGAATTTCTTCACTCAGAGGGTTGTGAATCTTTGGAATTCTCTGCCCCAGAGGGCTGTGAATGCTGAGTCTTTGAGTATATTCAAGGCTGAGATTGATACATTTTTGGACTCTAGGGGAATCAAGGGATAGGGAGGTCGGGCGGAAAAGTGGAGTTGAGGTCGATGATCAGCCGTGATCTTATTGAACGGCGGAGCAGGCTCGAGGGGCTGAATGGTCGTCTACTATTTTTCTATGTTTCTATGAAACAATAAGGGTGAGCAAGGAGTCAGAATTGAGTGGTAAGTCTATGAATGCAGAGAGCATTCAAAATAAAACGAATTAGACTCTACTCACTAGAGGGATACAAGAGTCTCTATAATGGAGATATGGATTGGGTTTGGACAGGCCTGGGAACTTAATCCTGGTTATAACATGTCAGGAGAAATAGAGAGGGTAAAGAAGGGGCTGGGTGGCAGTGTTGGTAAAGGATTCTGTCTGCTAGAATGTATGTCCAGGGTGGGTTTGCATTCAGATAGAATCCATGTGGAGAGTTAAGAAATAGGAAGGGAAATGGTACAATTCTCATGTGAATTATAGGCCAAACAGTGGAGATGGGATCGAGGGGGAGATCTGCAGACAGATCAGAGAGGCAATAAAACTGGTTGATTTAGACTAGCTCAAGATAGATTATATTCACAAAGCGCACCAAAGACATCTAGAGGAAGTAGTGCTGGAACCCCACCAACATTCACTGTCTCTTCAGCCCATTGTTGGCTACCTGACAGTCAAGAGTCGATACCGCACCTGCCTACCTCTTACTGAGCACACACCAGCCTCCTTGCCCGCTACCACACCTCCACTATTAAAACCCTCTGATGTTTTTTCCTTCCCCAGATTCGGACCCCGGACATGGGTGGATACTCGACCTCAGCAGAGTTCATGTCGGCTGTGATCGCTAACCTCGGTGCCTAAGCATTGGCAGGACCTGGGTCGCTGTGGGAGGATCCTGCAAGTTCCCTAAAGTTGGCATAGAGCACCCTGCCCAACATTTCATCCTATTAATCCTGCCAAGTCCAGCCCTTCAATCTGTGCTGTTAACCTGGTAAATGTGAATAAAGGCACAAGGAATCGTGGAAACCATGTTGAGTTTTAATATGCAGACAAACTCCCTTAACTGTTCAGAACTAATTCTAGATCTTGCTGTGCACAAATTGGCTGCCGCATTTCCCACATTACAACAGTGACTCCACTTCAAAAGTACTTAATTGGCTGTAAAGCGCTTTGAGACGTCCGGTGGTCATGAAAGGCACCATATAAATGCAAGTCTTTGAACAGTAAGCAATGGAGTGGAGGGAGGTCACAGGTTTAGTTTCTCTGGCATAAGATGAGCTGAAATCCCTCCGCTTAACTGGGCTGGGTGAATTACTTTAGAATTCTCTTCAGTTTTGTATCTGGAACACTTAAACATAAGACACAGGAGCAGGAGTAGGTCATTTGGCCCCTCGAGCCTGCTCCGCTATTCAATAAGATCATGGCCGATCTGATCTTGGCCGCAACTCCACTTCCCTGCCTGGTCCCCATAACCCTCGACTCCCTTACTATTCAAAAATCTGTCTATCTCCACCTTAAATGTATTCAATGACCCAGCCTCCACAGCTCTCTGGGGAAGAGAATTCCAGCCTCCACAGCTCTCTGGGGAAGAGAATGCCAAAGATTCACGACTCAGAGAAGAAATTCCTCATTTCCGATTTAAAAGGGTGCCTCCTTACTCTGAAATTATGCCTCCTAGTTCTAGATTCCCCCACGAGGGGAAACATCTCTGCAGCTACCGTTATACTCCATTCCCTTTGCAATAAAGGCCAACACTCCTAATTACTTGCCGTACCTGCATGCTAACCCTTTGTGATTCATGTACAAGGACCCGCAGATCCCTCTGTACTTCAGCATTTTGTAATCGCTCCCCATTTAAATAATTTGCTTTTTTATTTTTCCTACCAAAGTGGATAACCTCACATTAAACAGAGGACATTAGGGGTGAAAGGGATAGTTACCAGGGAAGAACGTGTTCAAAAGGAGAATGGGATGTGTTGCTGCAGTAGGAAGGCATTTGGTATAGATGTCTTTCCATTATGTGTTTCCTCCCATCACAGCCGAGCTTCACCAGGATGATGCTACGGATGGGAAACTAGTTACGAGATATTTAGCCTTATTAATAGAGGCAGAGTACAAAAGCAAGGAACTTATGCTAAACCAGAAATCACTGGTTAGGTCTCAGCTGGAGTGTTGTGACCAATTCTGAGCACCACACTTTAGGAAAGATGTCAAGGCCTCGGGGGGGGGGGGGGGGGGGGCAGAAGAGATTTACCAGAATGGCAGCAGGGATGAGGGACTTCAGTTATAGAGAAGCTGGGTTGTTCTTAGACCACTGAGGGTTAAGAGATTTGAGGTGTTCAAAATTATGAAGTTTTTATTTACTCTTATCAAAACCAACTTCCCAGTTGCATAGGGACAAAAGAATCAGAGGCACCATGAAGAAACTTTACACAGCAAGTTATTGTGATCAGAAATGCACTGCCTGAAAGGTGGAATTCAGAGAATTGCAAATACTTGGGAGGGGAAAAAATACAGGACTACAGGGAGAGTGGGACTAATCAGATAGCTAGGCCAAAGAGCTGGCAGACAATAGGCCGAATGGCGGCCTTCTGTGCCGTATCATTCTATACTGGGACTATTTACACTGGAACACTAGAAATAAGAGTAGGCCATACGTATGTCCCCTCGAGGCTGCTCTGCCCTTCAAGATCATGGCTGAACTTCTACATCAACTCCTTTCCTGCCCTATCCCTAGATCCCCTTAGTGTCCAAAATATCTAGAGAATGATAGCACTAGAGCCAAGAAATAGTACGGTATTAGGTGGGGTCAGACTAAGAATACAAGGTCTAAGGTGCAGGTGTGTGAATGAACGAAGCATGTTTAATAAGGTTGGTGCGCTGCAGGTGCAAATTGCCACATGGGAATATGATGTTGTGCTGATAACAGACCTGGCTCAAAAAGGGCAGGATTGGGTAAATATTCCTGGATATATGGTGTTCAGGAAAGAAAGATGGGGTGGCAGTATTGATCAAGGAGAATATTATAGTGCTGGAGAGGATGTCCTGGAGGGGTCAAGGACAGAATCTATTTGGTGAGTTAATAATAGGTGTCGTTACACTACTAGGTGTATTCTATTGGCCACAGACTAGTGGGAAAGATAGAGGAACAAATTTGCAAGGAAATTACAGGGAGAGGTGCAAGAGAACTATATATAGTAATAATAGGGGACTTGAATTATCCTTATATACAGACTGGGATAGTAATAATGTAAAGGGCAAAGAATTTAAGCGTGTTCAGGGGAACTTTCTTGATCAGTAGGTTTCTAGCCCGACAAGGGGGAGGCATTGCTGGATCCGGGGAATGAGGTGGGTCAAATGTCACTGGGGAAAGTGAACATAGTATAAGGCTTAGATTAGCTATGGAAAAGGACGGAGCAATCGGAAGTAAAAATACTTATGGAGGAAAGCCCATTTCAGTGGGTTGAGGATGGATCTATCCCGGGTAAATTGGAATCAAAGATCGGTATGCTAAACTGTAATCGAACAATGGCTGCCTTTAGAGATGGTTCAGGTGCAGTCCAGGTACATTCTCCTAAGAGGGAAAGGTGGGGCAAACAAAGCCAGAGCTCCCTGGATGACGAAAGAGATAGAAGAGGAAGCAGAAAAAAAGGGGCATATGACAGATTGAGAATACAAGCGAGAACCAAGCTGAATATACGAAGTTCAGTGGGGAATAGAGAACAGAAAGAGGGAGTCAGAGAATAGATTGGCAGCTAACAAAGGGATTCCAAAAGTCTTATATAGGCATAAATAATAAACGGGTAGCAAGGAGGGGTGGGGCCAATTAGGGACCAAGAAGACCCACACATGGAAGCAGAGAACAGGGCTGAGGTACTAAATTAGTACTTTGCATTTGTCTTTACCAAGAAAGATACTGCCAAAGTCAGCAAGAGGTAGTGGAGTTACTGGATGAGAAAAATTGATGAGGTACTAGAAAGGCTGGCTGTACTTAAAGTAGGTAAGTCACCAGGACCAGATGGGATGCTGAGGGAGGCAAGGGGGATACTGGCCACAATCTTCCAATCCTCCTTAGATTATGGGGGTGGTGCCAGAGGACTGGAGAATTGCAAATGTTACACCCTTGTTCAAAAAAGTGAGAAAGAATAAACCCAGCAACTACAGGCCCGTCAGTTTCTCAGTAGTAGGGAAACTTTTAGAAATGATTATCCAGGATGTGGAGTATATGGATTTCTACAAGGTGTTCGACAAAGTGCCACATAATAGGCTTGCCAGCAAATTTGAAGCCCATGTAATAAAAGGGACAGTGGCAGCATGGATATGGTATTGGCTCAGTGACAGGAAACAGTAACTGACCCGTTGTTTCAGACTGGAGGAAGGTGTTCCCCAGGGGTCGGTTGCAGGACCACTGCTTTTCTTGATATAATGATTTGGACTTAGGTGTACAGGGCACAATTTCAAAATTTGCAGATGACTAAACTTGGAAGTAGTGAACAGTGAGGAGGATAGTGATAGACTTGAAGAGGACATGGGCAGGCTGATGAAACAGGCAGACACGTGGCTGATGAAATTTAACACAGAAAAGTGCAGTGTGATACATTCTGGTAGGAAGAACGAGGAGAGGCAATATAAACGCAAATATTACTGACAAGCCTGCATGGTATTGCATTTTATTGACTGTACATATTTACAAGCTCAAAGATGGACGGGTCACTGACTTTCACAGCTTTGTCACCCCCTCCCTGGGCCTGTGTCAGTGATAGGCTGGGGTCAGGCCAATGATTAGCAGGGACCCTCTATTGGTGCTGACCGGCTTAATGCTGGCACTGTACCAGGCACATTAGGGCTGCCACTGTGGATACAGCACCAGGCCCCAGTAAAGCTGTCGTCAACCAGTCCTGTAAGCTCACTTGCACCAGCACAGGGCAAACATAAACCTTCCACACAGCTACTGAGCTGAAGGCACTTCCACCCAGGACCCCAGGTATGTCAGACCCCCAGCACTGGGGCCCCAGGTGTGACAGACCCTCAAGGCAAGAGGAAGCTCATGCACAACTCCAGACCAAACAAAATAAGCTACTTATATAAAAATTGTCTGACGGAGGGACAGTCTAGCCTGTCTGACCCGTGTATGGAGGGACAGTCTAGCCAGTCTGACCCGTGTAACAGTCCGCACTCAGTGCAGTGCTGGCCTCTCCTAGTTGGATTTGTTTTTTTTCTTCTTTTTCTTCTTGTCCAATACAGGGGTCGCTGGCTCCTCGGCCACCAGCCGCTGCTTCCTCTTCTTCTGAACAGGCGTTTCCTGGACACCATTTGACACATCGTCCACCGTCACTTGCTCCTCCTTTTTCTCCTCCTCCACCACCACTTCCACATCTCCATTCTACAGAAACAAGAGATGCAGTGAGTGTGGAAGTTATACAGGGACCCATCAGCCCAGAGATACTCTCTCTCCCCCCTCACCTCACTCGCAGTTTTGACTCTCTTTTCAGCAGGTTCCTCTGCCCCTTCCTCAGCAGCCAGGGCCTCCAGCTTCCTCTTCTCTCTCTTCTTCCTCCTTTTCTCTTTCTTTTCCATTTTTCTCTTCAATACTGCTGTCAATTCAGCCGCCTGGGAACAGAACAGAAACAATTAAAAGTCAGAGCCCTGCCACATATTTACACAGGGTTGACTTCGCAAGCCTTGCACACCAAAGGGTAATGGCGATACCGTCACACACACACGTCGTCATGTAGTCATGACTGGGCTGGATCAGCCTCATTAAACCAATTTCTTCCCGCCGTGATACCGAGTCAGAGCTTTGCATCGTCTCCAACAGGTCCTGCCCAGTCGGCAGTGTCATAG
Organism: Somniosus microcephalus; assembly: GCF_052327205.1. NCBI lineage: Eukaryota > Metazoa > Chordata > Chondrichthyes > Squaliformes > Somniosidae > Somniosus > Somniosus microcephalus. The sequence goes on along the minus strand of NC_140988.1, from coordinate 391,926,317 downwards.
GCCATGGTAACATAGTGGTTATGTTACTGGATTAGTAATCCAGAGAACGAGAGTTCAAATACAGGAAACTCTGCGATATCCGGCACCGAGCTGTTGCCGATCTATCAAAACTGCCGGCCATACCAGCGTTAATGTTGAAGCATACGGAGGTTTTCATCTCCGTATCTGACAACGAACACGGTTGCTTAGCAACAGCTTCAAAACAGTCGGCCCGTACCGTGGCAGCGTCTCTGTAGCTTAGCAACAGCTTCAGAGACTTTCCAGAGCCTGACTGTTGGAAAAAAAAAGCCACGAGAAGAAAAAAACCTAACAAAACAGCTCCTGATTTCTGCCAGTAGATCGAGGTTTCCGGACATACAACCTCCGGATAAACCCTGTAGCAGTTTTGAGAATTTGAATTCAGTAAGAAGTAAATCTGGAATAAAAAGCTGGTGTCCATGAAGCTGGTGGATTGTGGCAAAAACCCAACTGATTCACGAGTGTCCTTAAAGGATGGAAACCTGCCATCCTTACCCACTCTGGTCCATCGGCAGCTTCAGTCCCACACCTCATCTTTCGATTAGACACTTTACAGCCTTCTGGACTCAGTTCAACAATTTCAGACCATAACCTCGGCCTATCTTTTTTCTCCTCACACGGCAGCTGTCAATCATTCTGCCATTGCCAGTTACACTTCATCTGAAGTCATTTTTGTTTCTTAACTTGTCCCATTCCCATCACATCATCTTCTGTTCTGGCGAAGGGTCATCAGCCTGAAACGGTAACTGTTTCTCTCTCCACAGATGCTACCTGACCTGCTGAGTATTTCCAGCATTTTCTGTTTCTATTTCATATTTCCAGCATCCACAGTATTTTGCTTTTGTGCCATTTCCTTCTGCCTTGCACCATCATCCCTTTTGTCTCAATCTCTCCTGCCTTCCGTCCTATCGCAGGCCTTCCCTTTTGGTCTTTCCTCCCCTCCCGCCTTTCGCTGCCCCTACACTTGCTTAAAAACCTGTTACATCTCCCAACTTTTTCTAGTTCTGACAGAAGGTCATCGACCTGAAACGTTAACTGTTTCTTGCGCTCTACAGACACTGCCTGACCGGTTAAGTATTTCCAGCAGTTTGTTTTTATTTCAGTCCCACAACTTGCATTATATTACACCTTTAATATAGTAAAAGGTCCCCAAGGTGCCTCACAGGAGCATTATCAGACAAAATGTGACACTGGGACACAAGGAGATATTAAGACAGGCGACCAAAACCTTGGTCAAAGAGATAGGAGCATCGTACAGGAGGGGCAGCTGGGAACTGGAGCCCGTCTCCGTGAAACACTGCCCGCTCCACACACCCACCTCAGTCTCAGTGAGAAACACTGCCCGCTCCACACACACACACCCACCCACCTCAGTGGCAGCCTCCTTCATCACATCGACATTTTTGCGAGGGGCCTCGCCAGTCTCGTAGAATGCCAACCGCTCTTCAACCTGGTCTCGCAGTTTGTCTCCAAACACACTGGTGAGTATGTCTGAAAAGGACAATTGGACGGGTGAGGGTCTGATGAGTAATTGGCCAACTGGAAAATGATCAACCCCAGCAATGCACAGTACTTACACACCCGACCCCAGAAAAACTCACTCACCCCCAGGGAGCAGCACATTCCCCACTCACCCCCAGGGAGCAGCACATTCCCCCACTCACCCCCAGGGAGCAGCACATCCCCCACTCACCCCCAGGGAGCAGCACATCCCCCCACTCACCCCCAGGAAGCAGCACATCCCCCACTCACCCCCAAGGAGCACATTCCCCCACTCACCCCCAGGGAGCAGCACATCCCCCACTCACCCCCAGGGAGCAGCACATCCCCCCACTCACCCCCAGGGAGCAGCACATCCCCCCACTCACCCCCAGGGAGCAGCACATCCCCCCACTCACCCCCAGGGAGCAGCAAATCCCCCACTCACCCCCAGGGAGCAGTACATCCCCCCACTCACCCCCAGGGAGCAGCACATTCCCCACTCACCCCCAGGGAGCAGCACATTCCCCACTCACCCCCAGGGAGCACATTCCCCACTCACCCCCAGGGAGCAGCACATCCCCCCACTCACCCCCAGGGAGCACATTCCCCACTCACCCCCAGGGAGCAGCACATCCCCCACTCACCCCCAGGGAGCAGCACATCCCCCCACTCACCCCCAGGGAGCAGCACATTCCCCACTCACCCCCAGGGAGCAGCACATTCCCCACTCACCCCCAGGGAGCAGCACATTCCCCCACTCACCCCCAGGGAGCACATTCCCCACTCACCCCCAGGGAGCACATTCCCCACTCACCCCCAGGGAGCACATTCCCCACTCACCCCCAGGGAGCAGCACATTCCCCACTCACCCCCAGGGAGCAGCACATTCCCCACTCACCCCCAGGGAGCAGCACATTCCCCACTCACCCCCAGGGAGCAGCACATCCCCCCACTCACCCCCAGGGAGCAGCACATCCCCCCACTCACCCCCAGGGAGCACATTCCCCACTCACCCCCAGGGAGCAGCACATTCCCCACTCACCCCCAGGGAGCAGCACATTCCCCCACTCACCCCCAGGGAGCACATTCCCCACTCACCCCCAGGGAGCACATTCCCCACTCACCCCCAGGGAGCACATTCCCCACTCACCCCCAGGGAGCAGCACATTCCCCACTCACCCCCAGGGAGCAGCACATTCCCCACTCACCCCCAGGGAGCAGCACATTCCCCACTCACCCCCAGGGAGCAGCACATCCCCCACTCACCCCCAGGGAGCAGCACATCCCCCCACTCACCCCCAGGGAGCACATTCCCCACTCACCCCCAGGGAGCAGCACATTCCCCACTCACCCCCAGGGAGCAGCACATTCCCCCCACTCACCCCCAGGGAGCAGCACATTCCCCCACTCACCCCCAGGGAGCAGCACATCCCCCACTCACCCCCAGGGAGCAGCACATCCCCCCACTCACCCCCAGGGAGCACATTCCCCACTCACCCCCAGGGAGCAGCACATTCCCCACTCACCCCCAGGGAGCAGCACATTCCCCACTCACCCCCAGGGAGCAGCACATTCCCCACTCACCCCCAGGGAGCAGCACATTCCCCCCACTCACCCCCAGGGAGCAGCACATTCCCCCACTCACCCCCAGGGAGCAGCACATCCCCCACTCACCCCCAGGGAGCAGCACATCCCCCCACTCACCCCCAGGGAGCACATTCCCCACTCACCCCCAGGGAGCAGCACATTCCCCACTCACCCCCAGGGAGCAGCACATTCCCCACTCACCCCCAGGGAGCAGCACATTCCCCACTCACCCCCAGGGAGCACATTCCCCACTCACCCCCAGGGAGCAGCACATCCCCCCACTCACCCCCAGGGAGCACATTCCCCACTCACCCCCAGGGAGCACATTCCCCACTCACCCCCAGGGAGCACATTCCCCACTCACCCCCAGGGAGCAGCACATTCCCCACTCACCCCCAGGGAGCACATTCCCCACTCACCCCCAGGGAGCAGCACATCCCCCCACTCACCCCCAGGGAGCACATTCCCCACTCACCCCCAGGGAGCACATTCCCCACTCACCCCCAGGGAGCACATTCCCCACTCACCCCCAGGGAGCAGCACATTCCCCACTCACCCCCAGGGAGCAGCACATTCCCCACTCACCCCCAGGGAGCAGCACATTCCCCACTCACCCCCAGGGAGCAGCACATCCCCCCCACTCACCCCCAGGGAGCAGCACATCCCCCCCACTCACCCCCAGGGAGCAGCACATCCCCCCCACTCACCCCCAGGGAGCACATTCCCCACTCACCCCCAGGGAGCAGCACATCCCCCCCACTCACCCCCAGGGAGCAGCACATCCCCCCACTCACCCCCAGGGAGCACATTCCCCACCCCCACAAACACTTCCTTCTAAGGTGCGCAACCACATGGCCCAGAACTCATGCTCACTTCAAATTAAAGGCCGCAGAGAGAACCGGACTGCCGGAGCAGGGGGAGGGGCCCAATACACAACAGCCCGGAATGCAGACAGTCATTTGCGAGTCTGGCGACCTCAGCAGATCCCAATTGGAAAGTAACAAGAGTTGGGGCAGCGGCCACATGAGGGAGTGGGCGAGGGGTTGGTTGTGTCGTTCTCTGGGAATCTCCAGGCACAGGATGTAGAGGAGCCGCACTCAGCCAGCTGTCATGGTGATGAGGGCAGTGTCTCCCTCCTCCTCCTCCTTTGGTGCCACAGTTCCAGGGGCCTGAAAGACAAACTCGCGGGGCCATTCCTGAGCAGGGCAAGTTCAGTGCAGCCAGACCCAGCTTTAAAAATCGGTGGGGAGAGGTCAGTAGATAACCACTTGTACCTCACCTGTAACAGGCGGGAGTGTCGTCGAGTTTTACCTGCAACAGGCGAGTAAGAAGGGACTTTGTTGCGGTCAGATGGCAGTAACCGGTTTTAGGAGAGGAAACGGGAAACGCGTTTGTGCAAATTGAGCTGTACATTAATCTGCTTTTTAAAATAAAATGATCCTGCTGCAGATGGGTTTGTAAGGTCAGTCTTTCAATTGTTCGGTGAAGCAAGGAAGCATTTTAGCAGAAGGAAGAAGAGTGATTGACAAGTTTAACTTACTTTTATTTGCTAATTTTGTGTTAATTTTACTGTGAACAAAGTTGCAGAATGGGCGTGTAAATGACAAGTGAATTTCAATATAGATAAGTGAGGTGGGAGGAATAAGGGGGCCACACTCTCCTTGGAAAAGAGTCTAAATGGGGTGGAGGTGCAAACAGATCGAGGGGTATAGATTCACAAATTAAAAGTAGCAACGCAGGTTAAAAAACCCACTTGAAAGCACCAGGGTTCATTTCTAGAAGAACAGAATTCAAAAGCAGAGAAGTGATGTTAAACTTGTACAGAACCATGTCTGATTGCCACATGATTTGAGACAGTGGGGTGGCAATATGCTGCCGTTGTAAAATTTGCCCACGGACGAAAAGGTTGCAAAGGAGTTCATGGCCCACTCAGTACAAAAAAATGAGAGAATATTGCCCACAAACCCCAGGGAGCAGCACATTCTTCACACACAACCCTGAAGGACCCCGGCTTGGCCTATACGTGACTCCAATCCCATACCAGTGGCCGTCTCCTAACCGGGTTTGCCAGCATCACCCTCACAAAGTATTAATTAAAAAAAAAGAGACAGCGTTGCACCAGAACTGTGGACATCAAAGCAACCACCCGAACCAGTAACATGCAAACCTTGTGCAGGTCACGGACCGAGGTCTCGGGGCTAGAGTCAGCACACAGGTCTCCCCACAGCAGGAACAGGAGACGCTCCCTCCGGCAGGCTGTGCTCAGACAGACGTTGTCAACATTCACAGGAGTGAAATGCGGTTGACGAAAAATACTGAAACATCACTGCAGTCGCCTTGTCAGCCGGAGTGGGTTTCTGGCCACCCCACCCCCCCGAGGAGCAGTCAATCCGGGGCACCCCCTAAACCCACCCCACCCGAGGGGCAGTCAATCCTGGGCACCCCCCTAAACCCACCCCACCCCCGAGGGGCAGTCAATCCTGGGCACCCCCTAAACCCACCCCACCCCCGAGGAGCAGTCAATCCTAGGCACCCCTAAACCCACCCCACCCCTCACCCGAGGGGCAGTCAATCCTGGGCACCCCCCTAAACCCACCCCTCACCCGAGGGGCAGTCAATCCTGGGCACCCCCCTAAACCCACCCCTCACCCGAGGGGCAGTCAATCCTGGGCACCCCCCTAAACCCACCCCTCACCCGAGGGGCAGTCAATCCTGGGCACCCCCCTAAACCCACCCCACCCGAGGGGCAGTCAATCCTGGGCACCCCCTAAACCCACCCCACCCGAGGGGCAGTCAATCCTGGGCACCCCCCTAAACCCACCCCTCACCCGAGGGGCAGTCAATCCTGGGCACCCCCTAAACCCACCCCACCCCCGAGGGGCAGTCAATCCTGGGCACCCCCCTAAACCCACCCCACCCCCGAGGGGCAGTCAATCCTGGGCACCCCCTAAACCCACCCCACCCCACCCGAGGGGCAGTCAATCCTGGGCACCCCCTAAACCCACCCCTCACCCGAGGGGCAGTCAATCCTGGGCACCCCCTAAACCCACCCCTCACCCGAGGAGCAGTCAATCCTGGGCACCCCCCTAAACCCACCCCACCCGAGGGGCAGTCAATCCTGGGCACCCCCTAAACCCACCCCACCCCCGAGGGGCAGTCAATCCTGGGCACCCCCTAAACCCACCCCACCCGAGGGGCAGTCAATCCTGGGCACCCCCTAAACCCACCCCACCCCTCACCCGAGGGGCAGTCAATCCTGGGCACCCCCTAAACCCACCCCACCCCCGAGGGGCAGTCAATCCTGGGCACCCCCTAAACCCACCCCTCACCCGAGGGGCAGTCAATCCTGGGCACCCCCTAAACCCACCCCTCACCCGAGGGGCAGTCAATCCTGGGCACCCCCTAAACCCACCCCTCACCCGAGGGGCAGTCAATCCTGGGCACCCCCTAAACCCACCCCACCCCCGAGGGGCAGTCAATCCTGGGCACCCCCTAAACCCACCCCACCCCCGAGGGGCAGTCAATCCTGGGCACCCCCCTAAACCCACCCCACCCGAGGGGCAGTCAATCCTGGGCACCCCCCTAAACCCACCCCACCCCCGAGGGGCAGTCAATCCTGGGCACCCCCTAAACCCACCCCACCCCCGAGGGGCAGTCAATCCTGGGCACCCCCTAAACCCACCCCACCCCTCACCCGAGGGGCAGTCAATCCTGGGCACCCCCTAAACCCACCCCACCCCCGAGGGGCAGTCAATCCTGGGCACCCCCTAAACCCACCCCTCACCCGAGGGGCAGTCAATCCTGGGCACCCCCTAAACCCACCCCTCACCCGAGGGGCAGTCAATCCTGGGCACCCCCTAAACCCACCCCTCACCCGAGGGGCAGTCAATCCTGGGCACCCCCTAAACCCACCCCACCCCCGAGGGGCAGTCAATCCTGGGCACCCCCCTAAACCCACCCCCCACCCGAGGGGCAGTCAATCCTGGGCACCCCCTAAACCCACCCCTCACCCGAGGGGCAGTCAATCCTGGGCACCCCCTAAACCCACCCCTCACCCGAGGGGCAGTCAATCCTGGGCACCCCCTAAACCCACCCCACCCCCGAGGGGCAGTCAATCCTGGGCACCCCCCTAAACCCACCCCACCCGAGGGGCAGTCAATCCTGGGCACCCCCCTAAACCCACCCCACCCCCGAGGGGCAGTCAATCCTGGGCACCCCCTAAACCCACCCCACCCCCGAGGGGCAGTCAATCCTGGGCACCCCCCTAAACCCACCCCACCCGAGGGGCAGTCAATCCTGGGCACCCCTAAACCCACCCCACTCACCCGAGAAGCAGTCAATCCTGGGCACCCCCCCTAAACCCACCCCACCACTCACCCGAGAAGCAGTCAATCCTGGGCACCCCTAAACCCACCCCACCCGAGGGGCAGTCAATCCTGGGCACCCCTAAACCCACCCCACTCACCCGAGAAGCAGTCAATCCTGGGCACCCCCCTAAACCCACCCCACCACTCACCCGAGAAGCAGTCAATCCTGGACGCTAACGTGCACTTGTTGGCCAGGTAACGGGAAATCCTGCCCTTGTTCTTAGCAGCAGCTCTGCCGATGAAGGTCGAGTGGAAGATCAGGCCATACTTGGGGGTGTTCCCTTTGGTCTTTAGAGCTCTACAGTCAGACAGGGAAGGAAGCTGAGGTTATAAGCACACTCCCAACCCACTGGCAGCCAGACAACAGCCTATTCACCACCTTAAGCATTCACTGCCTCCACCACCAGTCCAACCTGTCAGCAGTGTGCACCATCTGTACACTATGCTATGCTTCCTTCACCACACGGACTGCAGTGGTTCACGGCGGCTGCTCACCACCTCAAGGGCAATAAATGCCAGCCTTGCTAGCAACGCCCACACCCCGAGAATGGAAAAAGATTATCGCAAATTATTTAACAGTATACAGTTTGGTCCCCACCCTCAATTACCTCCATTTTGAATCAGTTACAAACTAGAATGTAAACCTCAAGATGAAAGGAGTTGGACGGGAAGACTGAGTAAATACCTAATCCAGGGGTCAAGCTCCAACCTGCACCCCTTTAGACATTAGCACGAGCATCGATATGAGGTAAAACAGTGGCTGCTCAGAGCATGGGATCGGTTATCACTCGCTGCCTGCAAACGCATTGGCAGCGCATCAAACCGACTCCCAGTAACCTGCCATCACTACAGCCACCCAGCAGCTATACCTGAACAAAGCCTTCTCTGCACCCAGGATCTGCACCGTCGAGGCTGGGTACTTTGCCAGATTCGTCAGACTGCCTGCGTGAGAGATCAGGCGGGCACCCACCTAGAGGGAACAAAGAACAGTCAGTCTCTCAGGCTCAGCATTTACTACAAGTCTACACCTAAAGGACTGACCCCCCCCCGCCAAATCATCACAAGCCACCAGGCCCCCAACGCCAAAGGAAACAGCAGCCAGGGCCCGACTGCAAAGTGCCTTCAGACAGGATAGTATGTGACGTTTATCCAAACCGGGCAAGTTCCCAAGTGAGCAGGGCTTCCAGTTACAGAGGGCAGGCTACGATTAGCTGGTCCCCAGGCACCATGCTCGGCTGCCTTAGGGAACTGCAGACGAGTTTCTCTGGAATTGACGGCAGGATTTCCCCACCTCTCCCAGGGATGGTGTGCTCGATGTGGCTGCACTGGGCAGGTTTACTTTGCCATATGTACATACAATCAGTTATGGACAAGCTCCTTTTGTAAGCTGACCCCAACACAGAAATACACAGTAAACCCACTTTGTAACTATTTCCGAACTCCTGACATGGGGGCCAATGCTTTCAAATAACAGCTCCCTTCATTTTAAATAGCAAAGCAGACAATATTTAGCCACATCTCTACTCACATACATGGGGGTGGCTGGAAGAATGACCCAGCACCTGGGGAATGAGTGAGTAGGATCACAAGGCAGAATGGGGACACCCCTGCTCCCCCACCCCCAAACAGCCGGTTACCAGGGTTGGCGAGAACACGCTCAGAACATGGATCTTCCTCACAGTGTATCAGAGGATTGACAGATTTAACAGATCATCACAGCGTGTCTCTCACTGACAGTATCTAAACCCGGCAACGATCACACACTGGAACCCGGCGGCCTGGAACTAGGTCACTGTACTGCCTCAGGGAAGATTCCGAGCCCGTCGGTTGGTTAACTACCACTAAGACCCCCACAGACCAGGGCAACACACGACACTCACCACCTCCCCAATGAGTGCGGCCAGGTTGGGAGCCACCTGACCCATCTTGGAGCGCAGATAGTCCTGCAGGGTCTTCCTGTATTCAGCCAGAGACACCACTCTGTTCGAGAAGCTTTCAATGTTAATAAGATCAATGGGAGAGATATCCATACCTGTCGGAACAAGAGACAGAGTTTAGTTTGTTATAGAGGGGTGTGGGCAAGGCTGGCCCGGCAAGTTTCTGCACACCCCTCACGGTACGGAAATAACAGAAAATGCTGCAAATACTCAGGTCAGACAGCACGGTTAACATTTTAGATCAAAGACCTTTCAACAGGACTGGGACCAATCTGAAACATTAACTGTTACTCATTATCCCTGCTCTATCTCCTAATCAATTCCCTACCCATGTCAATAGGTTGTCTCCAATTCCATGTGCTCTTGTTTGTGTGAACAGTTTCTTACTGCAATGCAATTATATAGGGCCCTGGTGAGACCACACCTGGAGTATTGTGTACAGTTTTGGTCTCCTTACCCAAGGAAGGATACATTTGCTATAGAGGGAGTGTAACAAAGGTTCACCAGACTGGTCCTTGGGATGGGGGGGATTGTCCTATGAAGAGAGATTGAGTAGACTAGGCCTATATTCCCTAGAGTTTAGAAGAATGAGAGGTGATCTCATTGAAACATACAAAATTCTTACAGGGCTTGACAGGGTAGATGCAGGGAGGATGTTTCCCCTGGCTGGGGAGTCTAGAACCAGGGGTCACAGTCTCAGAATAAGGGGTCGGCCATTTAGGACTGAGATGAGGAGAAATTTCTTCACAGAGGGTGGTGAATCTTTGGAATTCTCTCCCCCAGAGGGCTGCGGAGGCTCAGTCGTTGAGTATATTCAAGATAGAGATCGATAGATTTTTGAATATTAAGGGAATCAAGGGATATGGGGAAAGTGGAGATGAGGTAGAAGATCAGTCATGATCTTACTGAATGGCAGAGCAGGCTCGAAGGGCCAAATGGCCGACTCCAGCTCCTATTTCTGATGTGGAACCATACTGAATACCTTCCCGAAGTCCCTATAAATCACATTCCTAGACAATCCCTTATCTACCACTTTAATTACTGCCTCAAAAATCTAACTAGGTTCATTAGACATGACTTACCCTTTACAAATCCACACTGGCCCTCTGGTCAGCTCATAGCACTCACCCTGCCCCTAACAACTGCCAATGCTCTCAAATGGCTCCCTTCATTTTAAATAGCAAAGCAGACAATATTTAGCTACATCTCCACTCACATACACAGGGGTGGCTGGGAAAATGACCACTTGGGGAATGAGGGAGTAGGATCAAGGCAAAATGCCACCCCACCCCCACAGCCAGTTACCAGAGCTGGAGAGAACAAACACGCTCAGAACATGGATCTTCCTCACAGTGAATCAGAGGATTGACAGATTTAACAGATCATCACAGCGTGTTTCGCACTTGGACTCCAGCATGGGTAGAAGTGGCTGCAAATCTCAGTGCCAGGGTCAACATAACTCCCACCCAAAAACACCCCAGACTGACCCATAGAGCTGCGAGAGGCATCCAGGATCGCCTGGGCTTTAGCGCTGTCCATCACAATCTCCTCCAGTGCCTCCAGACTCTCCTCGGACAGCTCCTTGCGGTTCCCAATCAGCTTGGTCAGCCGACAATAAGAGTAATTCTCAGCAACAATCTTGATGAGCTCTGGGAAGTGGTATCCATACCACTCTCTGGAGAGAAGGAAAAGTGGGTCACAGCTGCTACTGAGACACAGCCCTCAATAAAACTGGCCGAGTTACTCCAAATCCAGCAGTTAAACCACATTAACTTAGTTATTAACTCACAACCACTGCACGTAGCCCCTCCAAGGCCAGAATTATTAGTGTCTCCCTGCCAACAATACAGCCCGAGCCACAAGAGGAGCAGGGCTGTGGTGTAACAGGGAATCCTGCTCTACCTCCTCTTCCTATACAGTCAGTGCTGAGGGAGGGCACTGCCTGTGAAAAGGACGGAGGCTCCAGCATCACATTCCAGGCCCAGCCACGTGTCTCGATTCGGGAGCCTGAACCCCAAGTCCCTCCTCTTCGTTTTAAATGTTTTATCATGTTTAATTCTTCTCCACCCCCTCCCAAAGTGCTTCATCCTTGCGTCGCTCCATATTAAAACAAACTTTGTATGTTGATGTTGTGCTCATTACATCAGTTTACAGATCAGTATTATAGATTAAGAACAATGGTCCCAACACTGACACACCCCCCCCCCAAGGACACCATTGCCTTTAGTGAGCAGACCCTGCCTGGCCCCAGTTTACCTGACTCTCATGGAGAAGGTGTTGATGTCCTTGTCCAGCTGGTCCAACAAGCTGATGGACTGGATGATCATGTTGTCAGCCCTATTCACATTGAACTTGACTTTGGCCCGGGAGTAGCTGTGGCCCAGACCCAGCTGGGCCTTGGCAGCCGAGAGCGCAGTCAGACCCTGCACCAGGGAGTGGAAGTGAAGCCGCACCCCTAGAGCACAACAAAGAACCCTTCAATACACCGGGAGAGGGGAAAGGGATATGACCCACAGAACAGAGCACACGGGAACAGGACAGCCTCACGAGGACCAGTGTGTATGTCCCATTACTGCAGAAACCTCCTCACAACAGTAGCAGTTATCAGCAACAGAAGACACAAAGCAGTAACACTCGAACCGCACCACTGTCCCATAAGCCCAGACTCCCTCACTAACCAGCCCAATGGCACTGCAAGCAGAATCTCAGCTCCCCACTCCCACCAGTTACTGCCCATTCTCTAGCCACTTTCTTACCTCGAAGGATTTCTGCCACCACCCCTCCAGTCTGGCACTGAATTCCAAGCTCCTCCTGAAGTGCTGCTCCGATTTTTGGATCCGCCACCCCCAGGATTATCACCTTTTTCTTGCTGGAAGCAGGCATGTTGGTCTCCAGCAGTAGCCTCATATCCTCGTGAACAATACCTGGGGCACAGTCAACAGTTAGCAGTCTGAAAGTAGCCACGGGTGGGACACTGATGCAGCCCCATCGCCAGTGCTCAGCTCAATTAGTTCACTTCACCGCAAGTCAGTGGATTGACAGATAGGAGACATCATCGCACAACCGGGCAGCCCGCGGCCCCGGGCTAACCCCAGGTAAACCCCCCCCCCCCCCCCAAAAAGACAAACCCCAGACAACCCCCCCCGACAAACCCCAGGGAACAACCTGTCCATCAGTCCCTTCCCTCCCAGATGGAGAGAATACCACTATCCCTCAAAAGTTTTAGAAATACTGCACCCAAACTCCAATTAGCATCCCGATAGGCCTTGTGGACAGTGCAACTACTTGGCACAGTGCTACAGGCCAGCTTGTTGGGCTGTGTAGTGGGATGGGGGTTTCCACAACAGCCAGTGCACCACGTTGAGGAAGGGGGAAGCGCTAGACAGGATACTGATTCCCCACCAGTACCCTGCCACCCCCAACTGAGCAGGCACAAGAACAGTCAAACTGACAAATCGCCGTATTGCTGCCCGGCACCCTACCCACGCCAGCACCCCCAGGAGACACCAAGTCCCGGCACAGTGGGTGTTCACTGTGTACTCTTCTGGTTTTGGGTGGTTAAACAAATAATCTGTAACTAATAAAACTTTACTTAAATTAAAATTTGATTGGCCGGGGTGATGCACTCCAGTCCCTGCTTGCTCCATCTCCAGGGCCACCCGGGCGCGAACATGGCCGTGGAAGAGAGGCAGGTAATCGGGCTGAACGACCCCCTCGACCGCCCGCTGCCTGGAGCAGTTAATGGCTATTTTGGCCAGGCCCAGGAGCAGTCCTATGGGGAGTCCTCCGATCTGGTGTTCACTGTAGTGAGACAACAAAACTCACCTTCAGAAATAGCATTGATGTTTTCCAGGGCACTCTGGGCAGATTTAAATGGTGAAAATGCCACTAGTTTAACAATGTTGTTGAACTTCCCAATGGTCAGCACACTCTCCTCCACCTGGAACAGGAAGGGACAGTCACATTAAGCAGCGGAGAGGACAGATCCAGTCTAGGAAATGGGACTGAGAAACCAGCCAGCACAGAACACAGTGCTGCTCCCTCTCACACCAACACAACCCAATCTTCACCAAACACGAACTGATACGGACAGACCACAGGAGTAATCCACGATGATCAGTGGTTACTGCTGCAGCAAGCTCAGCCTGACTCGCTGGAAGAACGAATTTGGTCAAAAGCATCTGATCAGATCCTCAGGACACCCAATGCTCGAAGCCCATTTCCACACTGCAAGGTTCTATAAAAAGCAATTGAACGAGCGATATTGGTTCAAGGGTGACTCCAGCAGAACCATGGGAACTGGAGCCCTGACGAAAGGTCATCGACCCAAAACATTAACACCTTTCTCTCTCTCTCCAGAATCTGCCTGATCTGTGTACTCCAGCATTTTGTTTTTATTTCAACAGTTATACCAACTAAGTCACGTATTGACAGAAGGAAAAGCCACAAATATACAGGCCAGTCAGCATCTGTACAGAAAGGATGAGCTATCAGAATCAAACATCCAAAATATGAAGCCGCCGTTTCTCTTTACAGACCGAGGTGTTAACACCTCGACAGAGGGCTCAGGCTCTGCAGTAGGGCCTGAATCACAATCTGGGCGGACACATCAGTCCAATACCGTGCAAGTGTTGCATGGTCAGAGGTGCCATATTCGGACGAGACATTAAACTAAGATCTCAACTGGCTATTTTGATAAGATTCCTATGACACAATTCAAAGAGCAGGAGCTCCCCATGTCCTGGGGAACATCCAGCATTCCCTACAGAGCGGCCAATCACCTCACCGCAGTGTGGGCCACAGAACAGCCACTTATGTCCACCCACATAAGCCACTGCACTTCAGAAAAGCACCGAGAAATTTTGTGCTGAAAGTTAGTGAAGCATCAATGTTATGCACACTCTCCTAGTAAAGGATCCCCTTGGAATGACTGACCATAATATGGTTGAATTCCAAATTCAGTTGGAGGGTGAGAGTTGGATCTCAAACCAGCGTACTGAGCTTAAATAAAGGAGACTATGAAGGTATGAGAGTAGAATTGACTAAAGTGGACTGGGAAAACAGATTAAAGTGTAAGACGGTACAAGAGCAGTGGTCTACATTCAAGGAGATATTTCACATCTTTCAAGATAAATATATTCCACTGAGGAAAAAGGGGAGTAAAAGAAAAGACAGCCATCCGTGGCTTAGTAAAGTAATAAAGGATAGTATCCAACTGAAAACAAGGGCAAATAAAGTAGCCAAATCTAGTGGGAGGATAGAAGATTGGGAAGCATTTAAAAGCCAGCAAACAATAACTAAAAGTTAAAGAAAGGGAAGATAGATTATGAAAGTAAACTAGCAAAAAATATAAAAACAGATAGCAAGAGTTTCTACAGCTATATAAAAAGAAAACGGGTGGCTAAAGTGAACGTTGGTCCCTTAGAGGATGGGACCGGGAAACTAGTGGTGGGGAACATGGAGAAGGCAAAGACGCTGAACAAATATTTTGTATCAGTCTTTACAGTAGAGGACACTAAAAATATCCCAACACTGGACAAACAGGGGGCAATTGGGGGGGGGGGGGGGGGGGGGGGGGGGGGGGGAGGAGCTAAAGACAATTAAAATCACTAAGAAGATGGTACTCAGTAAAATAATGGGACTGAAGGCGGATAAATCCCCCGGACCTGATGGCCTACATCCTAGGGTCTTGAGAGAAGTGGCAGTAGGGATTGTGGATGCATTGGTGATTATTTTCCAGAACTCCCTGGACTCAAGAAAGGTCCCAGCAGATTGGAAAACTGCTAATGTAACACCCTTATTTAAGAAGGGAAGTAGACAAAAAGCTGGAAACTATAGACCAGTTAGCCTAACATCTGTGGTTGGCAAAATGTTGGAGTCCATTATTAAGGAAACAGTAACAGAGCATTTGGATAAACATAATTTAAGAGTCAGCATGGTTTTATGAAGGGGAAGTCATGTTTGACAAATTTGCTCAAATTCTTTGAGGATGTAACATACAGGGTGGATAAAGGGGAACCAGTGGATGTAGTGTATTTGGACTTCCAAAAGTCTTTTGACAAGGTTCCACACAAAAGATTACTGATCAAGATAAGAAATCACAGAATTGGGGGTAATATACTGGCATGGGTGGAAGATTGGCTATCTAACAGAAAACAAAGAGTTGGGATAAATGGTTCGTTATCGGGCTGGCAATCAGTAACTAGTGGTGTTCCGCAGGGGTCAGTGCTGGGACCCCACTGTTTACAATCTATATTAACGATTTGGAGGAAGGGACCAAGTGCAACATATCCAAGTTTGCCGACGATACAAAGATGGGAGGGAAAGCAGTGAGTGAGGAGGACATAAAAAACCTGCAAAAGGACATAGACAGGCTAAGTGAGTGGGCAGAGATTTGGCAGATGCAATATAATGTTGGAAAGTGTGAGGTTATGCACTTTGGCAGAAAAAAATCAAAGAGCAAGTTATTATCTAAATGGAGAGAAACTGCAAAGTGCTACAGTACAAAGGGATCTGGGGGTCCTGGTGCATGAAACACAGAAGGTTAGTATGCAGGTGCAGCAGGTGATCAGGAAGGCCAATGGAATCTTGGCTTTTATTGCGAGGGGGATGGAGTATAAAAACAGGGAAGTCTTGCTTCAGTTATACAGGGTATTGGTGAGGCCACACCTGGAATACTGCGTGCAGTTTTGGTTTCCATATTTAAGAAAAGATATACTTGCTCTCGAGGCAGTTCAGAGAAGGTTCACTCGGTTGATTCCAGATATGAGGGGGTTGACGTATGAGGAAAGGTCGAGTAGGTTGGGCCTCTACTCATTGGAATTCAGAAGAATGAGAGGCGATCTTATCGAAACATATAAGATTGTGAGGGGGCTTGATCGGGTGGATGCGGTGAGGATGTTTCCACTGATGGGTGAGACTAGAACTAGGGGGCATAATTTAAGAATAAGGGGCTGCCCTTTCAAAACTGAGATGAGGAGAAACTTCTTCACTCAGAGGGTAGTAAATCTATGGAATTTGCTACCCCAGAGTGTTGCGGAAGCTGCGACATTAAATACATTTAAAATGGAGACAGACAGTTTCCTAGCAGATAAGGGAATTAGGGGTTACGGGGAGAGGGCAGGGAAGTGGACGTGAGTCTAGGTTCGGATCAGCCATGACCCTACTGAATGGCGGAGCAGGCCCGAGGGGCCGTACGGCCTACTCCTCCTACTTATGTTCTTACAAGCTCACCTGAGGCAGAAGCAGGCCGATCTCCTCAACTTCTTTAACTGCCAGCAGTGCATAGCCAGCAGCATGCTCAAAGAGCACATGTAACAGCACCTGGACAGGAGAACACAGGGTCAGCATCACGGAATTCCTGCAGCAGATTCCTTACTAACCCCTCAAGAACATACATTTACAAAGCACCTTTCATGTAGGAACAATTTGAGGCATAAACAAAATGGATGCTGAGTATTGGAGGCAGCAGCTTAGCAAAGGGTTGGTCAGGGGGCGGAATGTTCCAGAGTGCGTGAGGGCTGGAGAGTAAAGCTCCCTCTACACTGCCCCATCAAACACTCCCGGGGCAGGTACAGCACGGGTTAGATACAGAGTAAAGCTCCCTCTACACGGCCGGAGATTGATAGATTTTTGTTGACCAAAGATATTGCGGAATATGGGGAAAAGGCGGGTGTGTGGAGTTAGGTCGCAGAACAGCCAGGAACGGCCTCCTCCTGTTCCTAGACTGACTCCCTCTGCCAGTGGGCCGAGAATTCAGGCCTCGCTCCTCAGTGCCGATGGAAGCGCTGGGGATGACCGGGGTCCCGCAGGCTGTGGGCCGGAGATCGTCCTGTTTGGGTCAGCCCGCGGCCTCCACCACGTGGTCAAGCACCGGGCCTCGCTCTCCGTAGCGCCTCTGCCGGTCACAGCAACCCGCCCGGGGCCCGGCCATCACCCGGGACCACCGCCACCCGCCCGGGGCCATCACCCGGGACCACCGCCCCCCGCCCGGCCATCACCCGGGACCACCGCCCCCCGCCCGGCCATCACCCGGGCCCACCGCCCCCCGCCCGGCCAGCCTCGGGCTCACCGCCCCCGCCCGGCCAGCCCCGGGCCCACCGCCCCCCGCCCGGCCAGCCTCGGGCTCACCGCCCCCGCCCGGCCAGCCCCGGGCCCACCGCCCCCGCCCGGCCAGCCCCGGGCCCACCGCCCCCCGCCCGGCCAGCCCTGGGCCCCCCCGCCCGGGCCGCGGTGAGCACGCTCCAAGACCGCCCTCCCCCCACTCCTCTCACCATCCCGGCAGCTCCGACTGAGAGTGGCGATCACGTGACGTCACCACTTATACCCGCCACCTCCCAGCAAGCCCAGCTGTGATTGGCTGCCCAGCACCCAATCAGTACACGGTTGACTCTCGCGCCCGCCAAATCAGTTCAAAAGTCGTCAAATGGAAAACTGACCGAACCACCCCTCCGACAGTGCAGCACACCCTCAGTACCGCCCCTCCGACAGTGCGGCGCTCCCTCAGTACCGCCCCTCCCACAGTGCGGCGCTCCCTCAGTACCGGCCATCCGACAGTGCGGCGCTCCCTCAGTACCGCCCCTCCGACAGTGCAGCACACCCTCAGTACCGCCCCTCCGACAGTGCGGCGCTCCCTCAGTACCGCCCCTCCCACAGTGCGGCGCTCCCTCAGTACCGGCCATCCGACAGTGCGGCGCTCCCTCAGTACTGCCCCTCCGACAGTGCGGCGCTCCCTCAGTACCGGCCCTCCGACAGTGCAGCACACCCTCAGTACCGCCCCTCCGACAGTGCGGCGCTCCCTCAGTACCGCCCCTCCCATAGTGCGGCGCTCCCTCAGTATCGGCCCTCCGACAGTGCGGCGCTCCCTCAGTACCGCCCCTCCGACAGTGCGGCGCTCCCTCAGTACCGCCCCTCCCACAGTGCGGCGCTCCCTCAGTACCGGCCCTCCGACAGTGCGGCGCTCCCTCAGTACCGCCCCTCCGACAGTGCAGCACACCCTCAGTACCGCCCCTCCGACAGTGCGGCGCTCCCTCAGTACCGCCCCTCCCACAGTGCGGCGCTCCCTCAGTATCGGCCCTCCGACAGTGCGGCGCTCCCTCAGTACTGCCCCTCCGACAGTGCGGCGCTCCCTCAGTACTGCCCCTCCGACAGTGCGGCGCTCCCTCAGTACCGCCGCTCCCACAGTGCGGCGCTCCCTCAGTACTGCCCCTCCGACAGTGCGACGCTCTCTCAGTACTGACCCTCCGACAGTGCGGCGCTCCCTCAGTACTGCCCCTCCGACAGTGCGGCACTCCCTCAGTACCGCCCCTCTGACAGTGCGGCGCTCCCTCAGTACCGCCCCTCCGACAGTGCGGCGCTCCCTCAGTACCGCCCCTCCCACAGTGCGGCGCTCCCTCAGTACCGGCCCTCCGACAGTGCGGCGCTCCCTCAGTACCGCCCCTCCCACAGTGCGGCGCTCCCTCAGTATCGGCCCTCCGACAGTGCGGCGCTCCCTCAGTACTGCCCCTCCGACAGTGCGGCGCTCCCTCAGTACTGCCCCTCCGACAGTGCGGCGCTCCCTCAGTACCGCCGCTCCCACAGTGCGGCGCTCCCTCAGTACTGCCCCTCCGACAGTGCGACGCTCTCTCAGTACTGACCCTCCGACAGTGCGGCGCTCCCTCAGTACTGCCCCTCCGACAGTGCGGCACTCCCTCAGTACCGCCCCTCTGACAGTGCGGCGCTCCCTCAGTACCGCCCCTCCGACAGTGCGGCGCTCCCTCAGTACCGCCCCTCCCACAGTGCGGCGCTCCCTCAGTACCGGCCCTCCGACAGTGCGGCGCTCCCTCAGTACCGCCCCTCCGACAGTGCGGCACTCCCTCAGTACCGCCCCTCCGACAGTGCGGCGCTCCCTCAGTACTGCCCCTTCGACAGTGCCGCACTCCCTCAGTACCGCCCCTCCGACAGTGCCGCGCTCCCTCAGTACCGCCCCTCCGACAGTGCCGCACTCCCTCAGTACCGCCCCTCCGACAGTGCGGCGCTCTCTCAGTACTGACCCTCCGACAGTGCGGCGCTCCCTCAGTACTGCCCCTCCGACAGTGCGGCGCTCCCTCAGTACTGACCCTCCGACAGTGCGGCGCTCCCTCAGTACCGGCGGTAGCAGAGCGAGAGCGCCAAAACCGGGGAGAGTTCCAAAGCAGCGGGAGCAGAGCGAGATACAAAGGATCGGTGAGTGTAAAGAAGTAAAAAGTAATGGCCCAGAAATTCGGGTCCCAACACATGAGTACGCACTGCGCATGCACGGCAAACCGGCACTTCCGTTCCCCTGAAAGAAAGGGTTCAGAAGTCGAACGCGTGCGCGGGAGAGGCAGCGCGTGCGCATCGAACTTGCGTTTTTTTTCCAGGTTTCTCGTGGAGGGTAAGTCTCCAGAAGTTAGACATATAAAAAGCAGTCGCAAGGCCTGCTTTTAACAGGGTAAGTGGTGAATTAATTAAAATTAGAACATTTTTTCCACAGGTTTATCATTTTTAAATACTTTAAAGAAAGGTAAGTTTATTTTTAGCCCCGTTAGAAAATGTAATTAATTTTTTCCAAAATTTAAATTATTCTTTAAAATAGTTATTTCATGTAATTTATAGTTTATTTTAAAAATGTGATGTTTTTAAAAAAAATTATTTGAGGTTTTAGTGATGTTTTGGGGCTTATAGTATTTATAGGTTTGACAGCTCTTCCTGTCAATTTTATGAATGAAGCATTCCCTGCTACCATTGGCTCTCCATGGCCCACCTGATCCCAGGGGACACATCGAACTAACTGCGCCCCTGGGATACGCAAGCACTGCGCGCCGGCAGCTGGAGCAGGCCCAGGATCGGAATCCCACGTGGGCCCACAGCTCAACGGCCGGCGCGCTAGGTAAGTGCAGGTCGGGGGCTTGCACCCGCGGGAAGCCCCCGTCCCGAATTTCTGGGCCACTGAAAGTGTGACGTCCCCAGAAATCAGGTAAGTGATTGGTTGGTGACTATTTCTCTATTTCTCGCTTTTTTTCCAAACTTGAGTGTCTAAATTTAATTGCCTTGGTGTAGATTAAAAGATATAAGTGTTCCAAATTTTAAAACTAATTAATGAATTGAGATGGGAAACCAGGCAATGTGTTGTTGTTGTTGAATGTGGGAGCTCGTGGACACCATTGAGGTCCAGGACGACCACATCTGCAGTAAGTGTTGGCGGCTCGAGGAACTTCGGCTCAGAGTTGATGAGTTGGAGTCCGAGCTTCGGACACTGCGATACATTAGGGAAGGGGAGCGTTACCTGGACACTATGTTCCAGGAGGCAGTCACACCCACTAGAATAATTACTTCCAATTTGGCCCATGGTCAGGGACAGGAGGGTGTGACTACAAGCGAGGCAGGTATTGGGATCCTGGAGGTAGTGGTGGAGGAGCCTCAGCCCTTGGCCTTGTCCAACAGGTATGAGATTCTTGCTCATGTGTGGACGAGGCCAGGGACTGCAGGGATGATGAGCAATCTGACCACAGCACCATGGTGCAGGGAGCCATTCAAGTGGGGGGAGCAAAAAGAAATATTGTAGTGATTGGGGACAGTATAGTGAGGGGGATAGACACTGTTCTCTGCAGCTGAGACCGTGAGTCCCAAAGGCTGTGTTGCCTGCACGGTGCCAGGGTTAAGGACATCTCTGGGCTGGAGAGAAACTTGGAGTGGGAGTGGGAGGGGGAAGATCCAGTTGTCACGGTCCACTTAGGTACCAATGACATAGGTCGGACAAAGAAAGAGGTTCTGCTGAGAGAGTATGAGCAGCTAGGGGCTAAATTAAAAAGCAGAACCACAAAGGTAATAATCTCTGGGTTACTACCTGAGCCACGAGCGAATTTGCATAGGGCAAATAAGATCAGAGAGATGAACGAGTGGCTCAAAGACTGGTGTGGGAGAAATGGGTTTCGGTTTGTGGGGCACTGGCACCAGTACTGGGATAAGAGGGAGCTGTTCCGTTTGGACGGGCTTCACTGGAACCATGCTGGGGCTAGAGTCCTGGAAAATCGAATAGCTAGGGCTGTAGAGAGGGCTTTAAACTAAATAGTGGGGGGGAAGGTCCAGGTGAGCGGGAAAATAAAAAGTCAATGAGAAATGAGAAAGCAATAGAGCAGGCTAGAGATGGGGGAAATAATAACCAGAGTGTGACAGGAAGGGACAGAGGGCTAGATTTTCAGTTGCTTGCGCCAGCAGTTAGCGCCTTAAGAGAAGTGATTTCCGGGCGCTATGCGTGTAGCGCCCGGGCGCAGCGCAGTTTGCGCCCCGCCCCAAATTAAGTTGCCCGTTAGCGCCGGCGCAAAGTTTAGCGCCCGCCCGGATGCGCGCGCAGAAAATGACGTCACATCCTCGTGCAACGCCCTTTGGCCGCCCCGATTGCAAACTTCAGTCGGACCGCCCCATTGTGCGGCGGGCGGCCGGAGCGTTTGGAAAAAGGAATGCAACACAACCAGCGCGGGCCCCGGGGGGCGCTAATTAAAGGGAACGTCCTCTCCAGTATAAAGGCCATCCATTATTTCAGAAAACAGTCTTGTGCAACGCATTTCTGGAGACACAACAAGGAGGATAGCTAACTGGTTTCAAGCAGCAAGAGCCAGGTATTTTTGGACTCAGGCAACAGCGCTGCAAGTGGCCATTTGGAAATTAGAGTGTTTGCCAGGATTTGATGGGGGTTGCATGGGGTGCCAACGCGGAGCTGCAGCTCCATGTCCGTAGGGCTCGCAGACGCATTGTGAGAGGGGCAGCCCTGGCTAGAGGCAGAGGGGGCTACAGGCGTCGGCCACGTAGGCCTTACCCAGTCAGGCTATACCGCCAGCAGCGCTCCTACCTAAACATGAGTGCCGCGCGATGTGTTAAAAGGCTCCGATTCCGGAAGGGGGTGATTGCAGAGATCTGCCACCTGCTTCGCCGAGATCTGCGGCCAAAGCTCAGGTGCAGGACGTCTCTGTCGGTGGAAGTGAAGGTGACAGTGGCATTGAACTTCTATGCCACCGGCTCCTTCCAATACGCTGCTGGGGACATAGCAAACATCTCCCAGTACGGCGCGCATCGCTGCATCCGCCAGGTGACCGAAGCACTGTTCAGAAGGAGAAGCCAATTCATCTCCTTCCCCATGGCCCTGGAGAGCCAGCATCAGCGCGCATTGGGATTTTCCAGACTCGGGGAATTCCCCTTGGTGCAGGGCGCCATTGACTGTACGCATGTGGCTTTGCGGGCCCCTCTGGAGCATGGCGAGCAGTATCGCAACAGGAAGGGCTACCATTCTCTGAATGTGCAGCTGGTCTGTGACCACAAGCAGCGCATCATGGCAGTCAATGCCAGCTTCCCAGGCAGCAGCCACGATGCCTTTATCCTGCGGCAGAGTACTGTGCATGACATGTTCCAGGCACAGCCTCCCCCAAGAGGATGGCTACTCGGGGACAAAGGCTATCCTTTGTGCACCTGGCTCATGACCCCGCTCCGCGCGCCCAGGACCGCTGCTGAAGAGGCCTACAACGAGAGCCATCAAACCACCCGCAACATCATCGAGCTAACTATTGGGGTCCTCAAGCAGCGGTTCCGCTGCCTTGATCGCTCCGGAGGAGCTCTCCAGTATTCGCCGGACCGGGTCTCCCAATTTGTGGTGGTTTGCTGCATGCTACACAACCTGGCTATCCGCAGGACTCAGGCACTGCCACCTGACGTTGGACCAGCACCTCAGGAGGAGGAGCAGGAGGAGCATGAGGAGGAGGAGGAGGAGGAGGAGGAGCAGGAGTACGTTCCCAGGAGGGAGCGACCAGGGCCAAGGGCCGCACGACGCCACCTTATTACACGGTACTTCTAAGCCCCCTGTCAGGGAATGGCCAGGGGCCATGAGGGAAGATGAATGCAGCCGCTCCGCAAGCCCTCAGCCGGCGAAGCCAACAAACACTAAGAAGAACAACCATGGAGACTGCATGAATAAAGATAATTTTTTATTAAACAAAAATGAAAAGCCCTTCCCACATGAATCCCCAAAAACAATAAACGGGCCCCACAAAAAGCCCAACAAACGACTCACTCCCACAAACTGGGGAGGAGCCACTCCACCTTTATTGAAACCGGGCCTCAACGTCGGCCTAACGCAAAAAAAAAGCCCTCCAAAAGCACAACCATGGGCAAAATAAAGATGGCCACCGCCATATTAAAGGAAAGCTGGCCACACCCTCTACTGAGTGGCCCGCGAGGGCGAGACCTTGGCCAGCATTTTGCCTCCCCTGCCTGCTGCTCCTTCGCAAGCTCTGCCCAGTGGCTGCTGCGAGGCTGGGGGAAGGCGCCTGAGGCTCAGATGCCCTTCCGCCAGATGCCGCTGGGGGGCGGCCTACACGGCGTTTGGGCCTCGAGGGGCCGTCTCCTGAGTGGCGCACCTGAGCCTGGCCACCATCAGCTGCAGCCGCTTGCCCTTGACGGCCCAGAGGGGGAATGGCGGCGACGGATGGCGCAATGTGGGCCAGCAGGCGTCTGGGATGCGCTGGCTGGTGCTGTGGCGCGGTGGCACTCGGCCGGGCCCGCACTGCAGGATCCGCAGCAATCAGCCGACGGCCGGCTTGCTGGGATGGTCCAGCGCGGCGCCTGCCCTGGCGATGCCTGCCTGAGACAGCGCGTGTGGCAGCAGTGAGTGGCCCTGTGGTCCTGGTGTGCGCGCGCATCACATCCGCCAGGGTCTTGACGGCATCAGTTAGCATGCGGCCAGTCGCGGCAGTTGCTGCCCCGAACTCGCGCACACTGGTCGCCAGCGACTCGATGGCCTCAGGCATGCGCCCCACCACGCTCATGAGCTCCGTGTGGCGCCGGTCCGAGTCGTCGGCCATCTGATCGAGCTTCCGCACCTCCTCCGAAGTGAAGGTGTCCGGACTGGAGTCGCGACTCTCCCGCTGGGGAGGAGGGGGCCGAACTAGGGGACCCTTGCCGCGTTGGTGACGGCGAGTGTGCCGAGCAGCAGCACTCCCCTCTGATCCTTCCCCCCTTTGGGGGGAAGGCCGCGGGCCACGCGCACGGCTGCTGGGTGGCTGGACGCCACTGGTCCCAGAAGCTGCATTGCCCTGCGACAGTTCCTCCAGGCACTCGTCCAGTGAGGAGGTGTCGAGCATTTCCTCCTCTCCTGCGGGACGTGACTGTTCCCCCGAAGGTCCGGCTTGCTCCTCCTCCTCCTCCTGGTTGGAGGTGCTGTCACTGGCAGCCTCAGGGTCCTGGTCGTCACCAGCTGAAAGCAGGAATGCACAAGAGTAGCTTCAGAGTGAGGAGACGGCGTCAGCGAGGGAGTTAGGACTGGTGGGATTCAGCGCATTGGTGGGACAGTGGCAAAGGAGGTAGCTCGGATGGGCCAGTGCGACGCGAGAGGGCCAAAAGGCGAGGTCCTTACCATTGCCGGGCAGTGGAGGGTCGGATACACCGCACGCTGTGGGGACAATCACACGTGCTCCCATGAGCACACACACGCGCTCCTCCAGCTGAGTGAGCTTCTGCAGCTTGGCGCGGCCACCCCTGGCACGGGCCTGGCGATTAAACGCTACTTTAGCCTGCAAGAGAAAGGACGGGCTGTAAGTGCGCAGTGAAGCCCTGATGTAGTGTGCACTGCCTCCCATGGTGGAATAGCTTGGACAGAGTGAAGCCCTGATGTAGTGTGCACTGCCTCCCATGGTGGAATAGCTTGGACAGAGTGAAGCCCTGATGTAGTGTGCACTGCCTCCCATGGTGGAATAGCTTGGACAGAGTGAAGCCCTGATGTAGTGTGCACTGCCTCCCATGGTGGAATAGCTTGGACAGAGTGAAGCCCTGATGTAGTGAGCACTGCCTCCCATGGTGGAATAGCTTGGACAGAGTGAAGCCCTGATGTACTGTCCACTGCCTCCCATGGTGGAATAGCTTGGCCAAAGTGTAGAGTGCCGAATGGCCATTTGATGCTCATGACTGTCCCAATGCTGCTGGCTGAGGGCTGGCCAAAAGGACTTTCAGGTCCCTTTGCCCATCATGTCAGGTGTACATGCAAGAATGAGGAGGAGACTGGAAAGGCTACTCACCCTCACAATCCTGGTCAGATCGTTGTATTTCTTACGGCATTGTGTGTGGGTCCTGGGGGCCTCGCCGGTGAATGTCACCCTCTGGGCGATCTGCTTCCAGGCTTTGGTGTAGTCGTGGTGGGTTGGATTCCTCCCACTGTCTGGAAACAAGATCTTGCGCCTCACCTCCAGAGCTGTGACCATGATGTCCAGATCACCCTCTGAGAAGCGCAGGGCATGCTGACGGGCCTTCTCTGGCGTTGCCATGACTCCCTGGGGCTGAGCAGTAGTGTTGAGGCCTCTTTGCAAGGCTGCAGTGTGCAGGGCGTGGCAGCAGACCAATTCGTCCCTTCCCCCTTTAAGAGCTGGTCGGCACCACGGGGTCTGCTG
Source organism: Somniosus microcephalus (assembly GCF_052327205.1). Classification (NCBI taxonomy): domain Eukaryota; kingdom Metazoa; phylum Chordata; class Chondrichthyes; order Squaliformes; family Somniosidae; genus Somniosus; species Somniosus microcephalus. The sequence continues at coordinate 391,900,499 of NC_140988.1, read as the reverse complement.
TCAGTGCAAAAATGACCGCACCCGTGCTGCGCCCCGCCTGGGCGCTATCCCTCTGGACCGCCGGCTTAGCGCCTAAAGAGAGTAGTGGAACGCCTCTTTTAGCGCTCCACCAACCTCTTAGGGCGAAGCCACTGAATTCCCGGCAACGGGGCGCTACTTTGGGGCGGGCGCTAACTTCGGGCGGGCGCTAAGGTTAGCGCCCCAAAACTGCCTATACTGAAAATCTAGCCCAGAATGTTTAAAAATAAGAGTGTAACAGAATAAAAGGCCAAAACAAGGAAAAACGGTAAAAAGACAAAGTTAAAAGCTCTGTATCTGAATGCACGCAGCATTCGTAACAAGATAGACGAGTTGATGGCACAAATAGATACAAATGGTTATGATCTGATTGCCATTACAGAGACGTGGTTGAAAGGTGACCAGGGCTGGGAACTGAATATTCCAGGGTATATGATAATTCGGAAGGATAGAAAGAAAGGAAAGGGAGGTGGGGTGGCTTAGAAACATAGAAACATAGAAGATAGGAGCAGGAGTAGGCCATTCGGCCCCTCGCGCCTGCTCCACCATTCAATATAGCGGACCTGATTGGAGCGAGGCACCGGAGGTAAATAAAAGCGACGGCGAGGCTCGAGAGGCCCCATAGCGGACCTGATTGGAGTGAGGCAGCACCGGAGGTAAATAAAAGTGGCGGCGAGGCTCGAGAGGCCCCATCGCGGACCTGATTGGAGCGAGGCAGCACCGGAGGTAAATAAAAGCGGCGGCGAGGCTCGAGAGGCCCCATCGTGGACCTGATTGGAGCGAGGCAGCACCGGAGGTAAATAAAAGTGGCGGCGAGGCTCGAGAGGCCCCATCGTGGACCTGATTGGAGCGAGGCAGCACCAGAGGTAAATAAAAGCGGCGGCGAGGCTCGAGAGGCATACCAGTCTCCGAGCTCAGAGGGAGGGAAGTAAAAAGTAATCAAAGTGTGATGTCACCAGGAAGCAGGTAAGTGATTGGTTGGTGAGTATTTCTCTCTTTAAACTTTAACTCTGTGCTTTATAGTTTTTAAGGTCTCTGTGGTGTAGCGGGGACTGTTGGTAAACCAGGCCCCTTAAGTATATCATTTAACTGTAGTGTAATTGGTGGGATTGATTTGATTTAATTTAATTTCAGTTAATTAAAGGGTAAGTCATGGCAGGAGAGCTCGGCCTCGTGGCATGCTCCTCCTGCGCTATGTGGGAACTCAGGGACACTTCCTGTGTCCCTGACAACCATGTGTGCGGGAAGTGTATCCAGCTGCAGCTACTGGCAGACCGCATTGCGGCGCTGGAGCTGCGAATGGATTCATACTGGACCATTCGCGATGCTGAGGAATTCGTGGATAACACGTTTGAGCAGTTGGTCACACCGCAGGCAAAGGTTGGACAGGCAGAAAGGGAAGGGGTGACCAACAGACAGAGTAGTAGGCGCAGGCAGGTAGTGCAGGGGTCCTCTGTGGACATCCCCCTCTCAAACAGATATACCGCTTTGGATACTGATGGGATAGCTTATCAGAGGAAGGCAGCAGCAGCCAACTTCATGGTACCAGGGGTGTCTCTGCTGCACAGGACGGGAGGAAAGAGCGGGAGAGCTATAGTAATAGGGGATTCAATTGTAAGGGGAATAGATAGGCGTTTCTGCGGCCGCAAACGAGACTCCAGGATGGTGTGTTGCCTCCCTGGTGCAAGGGTCAAGGATGTCTCCAAGCAGCTGCAGAACATCTTGGAAGGGGAGGGTGAACAGCCAGTTGTCGTGGTGCATATAGGCACCAACGATATAGGTAAAAAGCGGGATGAGGTCCTAAAAGCGGAATATAGGGAGTTAGGAGGTAAATTAAAAAACAGGACCTCAAAGGTAGTAATCTCAGGATTGCTACCAGTGCCACGTGCTAGTCAGAGTAGAAATAGAAGGATACTTCAGATGAATACGTGGCTAGCGGAATGGTGCCGGGGGAGGGATTCAAGTTCCTGGGACATTGGAACCGGACGGTCTGCACCTGGGCAGGGCTGGAACCAATGTCCTAGGGGGAGTGTTTGCTAGTGCTGTGGGGGAGGGTTTAAACTAAAATGGAAGGGGGTTGGGAACCTGAGCAGGGAGACAGAGGAAAGGAAAACAAGGATAAAAGCAAAAGATAGGAAGGAGAAAAACAAAAGTGGCAGTCAGAGAAATCAACGGTTTAAATCAAACGTGGCCACAGTAAATAATAATTCTAATAGGTCTAAGAGCGTTAAAAAAACAAGCCTGAAGGCTTTGTGTCTTAATGCGAGGAGCATTTGTAATAAGGTGGATGAATTGGCTGCGCAAATAGAGGTAAACGAATATGATTTGGTTGGGATTACGGAAACGTGGCTCAAGGACGGCCAAGACTGGGAACTCAACATCCAGGGGTATTCGATATTCAGGAAAGATAGGCAAAAAGGAAAGGGAGGAGGGGTAGTATTACTGGTTAAAGAAGGGATTAACACAATTGTAATGAAGGATATTAGCTCTGATGAGGTGGAATCTGTATGGGTAGAATTGAGAAATACTAAGGGGAAAAAAACATTAGTGGGAGTGGTATATAGACCTCCAAACAGTAAGCCGGAGGTTGGGGATGGCATTAAAAGGGAAATTAAAGAAGCGTGTAATAAGGGCACAGCTGTCACCATGGGTGACTTTAATCTACATATAGATTGGGCTAACCAAATTAGTAACAATACTGTGGAGGAGGAATTCCTGGAGTGTTTACGGGATGGTTTCCTGGACCAATATGTCGAGGAACCAACCAGAGATCAGGCCATCTTAGACTGGGTATTATGTAACGAGAAAGGATTAATTAGCAATCTTGTTGTATGAGGCCCCTTGGGTCGGAGCGATCATAATATGATCGAATTCTTCATTAAGATGGAGAATGAAGTAGTTGACTCAGAAACTAGGGTCCTCAATTTAAATAAAGGAAACTACGATGGTCTGAGGAGAGAGTTGGGTAGGATTGATTGGGGAATGGCACTCAAAGGGTTGACGGCGGATAGGCAATGGCAAACATTCAAAGACCGAATGGATGAACTACAGAAGTTGTTCATCCCAGTTTGGCATAAAAATAAAACAAAAAAGGTGACTCAACCGTGGCTATCAAGGGAAATTAGGGCTAGCATAAGATCCAAGGAGAGGACATACAAATTGGCCAGAAAAAGCAATAATCCTGAGGATTGGGAGCAGTTTAGGATTCAACAAAGGAGGACAAAGAGATTAATTAAGAAAGGGAAAATAGAATATGAGAGTAAGCTTGCAGAGAACATAAAAACTGACTGTAAAAGCTTTTATAGATATGTAAAGAGGAAAAGATTGGTGAAGTCAAGCGTAGGTCCCTTGCAGTCAGAATCGGGGGAATTTATAATGGGGAGCAAAGAAATGGCAGACCAACTAAATACATATTTTGGTTCTGTCTTCACAAAGGAGGACATAAATAACCTCCCAGAAATACCGCGGAACATAGGGTCTGATGAAAGGGTGGAACTGAAAGATATCAGTATTTGTAGGGAAATGGTGTTAGGAAAATTGATGGGACTGAAGGCCGATAAATCCCCAGGGCCTGATAATCTACATCCCAGGGTACTTAAGGAAGTGGCCCTAGAAATCGTAGATGCATTGCTGGTCATCTTCCAGAACTCAATAGACTCTGGAACTGTACCCATGGATTGGAGGGTAGCTAATGTTACCCCACTATTCAAAAAAGGTGGCAGAGAAAAAGTGGGGAATTATAGACCGGTAAGCCTGACATCAGTAGTGGGGAAAATGCTAGAGTCCATTATAAAAGATGTAATAGCAGAGCACTTGGAAAGCAGTGACAGGATCGGACAAAGTCAACATGGATTTACAAAAGGTAAATCATGCTTGACTAATCTACTGGAATTTTTTGAGGATGTAACTGGTAAAATAGATAAGGGACAACCAGTGGATGTGGTGTATTTGGACTTTCAGAAGGCTTTTGATAAGGTCCCGCATAAGAGGTTAGCATGCAAAATTAAGGCACATGGGATTCGGGGCAAGGTATTGACTTGGATAGAGAACTGGTTGGAATAAACGGGTCGTTTTCCGAGTGGCAGGCAGTGACTAGTGGGGTACCGCAAGGATCAGTCCTAGGACCCCACCTGTTCACAATATATATTAATGATCTGGACGAGGGAATTGGATGCAATATCTCCAAATTTGCAGATGACACAAAGCTGGGTGGGAGGGTATGCTGTGAGGAGGATGTCATGAAACTCCAGTACGATTTAGACAGGTTGGGTGATTGGGCAGAAACATGGCAAAAGCACTATAATGTGGATAAATGTGAGGTTATCCACTTTGGTGGCAAAAACAGGAAGGCAGATTATTATTTGAATGGCAATAGATTGGGAGAAGGGGAAGTGCAAAGAGACCTAGGTGTTCTTGTGCACCAGTCGCTGAAGGTAAGCATGCAGGTGCAGCAGGCGGTTAAGAAGGCAAATGGTATGTGTTGTGTCTGTGTGTTGATAGAGACACTGAAGACAGAAGTTGGTTTCATAGGTGTTTACTAAACAAAGTCTGGAGGGGAACTAACTGATACAACACAATATACAGGCTTATATAACCCGAGTGGCCATTACCGGCATTACAGTACACATGGGGCTCTTAAAGGCACATACACTACAATTCCTCCCCTTTTAGCCAACCAGTACATAATATTTTAAGTAATTATTAATTACATGTTACAAGAAAAATAATCCACACATTGCTGCTGTTAATTAATTATAAGTCAGTCTCTCTGGAGGCTTCCTGACTCGGTCCGGATAACGCCTCGGTGGTGTAGTAGTTTCTGGTGGTGTAGTACGTTCTTTTGGCAAGGCTGATTCGGCTTGAATGCCAGTGTCGGGTTCATCCGGTTCCAGTATCACCGGATCGGAGGTAGATATGGGTATCTCTACTTCATCGTTAGGCGTATAGAGTTGTGGTGTAGGTTGTCCCTTTTCGGATGACTCTATGATTTGGTCAGCATGGCGCCTTATTATGCTTTCTCCGATGTCCACGGTATACATCAGCGGTCCGAGTCGTGTGCAGATAGTTCCAGGCTGCCATTTGTCGGTACGGTAGTCCTGGGACAAAACTTGTTGACCTATCTGGAAGGTTCTAGTTGGCCTTTCATTCATGCCTTGAAATTGCCGGTTCTCCACGTCCCTTCTGATGTTGGGCTTGATCAAATCCAGCTGGCATCTCAGGCTTCTATTGAAGAACATCATGGCGGGAGTTTGGTTTGTAACCATATGTGTTGCATGCCTGTATGCGAACAAGAAGTTATCCACCTTGTGCTGAAGTTTTATGTCTTCATTACCCATGGCCTTTATGGCCTTCTTGAAGGTCTGGACAAACCTTTCAGCTAATCCATTGGTGGCGGGATGGTATGGGGCGGACGTGTAGTGCTTAACCCCATTGTTTTTTAAGAACTTCCTGAATTCTTCGGACACAAATTGCGGTCCATTATCAGAACAAATCTGTTCCGGCAGCCCATTCCTGGCAAATATGGTCCTTAATACTGTGATGGTTTTTTCCGTGGTGGTGGAGGACATCTTTATTACCTCCGGCCACTTGGAGCGTGCATCAACCGCGATTAAGAACATTGAGTCCATAAATGGACCAGCAAAGTCGATGTGTACCCTTTGCCAGGGCCACTCCCATGGATGTAGAGGGGCTTGGGGTGGAGCGTTTTGGACCTTCTGGCATCCTAGGCAGCTCTTGGTCATTTCTTCGATGCCACCATACAAACGCCCTGGCTAGGTTCTTAATTTTCACTCCACCCAGATGCCCCTCGTGAAGCTCCTTTAGAACTTTATCCTGGAGTTTGGGTGGAATCACCACTCTGGAGCCACACATCAAGGTTCCTCGGCACACTGACAGCTGTTCTCTTCTTTGCGAGAATGCTGGCAACAGTGGTTCACCATGTGCTGGCCATCCCTTCACTGTTAAATCGTAGACTCGTGAGAGAGTCGGGTCATTTCTAGTTTCCCTTTCAATGGCGGAATTTGTTACTGGTAGACATTCGACTATGGTAGAGTGGAAAATCTCCACTGGGTCTACGGTAGGTGCTTCTTCTACCGTTGGCAACGGTAGGCGCGATAACCCGTCAGCATTCCCATGCTGTTTTGATCCTTTGTATTCTATGTTGTATTGGTGTGCCCCTAGAAAAAGGGACCACCTCTGTAGCCTTTGCGCTGTCATAATGGGAACACCCTTTTTAGGGTTGAATATGGAGATGAGGGGCTGATGGTCAGTCAACAAGGTAAATTTTTGTCCGTGTAGGTAATGGTTGAATTTCTTCACTCCCCATACCAGGCTGAGTGCTTCCCTGTCGATTTGGGCATAGTTACGCTCAGCTGAGTTCAATGAGCGTGACGCAAAAGCTATCGGCCGTTCCGAGCCATCAGGGAATTTATGCGATAATACTGCTCCTACGCCGTAAGGGGATGCATCGCACGCCAGTCTGATTGGCAGTGATGGGTTGTAATGAGCCAAAACTTCTTTGGACGTGATTAAGTCTTTGCATTTATGGAAGGCACGTTTACAGTCTTCGCTCCATTTCCAAATTACTCCTGTTTGTAGCAGTTCATTAAGAGGGTGCAGAAGAGTTGATAAGTTCGGTAAAAATTTATGATAGTAATTTATTAATCCCAGGAACTACCTTAATTGTGAAACATTTTCAGGTGCTGGGGCTTTTATGACCGCTTCAATTTTTTCAGGTGACTTATGCAACCCTTCCTTATTAATTATGTGGCCACAATATGATATTTGATTCTGGAAAAATTCGCACTTGGGGCGATTTGCTCGTAGGCCCTGTTCTCTCAGCCTAGTGAGCACCTGCTCCAAATTGGCAAGGTGCTCGTTGTCGTTTTCTCCTGTTACAAGGATGTCGTCTAGGTAGCATTGAGTCCCCGGAATCCCTTGGAGGACTTGCTCCATAGCTCTTTGCCAGATAGCTGGAGCGGATGCTACTCCGAAAACCAGTCGATTGTACTGGTACAGACCTTTGTGTGTATTTATCGTGAGATAATTTTTAGAGGCCTCTTCAACCTCCATCTGTAGATATGCCTGTGCCAAGTCAATTTTGGTGAACCGTTTCCCTCCGGATAGTGAGGCGAAAATATCTTCTATCCTCGGAAGAGGATACTGTACCGTGTGAAGGACCGGGTTTACAGTCACCTTGAAGTCTCCACAGATGCGAATTTTTCTCTGTTCTTCAGATTTATCATTATTCAATGCTTTCTTCATGACTGGAACGATGGGTGTTGCCCACTCGCTCCAATCTATTTTGGATAATACACCTGCCTTTTCCAAATTCTCCAGCTCTGCCTCGACTGCTGGACGAATTGCGTATGGCACCGGTCTTGCCTTTAAAAAACTTGGGAATTGCTGCATCTTCCACTTTTATTGAGGCGGTGATGCCTTTTAAGGTTCCTAGTTTCTCTTGAAACACTTCTTTGGCGTTGGCCAAGATGTCTTTTAATCGTTCAGGTATGACGTCATCATCGTTTTTTTCTTACTGATCACCGTCAGTACCTGAATGGAGTGCCAGTCTAAACGTATTTTCCTGATCCATTCACGTCCCAACAGCGGTGGACCACCATCTTGTAGAATGTATAAATACAACTTTTGTATTTCCTTGCCGTTGTATACAACAGGCACCCTTATTTTTCCTTTGGGGTATACTTTCTGCCTCGTATATGTTTTCAAGATAATGGATGTGTCTTTTAAAGGTATATGCGGAAATAGCCGCTCATAATCCCGTCGATTTATGACGGTCAGAGCTGATCCTGTATCTAGCTCCATTTTAACTGGGGACCCTGCTATCGTGAGGGTAACCCAAATGGTCTGGTAATCACCTTTGGCAATTACATTATGTAATTTGAGACAGCTTAGTCTCTTTTCGGAGTCGCTATTGCTCTTCTGGTCTTCGGAGCTACTGTCCGTCATCATTTGTACCTTTCTGTACTTTTCTTTATTGATTTTTTTTTTCCTGTCTGGATTTTTTTTGTCCAGATCGGCATACCCGTGCAATGTGTCCAATCTTTCCGCATTGCCTGCATGCTTTGTCCTTGAACCAGCAGTCCCTCTGGTCATGGGTGGATCTGCCGCAGCGATAACATCTCTCGAAACCCTGTGTCATTTCATGGGTGCCGAAGTCCTGTGTCTTTTGTTGTATCTCTGCAGCTCCTCTTGCGGCTGCTTCGTATGATACAGCCATACTGAAAGCCTTGTCCAGTGTTAAATCTTTTTCAGAAAGCAGCCTTTTCTGTGTTCCTTCACTTAAGAGACCGCAGACGAATTTGTCTCGAAGATAATCTGCTAGTCCTGCCCCAAATTGGCAGTGTTTTGATAGCTTTCTTAATTCGGTGAGGTAATCAGCGTTACTTTCATTCTTGTGTTGATTTCTCTTGAAGAATTTGAATCGTTCCGCTATCAGCAGCGGTGTTGGGTTTAAGTGCTCCTGTAGGGTATCAACAATTTCTTTAAAATTCTTGTCCTTTGGTTTGGCTGGAGTGATTAAATTTCGTAACAGCCCGTATGTCTTTGCGCCCATTAGATTTAGTAGTACTGAAGCTTTTTTTTCATCTTCTATTCCATTTGCGGTGCAATATACCTCCACTCTTTCCACATACGTGGTCCAATCCTCTATCTCGTTATCAAAAGCATCAATATTGCCAGACTTAGGCATCCTAGAAAAAAAATGGCGCTTCCCACGCTTTTCCTTTTCCGCAGAGAAGATATGGCGCTTCCCGTGCTTCCCCGCCGCTGCTGCCGATGACAACGCTGTTTCCCACGGTTTCCGTTCTTTTTATTTATTTATTTACAGTTGGAGACTCGTTCCCGCCGGACTATCTCTCTAGGTCTGAACGCCGACCTGCTCGCAGCGCCGGCCGTCTCCCGCGTGCTCCCTCCCCGTCTGTCACTGCTTGCCTCCGCCTTCGCTGCTTGGCCCAGCTGTAGAGCCAGCCGCCGGAGCCCCAGCCCGACGCCCAGAAAGGATTATTGCAGTACCTGCCACCAGCTTGGCTAGCTGGTGAAACCACAGCTTTTTCTTTCTCCTGATTTTTCTTCAACTTTGGACGCCAGAGGAATCGATGTCCTTGAGGTGCTGCCGAATTGCAGGTAAGTCCGTTTCCAATTCGTCGCCACTGTTGTGTCTGTGTGTTGATAGAGACACTGAAGACAGGAGTTGGTTTCATAGGTGTTTACTAAACAAAGTCTGGAGGGGAACTAACTGATACAACACAATATACAGGCTTATATAGCCCGAGTGGCCATTACCGGCATTACAGTACACATGGGGCTCTTAAAGGCACATACAGTACAGTATGTTGGCCTTCATAGCAAGAGGGTTCAAGTACAAGAACAAGGATGTATTGCTGCAGTTGTACAGGGCCTTGGTGAGACCGCACCTTGAGTATTGTGTGCAGTTTTGGTCACCTTACCTGAGGAAGGACGTTCTTGCCATGGAGGGAGTGCAGCGAAGATTCACCAGGCTGATAACCTGGGATGGCAGGAATGACGTACGAGGAGAGATTGTGTCAATTGGGCTTATACTCACTGGAGTTTAGAAGATTGAGAGGGGATCTCATCGAAACCTATAAAATTCTGTCAGGTCTGGACAGACTAGATGCAGAAAGGATGTTTCTGATGGCCGGGGAGTCCAGAACCAGGGGTCATAGTCTAAGGATAAGGGGTAAGCCATTTAGGACTGAAATGAGGAGGAATTTCTTCACCCAGAGAGTGGTGAACCTGTGGAATTCTCTGCCACAGAGGGCGGTGGAGGCCAGTTCATTAAATATATTCAAGAAAGAGTTGGATATATTTCTTGAGGCTAAAGGGATCAAGGGATATGGGGAGAAGGCAGGGACAGGGTACTGAATTTGGATGATCTTGCCTGCTCCCCGCGGGCCGCCTCGCGCCGCCCGCACTGACCGCGCATGCGCCGCCCGCACTGACCGCGCATGCGCCGCCCGCGAGAGCCCGCTCCTGGCGCCGGCCGCCGCTCAGCATTCCTCCTCTGTGCTGAGTTAGCTGTTCCCAGCTGGTGGGGGAGCAAGATCGGTGTCCTTGATGGAGACGGGGTCGTGGGGGTGGGGGGGTGGGGGGAGACAGTGATTACACGGGGCGGGGTGGGAGACAGTGATTACACCGGGGGGGGGGGGAGACAGTGATTACACGGGGGGAGACAGTGATTTCACGGGGGGGGGGGAGACAGTGATTACACGGGGGGGGGGGAGACAGTGATTACACAGGGGGAGACAGTGATTACACGGGGGGGGAGACATTGATTACACGGGAGACAGTCATTACACGGGGGGAGACAGTGATTACACGGGGATAGGACAGGGAGAGGACATCACAGGGAGAGGGGGGACACACAGGGGCAGGAAGACCAAGCGCCCCAAAATTGCCCTCGCAACGCGGGGCTCCCCAGCTAGTTTATATATGTTGTGAATAGCTGGGGTCCCAGGACCAATCCCTGCGGTACCCCACTAGTTACTGCCTGCCACTCGGAAAAAAAGCCGTTTATTCCAACTCTTTGCTTCCTGTCTGCCAACCAGTTCTTTATCCAAGTCAGTACCTTGCCCCCAATCCCATGTGCCTTAACTTTATACGCTAATCTCTTATGCGGGACCTTATCGAAAGACTTCTGAAAGTCCAAATACACCACATCCACTGGTTCTCCCTTATCTATTTTACCTGTTACATCCTCAAAAAATTCCAGTAGATTTGTCAAGCACGATTAACCTTTTGTAAATCCATGTTGACTTTGTCCGATCCTGTTGCTGTTTTCCAAGTGCTCTGCTATTACATCTTTTATAATGGACTCTAGCATTTTCCCCACTACCGATGTCAGGCTTACCGGTCTATAATTCCCCGTTTTCTCTCTACTGTGGCGGAACCACCAGAGGATTACGGACAATTGTATATAATTCCTTTTACAGCAATGTAGTACAGCTGGGGGCTGCACCTTTAATGTATCTGTTAACTGTACTAGGGCTTCTTTCCTGTACTCCGCGTGATGACGTCATGCCGTCCGTCACGTGATCTCTCAACGGCGGGAAGAACGTGATGACGTCACGATGTCAGAGCTCGGAACCTGCTATCAGTTGAGCTCGGAACCTGCTAGCAGTTGAGCTCGGAACCTTCTAGCAGTTTCCAGAGAGGCTTTCAAGCAGACCAGACCTATTTGCATTGTATCCTACAGTTTCCTGTACAGCTTTGTTTGTTCATTAAATTTTATTGTTTTTGATTTTCTGAGTCGATCTCAATTCTTCGGCTAGGAACCCCAGTTCCTGCATTGGTGACCCCGATTTCTTCGAACAATTTTCGTTGAAGTTACATCATGGACACGAATGCCGTCACCCTCAAACTGCCGCAATTTTGGGAGCAACAACCGGCCGCGTGGTTTTTCCAGGCGGAAGCCCAATTTGCAATCCGGGGAGTAGCAGCGGATTCGACCCGTTATTATTACGTGGTCTCCGCCCTCGACAGTGCCACGGCCTCGCGGGTCGTCAGCCTTCTCGAGAGTCCACCGAACGATGGCAAGTACGAAGCTTTAAAAGCACGTTTACTGCAGATTTTTGGTCTGTCCAAGTCGGAGCGCGCTCGCAGACTAAGCTCCATGCCCGGCCTCGGGGACTCAAAACCCTCAGAGCTCATGAGCCAAATGCTCACGCTTTTGGGCTCGGAATCGCAATGTTTTCTGTTCCGCGAGCTGTTTCTCTGTCAACTACCAGAGCCAGTACAGACGGCCTTGGCCAATTCTGCGATCATGGATTGTGCTGAACTCGCCGCGGAAGCGGATAAAATATTCACCGTCTCACAACAATCTTGTGCAGCCACGAGGCGCCCATCCCCCACAAGAGCAAATCCGACTCCTCCTCCTGCAGGCTGGTGTGCATACCACGCTCGTTTCGGCGCGAAGGCCAGAAATTGCCGTCTGCCCTGCAGTTTCTCACCAAAAAAAAACCTACCTCAAACCAGCGGTTTGTGAGAAGATCAATAAGGCCTAAGGGACGCGCCGGAGTTGCGATGGCCGTTGGGTCCGCAGGGAAACTCCTATACATTACAGACTCCCTGTCAGGGCGACGTTTTCTCCGTGATACTGGCTCCCAGTGCAGTATCCTACCAGTGTCGAAGCTAGATCTTCAATCCGGCGGTCAAGGTCCCCCCCTCGAGGCAGCCAATGGTGCGGCCATTCGCACGTTCGGAACATGGCCAGTTGAGTTTTGGCGGCCAACGTTTTGTTTGGGAGTTCATCACGGCGAAAGTCTCACAGGCCATCCTGTGGGCAGATTTCTTCTGCGCAAATGGGTTTCTCGTCGGCGTCCGACACTGCCAGCTAATCAGTGCCTCCACTTTTCACTCGGTCCCCTGCCACCGAAGCACCGTGATGTCTTGGTCAGTTGCCTGTGCAGTCCCATCTCCAAATGAGTTCTCTCGTCTTCTCAGTGAGTTCCCTGAGCTCACCAGGCCCACATTTTCTTCTTCAGTCGCGAGGCACGGTGTGGCGCACCACATTACCACAACAGGATCCCCCGTTTATGCGAGAGCTCGAAGGCTGGAACCCGGTAAACTCGTGGCCGCCAAGGCGGAGTTCCATACAATGGAACGCCTGGGTATTATTCGACGTTCGAATAGTCCTTGGTCCTCGCCATTACACATTGTTCTTAAGTCGGGCAGCGGATGGCGACCATGCGGCGACTACAGACGCCTGAATGAGGCTACCACACCGGATCGGTACCCAATTCCTCACATTCAGGGTTTTTCGGCCCATCTGGCAGGGAATTCCATCTTTTCCAAAGTAAACCTCGTCCGAGGCTATCATCAAGTGCCCGTGCATCCTCAGGACGTCCCCAAAACTGCTGTCATCACACCTTTCGGGCTCTTTGAGTTCCTTCGTATGCCGTTTGGGCTGAAGAATGCAGCACAAGCCTTCCAACGTCTCATGGATTTCGTGTTGCGCGATCTGCCGTTCATCTTTGTCTACCTAGACGACATCCTTATTGCCAGTAACAGCACGAAAGAACACTTTACGCACTTGCGTACCCTTTTTTCTCGTCTCAGCCAACATGGCCTTATTATCAACCCGGCCAAGTGCCAGTTTGGGTTGCACAGCATTGATTTCCTGGGACACAGAATCACCTCAGATGGCGCCGTCCCGCTGGCCACGAAGGTGGAAGCAGTCACCTCGTTCCCTCTTCCTCAGACCGTCAGGGCCCTCCAGGAATTTCTGGGAATGGTCAATTTTTATCATCGGTTCGTCCCCAAGACGGCATTGTTGATGCAACCTTTGTATGAGGCCCTCAGAGGTAAATCGGGCAAAGACCCAATCGATTGGACACCCCAGATGGACCAGGCTTTCCTCGACACTAAGAACGCTTTGGCTGCTGTGACCATGTTGGCACATCCCCTTCCGGGCGCAACCATTGCCCTTACCACCAACGCATCTGATTATGCCATCGGGGCAGTACAGGAGCAGTGGGTCGACGGCACATGGCAACCACTGGCTTTCTTCAGCCGCCAATTGCGGAAGAACGAACGCAAGTATAGTACTTTTGATAGGGAGTTGTTGGCATTGTTTCTGGCCACCCGCCATTTTCGCTTCCTACTGGAAGGACGCCCATTCACGGCTTTTGTAGACCACAAGACACTTACTTTTGCGATGGCCAAGACAGCGGAACCATGGTCGGCACAGCAACAACGTCATCTTACCTACATATCTGAATTTACAACCGACATACAACATGTCTCAGGCAAAGACAACCTGGTGGCGGATTGTCTCTCCCGCGCCCAGCTCCATGCAGTACACCTGGGAGTCGATTATGTTGGTTTGGCAAAAGAACAGAAGGCAGACCCTGAAGTACAGGCATACCGGACCGCACCTTCCAGCTTACAAGTGGCTGATGTCAGTTTCCAGGCCGCAGGGACCACACTCCTGTGTGACATCTCGATGGGAGTCCCACGTCCAATCGTTCCAGTCAAATGGCGCAGGAGAATTTTCGACACTATCCACGGGTTGTCACACCCTGGCATGAGAGCGTCACAACGACTCATGGCAAAGAAATTTGTCTGGAAGGACATGCATCTTGACGCCCGTGACTGGACCAATACCTGCGTGAGTTGCCAGAAGTCCAAGATACAACGCCATGTTAAGGCCCCAGTCGCCACTTTTCCGGTTCCGGAGCGTCGATTCGACCATGTGCACGTGGACCTGGTTGGCCCTCACCCTTCCTCTCGCGGGTACACTCACCTCCTCACCGTGGTAGACCGTACCACCAGGTGGCCAGAGGCAATTCCTTTGGTTGCCACCACAGCGGCAGACGTCTCCAGAGCCTTCACCTCGTCGTGGATAGCTCGGTTCGGGGTACCGGCTGACATCTCCTCCGACCGGGGGCTTCAATTTACCTCTGAGCTTTGGAACGCCGTAGCTCAAGATTTGGGCACCAAGCTTCATCGTACCACCGCCTCCCATCCACAGGCGAACGGTCTGTGTGAAAGATTCCACAGGTCCCTTAAAGCCGCACTGCGTGCTAGTCTCCGTGGGCCTAGTTGGGTGGACAGGCTCCCTTGGGTGCTGCTAGGTCTTCGCACGGCGCCTAAGGACGACCTGCATTCTTCTTCAGCAGAGCTGGTTTACGGCCAACCACTCAGAGTGCCTGGCAATTTTCTTCTTCCTCACACGGAACCCTGGTCCCCAGCTCAGCAGCTCATCAGCCACCAGGAAGCGGCTAGGAATTTCATCCCAGTGCCTACGTCGCATCATGACCTGCAGCGCTCCCATGTCCCGGTGGATCTTAAGAGCGCAGAATACGTGTTCATTCAGCAGGATGCTCGCAAAAACCTGCTCAAAACCGCCTTACACAGGTCCGTTCCGCGTCATCTCGTCAGGTGACAAGTCCTTCACCGTTGACGTCGGCGGTAAGCCTGACCACATCTCCATCGACCGGTTGAAACCGGCGCATCTGGATCTGAGCGAACCAGTCGTCACCGCTCAGCCGCCTCGTCGTGGTCGTCCACCGTCGAATGGCGGTCCAGTACAGCCACAGTCATCCGCCGAGTCGCCAGTGCCCGCTTCACCGGGTCGACCACAGCCGGCCTCTTCTTCTCCTCCGCCTGCGGCGTCATCCCAACCACAGCCAACGGCCAGTTCGTCTTCTAGCGCTCCATTCCAGCTGCCGGGGTATTGCAGTCGGTCGGACAGACTCGTCAGACCCCCTTCTCGCCTTACCTTCTCTGTTAAAAGCAATTCTGGGGGGCGCATGTGGCGAAACCACCAGAGGATTACGGACAATTATATATAATTCCTTAAAAGAAGTGGCTGCAGAGATAATGGATGCATTGGTTGCAATATACCAAAATTCCCTGGACTCTGGAGAGGTCCCAGTGGATTGGAAAACTGCAAATGTAACACCCCTATTTAAGAAAGGAGGGAGACAGAAAGCAGGAAACTATAGACCAGTTAACCTAACATCTGTCGTTGGGGAAAATGCTGGAGTCCTTTATTAAGGAAGCAGTAGCAGGGCATTTAGAAAAACATACTGCAGTCAAGCAGAGTCAGCATGGTTTTAGGAAAGGGAAATCATGTTTAACAAATTTGCTGGAGTTCTTTGAGGATGTAACGAGCAGGGTGGACAAGGGTGAGCCAGTGGATGTGGTGTATTTGGATTTCCAGAAGGCATTCGATAAGGTGCCACATAAAAGGTTACTGCATAAGATAAGGCTCAGGAATTGGGGGTACTATATTAGCATGGATAGAGAATTGGCTAACTAACAGAAAGCAGAGAGTCGGGATAAATGGGTCATTTTCTGTTTGGCAAACGGTAACTAGTGGGGTGGCAGAAGGATCGGTGCTGGGGCCCCAACTATTTACAATCTACATTAATGACTTGGATGAAGGGACCGAGTATAATGTAGCCAAGTTTGCGGATGATACAAAGATGGGTGGGAAAGCAAGTTGTGCAGAGGACTCAAAGAATCTGCAAAGGGATATAGACAGGCTAAATGAGTGGGCAAACATTTGGCAGATGGAGTATAATGTGGGAAAGTGCGAGGTTATCCACTTTGGCAGGAAAAATAAAAAAGCAAATTATTATTTCAATGGAGAGAGACTACAAAATGCTACAGTTCAGAGGGACCTGGGGGTCCTTGTGCATGAAACACAAAAAGTTAGCATGCAGGTACAGCAAGTAATCAAAAAAGCAAATGGAATGTTGGCCTTTATTTCAAAGGGGTTGGAGTATAAAAACAGGGAAGTCCTGCTACAACTGTACAGGGTGTTGGTGAGACCACGCCTGGAGTACTGCGTACAGTTTTGGTCTCCTTATTTAAGGAAGGATATACTTGCATTGGAGGCAGTTCAGAGACGATTCACTGGGTTAATTCCAGAGATGAGGGGGTTGACTTATGAGGAAAGGTTGAGCAGGTTGGGCCTATACTCATTGGAATTTAGAAGAATGAGAGGTGATCTTATCGAAACATAAGATACTGAGGGGCCACGACAAGGTAGATGCAGAGAGGATGTTTCCCCTCGTGGGGGAATCTAGAACTCGGGGGCACAGTCTCAGAATAAAGGGTCGCCCTTTTAGAACTGAGATGAGGAGGAACTTCTTCTCTCAGAGGGTCGTAAATCTGTGGAATTCTCTGCCCCAGAGAGCTGTGGAGGCTGGGTCATTAAATACATTTAAGGTGGAGATAGACAGATTTTTGCAAGATAAGGGAGTGAAGGGTTATGGGGAGCGGGGAAGTGGCTTTGAGCCCAAGATCAGCCATGATCTTATTGAATAGCGGAGCAGGCTCGAGGGGCCAAGTGGCCTATTCCTGCTCCTAAACCTTATGTTTTTATGTTCTCACTGCCGCCCCTCCAACAGTGCGGCGCTCCCTCAGCACCGTCCCTCTGACAGTGCGGCGCTCCCTCAGCATCGCCCCTCCGACAGTGCGGCGCTCCCTCAGCACTGCCCCACCGACAGTGTGGCGCTCCCTCAGCACCGCCTCTCCGACAGTGCGGCGCTCCCTCAGCACCGCCCCTCCGACAGTGCGGAGCTCCCTCAGTACTCTCCTCCGACAGTGCGGAGCTCCCTTAGTACCGCTCATACGACAGTGCAGCGGAGTTGCCTCAGTACTGAACAGTGCGGTGCTCCCTTAGTACTGCCCGTCCGACATGTGGGGCTTCCTCAGTACCGTCCCTCCGACAGTGCATCGCTCCCTCAGTATTGCCCCTCCGACAGTGCAGCACTCCCTCTGTACTGCATCTCCAAAAGTGCGGCGCTCTCTCCGTACTGCCGGTCCTTCGACAGAGCGGCGCTCCCTTAGTACCGCCCCTCCGACCTTGCGGCGCTCCCTTAGGACTGCCCGCCCGACAGTGCGGCGCATCCTTAGTACTGCCCCTCCAACATTGCGGCGCTCCCTCAGTACCGTCCCTCTGACAGTGCGGCGCCCCCTCAGCACCGCCCCTCCGTCAGTGTGGCGCTCCCTCAGTACCGCAACTCCGACAGTGCGAAGCTCCCTCAGTACTGCCCCTCCGACAGTGAGGTGCTCCCTTAGTACCGACCCTCCGAAAGTGCGGCGCTCCCTCAGTACTGCCCCTCCGACAGTGCTGCACTCCCTCAGTACTGCATCTCCTCCGACAGTGCGGCGCTCCCTCAGTACTGCCCCTCCGACAGTGCAGCGCTCCCTCAGCCCCGCTATCCGACAGTGCGGCACTCCCTCAGTACCGCCCTCTGACAGTGCGGCGCTCCCTCATTACTGTCCTTCCGACAGTGCGGCACGCCCTCAGTACCGCAACTCCAACAATGTGGCACTCCCTCAGTACGTCCCCTCCAACGTGCGGCGCTCTCTCAGCCCCGCTCCTCCGACAAAGCGGTGCCCCCCTCAGTACCACAACTCCGACAGTGCGGCACTCACTCAGTACCACCCCTCCGACAGTCCGGCGCTCCCTCATTACTATCCCTCCAACAGTGCGGCGCTCCCTCAGTACCGCCCCTCTGACTGTGCAGCACTCCCTCACTGCCGCCCCTCCGACAATGCTGCACACCCTCGGTACTGCCCCTCCAACAGTGCGGATCTCCCTCAGTACTGCCCCTCCGACAGTGCGGATCTCCCTCAGTACTGCCCCTCCGACAGTGCGGCGCTCCCTCAGTACTGCCCCCTCGATATGCAGCACTCCGTCAGTACTGCCCCCCGACAGTGCAGCGCTCCCTCAGTACTGCCCCTCCGACAGTGCGGCGCACCCCAGTACCGACCCTCCGACAGTGCAGCACTTCCTCACTTCCGCCGCTCCGATAGGAGGTGCTCCCTCAATACCGCCCCTCCGACCGTGCAGCACACCCTCAGTACTGCCGCTCCTCTGACAGTGCAGTGTTCCCTCAGTACCGCCCCTCCGACAGTGCTGCACTCCCTCAGTACTGCATCTCCGATAGTGCGCCGCTCCCGCAGTACTGTTCCTCCGACAGTTCAGTGCCCCCTCAGCACCACCCCTCCGTCAGTGTGGCGCTCCCTCAGGACCGCAATTCCGACAGTGCGAAGCTCCATCAGTACCGCCCCTCTGACAGTGCGGCGCTCCCGCAGTACTGTTCCTCCGACCGTGCGGCGCTCCCACAGTACTGTTCCTCCGACAGTGTGGTGCTCCCTCAGAACCGCCACTCCAACAGTGCAGCACTCCCTCAGTATTGCCCCTCCGACAGTGTGATGCTCCCTCAGTACTGTTCCTCCGACAGTGCAGCACTCCCTCAGTACTGCCGCAACTCCGACAGTGCAGTGCTCCCTCAGTCCTGCCCCGCCGACAGTGCAGTGTTCCCTCAGTACTGCCTCTCTTGACAGTACAGCACTCCCTCAGTACTACATTTCTGACAGTGCGGCTCTCCCTCAGTACCGACTCTTTGACAGTCCGGCACTCCTCAGTACCGCCCCTCCAACAGTGAGGTGCTCCCTTAGTACCGACCCTCCGAAAGTGCAGCATCCCTCAGTACTGCCCCTCAGACAGTGCGGCGCTCCCTCAGTACTGACCCTCAGACAGTGCTGCACTCCCTCAGTACTGCATCTCCTCCGACAGTGCGGCGCTCCCTCAGTACTGCCCCTCCGCCAGTGCAGCGCTCTCTCAGTACCGCACCTCCGACAACGCGGCGCTCCCTCAGTACTGCCCCTCCGACAGTGCGGCACACCCTCAGTACCGCAACTCCAACAACGCGGCACTCCCTCAGTACCTCCCCTCCGATGTGCGGCGCTCCCTCAGCCCTGCTCTTCGACAGTGCGGCGTTCCATCAGTACCGCTCCTCCGACAAAACGGTGCCCCCTTAGTACCGCAACTCCAACAGTGCGGACCTCCCTCAGTACTGCCCCTCTGACAGTGCAGCACTCCCTCAGTACTACATTTCCGACTGTGCGGCTCTCCCTCAGTACCGCTCCTCCGACAGTGTGGTGCTCCCTCAGTACTGCCCCTCCGACAGTGCAGTGCTCCATCAGTACTGCACCTTCGACAGAGCTGCACTCCCTCAGTACCGCTCCTCCGACAGTGCGGCGCTCCCACAGTACTGCCCCTCCAACATTGCGGCGCTCCCTCAGCACCGCCCCTCCGACAGTGCAGCACGCACTCAATACTGCCGCTCCTCCGACTGTGCAGTGTTCCCTCAGCACTGCCCCTCTGACAGTGCAGCACTCCCTCAGTACTACATTTCCGACTGTGCGGCTCTCCCTCTGTACCGCTCCTCCGACAATGCGGCTCTCCCGAAGTACCGCTCCTCTGACAGTGCTGCACTCCCTCAGTACTGCATCTCTTCCGACAGTGTGGCGCTCCCTCAGTACTGCTCCTTCGACATTACGGCGCTCCCTCAGTACCGCACCTTTGACAATGCGGCACTCCCTCAGTACCATCCCTCCGACAGTGCAGCACTCCCTCACTGCCACCCCTCCGACAGTGCAGTGCTCCCTTCGTACTGCCCCTCTGACAGTGCAGCACTCCCTCAGAACCGACCCTCCGACAGTGCGGTGCTCCCTCAGTACAGCCCCTCCGACCGCGAGGTGCTCCCTCAGTGCAACACTCCCTCATTACTGCCCCTCCGACAGTGCGGTGCTCCCTCAGTACAGCCCCTCCGACATTGCGGCGCTCCCTCAGTAATGCCCCTCCAACAGTGAGGCACTCCTTTAGCACTGCCGCCCTTCCCTCACCGCCACGCTTCCGACAGTGCAGCACTCCTTCAGTACCGCCCCTCAGCGCTCCCTCAGTACTGCCCCTCCGACAGTGCGGCGCTCCTTCAGCACCGCCCCCCAACAATGCAGCACTCCCTCACTGCCGCACCTCCGACCGCGAGGTGCTCCTTCAGTGCAACACTCCCTCAGTACTGCCGCTCCTCCGACAGTGCAGTGTTCCCACAGTACTGCCCCTCTGACAGTGCAGCACTCCCTCAGTACTACATCTCCGACAGTGCGGCGCTCCCTCAGTACTGCCCCTCCGACTGTGCAGCACACCCTCACTGCCGCCCCTCCGACAGTGCTGCACACCCTCAGTAATGCCCCTCCAACATGCGGCGCTCGCTCAGCACTGCCCCTCCGACAGTGCGGCGCTCCGTCAGTACTGCCCCTCCGACATTGCAGCGCTCCCTCAGTACCGCACCTCCGACAATGTGGCGCTCCCTCAGTACCATCCCTCCGACAGTGCGGCGCTCCCTCAGTACTGCCCCTCCGACAGTGCAGCGCTCCCTCAGTACTTACTCCCTGACAGTGCGACGCTCCCTCATTACTGCCCCTCCGACAGTGCGGCGCTCCCTCAGTACTGCCCTTCCGACATTGCGGCACTCCCTCAGTAATGCCCCTCCAACAGTGAGGCGCTCCCTCAGTACTGCCGCCCTTCCAACACTGCGGCGCTCCCTCACCGGCGCGCCTCCAACAGTGCGGCACTCCTTCAGTACCGCCCCTCCGCGCTCCCTCAGTACTGCATCTCCGCCCCTCCGCGCTCCCTCAGTCCTACCCCTCCGACAGTGCGGCGCTCCCTCAGTCCTTCCCCTCCGACAGTGCGGTGTACCTTCAGCACCGCCCCTCCAACAGTGCAGCATTCTCTCAGTGCCGCCTCTCCGACAGTGAGGAGCTCCCTTAGTACTGCCTCTCCGACAGTGCAGCCCTCCCTCAGTAATGCGCCTCCGACAGTGTGGCGCTCCCTCAGTACCGCCCCTCCGACAGTGCGGCGCTCCCTCATTACTGTCCCTCCAACTGTGCGGCGCTCCCCCACTACCACGCCTCTGACTGTGCAGCACACTCTCACTGTAGCCCCTCCGACAATGCTGCACTCCCTCAGTACTGCTCCTCCAACAGTGCGGACCTCCCTCAGTACTGCCCCTCTGACAGTGCAGCACTCCCTCAGTACTACATTTCCGACAGTGCAGCTCTCCCTCAGTACCGCTCCTCCGACAATGCGGCGCTCCCACAGTACTGCCCCTCCGACAGTGCAGCGCTCCCTTAGTACTGCCCCTCCGACATTGCGGCGCTCCCTCAGCACCGCCCCTCCGACAGTGCAGCACGCTCTCAATACTGCCGCTCCTCCGACTGTGCAGTGTTCCCTCAGTACTGCCCCTCTGACAGTGCTGCACTCCTTCAGTACTACATCTCTTCCGACTGTGTGGCGCTCCCTCAGTACTGCTCCTTCGACATTACGGCGCTCCCTCAGTACCTCAGTGTTCCCACAGTACTGCCCCTCTGACAGTGCAGCACTCCCTCAGTACTACATCTCCGACAGTGCGGCGCTCCCTCGGTACTGCCGCTGCTTCGACAGTGCAGCGCTCCCTCAGTACTGCCCCTCTGACAGTGCAGCACTCCCTCAGAACCGACCCTCCGACAGTACGGTGCTCCCTCAGTACAGCCCCGCCGACATTGCGGCGCTCCCTCAGTAATGCCCCTCCAACAGTGAGGTGCTCCCTCAGTACTGCCGTCCTTCCAACACTGCGGCGCTCCCTCACCGCCGCGCCTCCGACAGTGCGGCTCTCCTTCAGTACCGCCCCTCAGCGCTCCCTCAGTACTGCCCCTCCGACAGTGCGGCGCTCCTTCAGCACCGCCTCCCAACAGTGCAGCACTCCCTCACTGCCGCACCTCCGACCGCGAGGTGCTCCCTCAGTGCAACACTCCCTCAGTACTGCCGCTCCTCCGACAGTGCAGTGTTCCCACAGTACTGCCCCTCTGACAGTGCAGCACTCCCTCTACTACATCTCCGACAGTGCGGCGCTCCCTTGGTACTGCCGCTGCTTCGACAGTGCAGCGCTCCCTCAGTACCACCCCTCGGACAGTGCAGCATTCTCTCAGTGCTGCCCCTCCGACAGTGAGGTGCTTCCTCTGTACCGCCCCTCCGACAATGCAGCCCTCCCTCAGTAATGCGCCTCCGACAGTGCGGTGCTCCCTCAGTACTGCCCCTCCGACTGTGCAGCACACCCTCACTGCCGCCCCTCCGACAGTGCTGCACACCCTCAGTAATACCCCTCCAACGCGCTCACTCAGCACTGCCTCTCCGACAGTGCGGCGCTCCGTCAGTACTGCCCCTCCGACATTGCAGCGTTCCCTCAGTACCATCCCTCCGACATTGTGGCGCTCCCTCAGTACCATCCCTCCAACATTGTGGCGCTCCCTCAGTACTGCCCCTCCGACAGAGCAGCGCTCCCTCAGTATCTTCCCTCAGACAGTGCTGCACTCCCTCAGTACTGCATCTCCTCCGACAGTGCGGCGCTCCCTCAGTACTGCCCCCCCGACAGAGCAGCGATCCCTCAGTATCTTCCCTCAGACAGTGCTGCACTCCCTCAGTACTGCATCTCCTCCGACAGTGTGGCGCTCCCTCAGTACTGCCCCTCCGACAGTGCAGCACTCCCTCAGTACTTACTCTCTGACAGTGCGATGCTCCCTCATTACTGCCACTCCTCCGACAGTGCTGCGCTCCCTCAGTACTGCCCCTCCGACATTGCGGTGCTCCCTCTAATGCCCCTCCAACAGTGCAGCGCTCCCTCAGTACTTACTCTCTGACAGTGCAACGCTCCCTCATTACTGCCACTCCTCTGACAGTGCTGCGCTCCCTCATTACTGTCACTCCTCCGACAGTGCGGCGCTCCCTCAGTACTGCCCCTCTGACAGTGCGGCGCTCCCTCAGTACTTAAATCAAATCAAATCAACTTTTATTGTCATTGTTAGTGCACAAGCAGTACTGTAGGAGTCTACGTACTCCTAACAAAATATACTGAACTCAGAGAGGTTCAACAGAAAAGGTTTAATTGTTGAGACCACATGTTGCACACAAAAATGGCCTCAGAGCTTACACCAAGTCTGACTGCTTTTCATCAGTCCCCAGCTTCGACAGCTCCTCCCCCGCTCTGGGCTTATCTATGTTGCAGATCGAGTTTCTTAAAGGTGTGATCCTTCTTAAAGGCATGACGCCTGATTTATAGTCTACGGACCGAAAAGCGGATTGTGTCCTTTCTGTGATCGGTACGCCACACAGCTCCCCCCAGAATCCGCTAGTAGGGAGTGTACGAACCGGCGTGGTGGGTTGATGGCACGGCTGGAACGGCTCTTGGTGGTTGGTGTCGGGAGCGGGGCAGTCGGACGCGTCGGGCTCTTAGGCGGTCTGCCCCGCGGTGGGGGTTGGCCCACTTGAACGGGTTCGTCGGGCTGTAGGTGCGCCAGCTTGAGCCGGTCGACCGACACCTTGTCAGTTCTGCCGCCCACTTGGAGGAGGAAGAACTTGTTCCCCGTCTGGAGTACCTTGTAGGGTCCGTCGTATGGGGGCCGTAGAGGTCCTCGGTGGGCGTCATGGTGCGCGAAAACAAATTTGGCCATGTGCAGGCTAGGTGGTACGCGGGTTGCTGGTTCGCCGTGCCGGCCGGTGGGTACCGGAGCGAACTGTTGTGTTCGGTTGGCGAAAGCGTGGCGTTGCTGGTCAGCCGACCAGGGGGTCGTGGCGGTGGGCAGGAACTCTCCGGGCACGCGCAGCGGCTGGCTGTACCCGAGTTCCGCCGCCGAGGCTTGCAGGTCTTCCTTGACCGCGGAGCGTAGGCCAAGTAGCACCCACGGGAGACGGTCGATCCAGGCCTCGTCCTCGAGGCTGGCGCGGAGGGACGCCTTCATGGACCTGTGGAATCGCTCGCACAGTCCGTTGGCTTGGGTGTGGTAAGCCGTGGTGCGGTGAATGGCCACCCCGAGGTTTCGGGCGATGGCGGCCCACAGATCAGAGGTGAACTGCGGGCCTCTATCCGACGTCATGTCGGAGGGGACGCCGAACCGAGCGACCCAGGTCCCGATGAACGCCCTCGCGATGTCGGCGGTGGTGGTAGACATCAGTGGAATGGCCTCGGGCCAGCGGGTGGTACGGTCCACGATTGTCAGCAGGTGCGTGTGACCTTGTGATGGCGGCAGGGGGCCGACGAGGTCGATGTGGACATGGTCAAACCTTCTTTCTGGCACGGTGAACTCCTCGAGTGGGGCTTTGACGTGCTGGTGGATTTTGGCACGCTGGCAAGCTATGCAGGATCTGGACCAGATGCGCACATCTTTGCGCAGGCCGCGCCAGACAAATCGGTTGGCCACCAGTCTAACGGATGCGCGGGTGCCGGGGTGTGAGAGGCCGTGGACGATGTCGAACACCCGTTTTCACCAGGACGCCGGGACTACGGGGCGGGGTTGTGCCAAGGAGGTGTCGCATTTGACTGTGACGGCGGACAGGCCGCAGGCGACGTCGGTCAGTCGTAGCCCTGGGAGGGTTGTGGGCGCGGAGAGCAGATCGGGGTCGGTGCGTTGCTCTGCTGCCAGTTGAGCATAGTCCACTGCCAGGTGGGCGCCGTGGACGGCGGGGCGGGATAGGCAGTCGGCCACTACGTTGTCTCGACCGGAGACGTGCCGGATGTCCGTGGTGAATTCGGACACCGCGGCGAGCTGGCGTTGTTGCCTGGCTGACCACGGGTCCGCAGATTTTGCCATCGCGAATGTCAGGGGTTTGTGGTCGACAAACGCGGTGAAGGGGCGACCCTCCAGAAGAAATCTAAAATGCCGGACTGCCAGGTACAGTGCGAGGAGCTCGCGGTCAAAGGCGCTGTATTTGGCCTCCGGGGGGCGCAGTTGGCGGCTGAAAAAGGCCAGCGGTTGCCAGGCCCCGTCGACCCACTGTTCGTACACGGCGCCGACCGCGTGGTCGGAGGCGTCCGTGGTGAGGGCCACCCTGGCGTTGGGCTGTGGGTGAGCGAGCATGGTGGCGTCGGCGAGCGCCTTTTTGGTCGAGTTGAAAGCGGTCAACGTGTCCGCCGACCACGCGATCGCCATTCTGGCTTTCTTACCCCGGAGGGCTTCGTATAGGGGTCGCATGAGGGAGGCCGCTCCGGGAATGAAGCGGTTGTAAAAGTTGATCATCCCCAAGAACTCCTGGAGGCCTTTGATGGTGGTAGGTCGGGGGAACTGCTGGACGGCTTGCACCTTGGCGGGCAGGGGAATGGCTCCATCCTGCGTGATGTGGTGGCCGAGGAATTCGATCCTGCTGAGGCCAAATTGGCACTTGGCTGGGCTGATGATGAGCCCGTGCTCACTGAGCCGCTGGAACAGGGTGCGGAGGTGCTCAATGTGTTCCTGCTTGGAGGAACTAGCTACCAGGATGTCATCCAGGTAGACAAAGAGGAACTTCAGGTCCCGGAGGACCGAGTCCATGAGCCGCTGGAAGGCCTGGGCCGCCTTTTTGAGGCCGAAGGGCTTTCGGAGGAATGATTTCTTTTGTTTTCTTGGTGTTAAGGGCCAGGTTGTTATCAGCGCACCACTTCACGAGATGCTGGACCTCCTCCCTGTAGGCTGACTCATCGTTGTTGGTGATCTGGCCTACTACCGTGGTGTCATCCGCAAACTTGATGATGGTGTTGGAACCCTTAACAGCCACACAGTCGTGGGTGAAGAGGGAGTAGAGGAGGGGGCTCAGCACACATCCTTGTGGGGCCCCCGTGTTCAGGGTCGGGGGGGGGAGGTGTGGTTACCTAATTTGACAGACTGGGGTCTGTTTGTTAGGAAGTCCAGGGTCCAGTTGCAGAGGGAAGTGTTCAGGCCAAGAGTTTGGAGTTTGGTGGCCAGCTTGTTGGGGACGATAGTGTTGAATGCTGAGCTGTAGTCTATGAACAGCATTCTGATGTAGGTCTCCTTACCATCTAGGTGATTCAGTGCCGAGTGTAGAGCAGTTGTGATTGCTCTCTGACAGTGCGACGCTCCCTCATTACTGCCCCTCCGACAGTGCGGCGCTCCCTCAGTACTGCCCCTCTGACATTGCTGCGCTCCCTCAGTAATGCCCCTCCAACAGTGAGGCGCTCCCTCAGTACTGCCGCCCTTCCAACACTGCGGCGCGCCCTTCCAACACTGCGGCGCTCCCTCTCCGGCGCGCCTCCGACAGTGCGGCACTCCTTCAGTACCGCCCCTCAGCGCTCCCTCAGTACTGCATCTCCGACAGTGCGGCGCTCCCTCAGTACTGCCTTTCCAACAGTGCAGCGCTCCCTCAGTACCACCCCTCAGACAATGCAGCGCTCCCTCAGTACCGTCTCTCCGACAGTGCGGCGCTCCCTCAGTACTGCCTCTCTGAAAGTGCAGCACTCCCTCAGTACTGTCGCTCCCGCGACAGTGAGGTGCTCCCTCTGTCCCGCTCCTCAGACAGTGCAGCCCTCTCTCAGTGCCGCCCCTCCGACAGTGAGGCACTCCCTCAGGAAAGCTCCTCCAACAGTGCAACACTCCCTCAGTATTGCCGCTCCTCCGACAGTGAGGTGCTCCCTCTGTCCCGCCCCTCAGACAGTGCAGCACACCTTCAGCACCGCCCTGTCACAGTCTAAGGATAAGGGGTAGGCCATTTAGGACAGAAATGAGGAGGAATTTCTTCACCCAGAGAGTGGTGAACCTGTGGAATTCTCTACCACAGAAGGCTGTAGAGGCCAATACATTAAATATATTCAAGAAGGAGTTGGATATATTTCTTAAGGCTAAAGGGATCAAGGGGTATGGGGAGAAAGCAGGGACCAGGTACTGAATTTGGATGATCAGCCATGATCGCATTGAATGGCGGAGCAGGCTCGAGGGGCCGAATGGCCTACTCCTGCTCCTATCTTCTATGGGCTATAAAAGGCCCCAGAGACCAGGTAAGGCCTCACAGCGTCGGCGGGAATCTCGAGCGGCAGAGCGGGGCTATAAAAGGCCCCAGAGACCAGGTAAGGCCTCACAGCGTCGGCGGGAATCTCGAGCGGCAGAGCGGGGCTATGAAAGGCCCAGAGACCAGGTAAGGCCTCACAGCGTCGGCGGGAATCTCGAGCAGCAGAGCGGGCCTATAAAAGGCCCCAGAGCTTCAAACACTGAGACACATCAGGGAGGGGGAGAGTTACCTGGACTCTGTGTATCACGAGGTATTCACACCAATTAGATTAATTAATTCAGATGTAGTCCGTGGCCAGGGTCAGGATGGTGTGACTAGAAGTGAGGCAGGTACGGGGATCCAGGAGGTAGTGTTGGAGGAGCCGCAGCCCTTGCACTTGTCCAACAGGTTCGAGGCTCTTACTCCCTGTGAGGATGGGAACAGGAACTGCGGGGAGGATGAGCAACCTGGCCACAGCACCGTGGAGCGGGGGGCCATTCAAGTGGGGGGAGTTAAAAGAAATGTTGTAGTGGTAGGGGATAGTATCGTTAGGGGGATAGATAGAGTTCTTTGCAGCCGAGAGCGAGAGTCCCGAAGGCTGTGTTGCCTGCCCGGTGCCAGGGTTAAGGACATCTCCTCTGGACTGGAGAGAAACTTGGAGTGGTAGGGGGAGGATCCAGTTGTCGTGGTCCATGTTGGTACCAACGACATAGATAGGACAAGGAAGGAGGTTCTGCTGAGGGAGTTTGAGCAGCTAGGGGCCAAATTAAAAAGCAGAACCACAAGGGTAATAATCTCTGGATTATTACCTGAGCCACGAGCGAATTTGGCTAGGACAAATAAAATTAGAGAGTTAAATGCGTGGCTCAAAGACTGGTGTGGGAGAAATGGGTTTTGCTTCCTGGGACACTGGCACCAGTACTGGGGCAGGAGGGAGCTGTTCTGTTGGGATGGGCTTCACTTGGCCAGTGCTGGGGCTAGAGTCCTGGCGGATCATATAACTAGGGCTGTAGAGAGGGCTTTAAACTAACTAGTGGGGGGGAGGTTCCTAGAGAGCAAATAATAAAAATGACAACAGAGAAGGTCATAGACTTAGGTAGCAGGGGGGGAGGAGCTAAACACGATCAAAATCACTAAGGAAGTGGTACTCGGTAAAATAATGGGACTCAAGGCGGATAAATCACCTGGACCTGATGGCTTACATCCTAGGGTCTTGAGGGAAGTGGCGGTAGGGATTGTGGATGCATTGGTAATAATTTTCCAAAACTCCCTGGACTCAGCAAAGGTCCCGGCAGACTGGAAAACTGCTAATGTAACACCCTTATTTAAAAAGGGCAGTAGATAGAAGGCTGGAAACTATAGACCGGTTAGCCTAACATCTGTGGTAGGTAAAATTTTGGAGCCCATTATTAAGGAGACAGTAACAGGACATTTAGATAATCATAATTTAATAAGACAAAGTCAGCATGGTTTTATGAAGGGGAAGTCATGTTTGACAAATTTGCTGGAGTTCTTTGAGGAAGTAACATATAGGGTGGATAAAGGGGAACCAGTGGACGTAGTGTATTTAGACTTCCAAAAGGCATTTGACAAGGTGCCACACAAAAGATTATTGCTTAAGATAAAAAATCACGGGATTGGGGGTAATATTCTGGCATGGATAGAGGATTGGCTATCTAACAGAAGGCAGAGAGTTGGGATAAATGGTTCATTCTCAGACTGGCAATCAGTAACTAGTGGTGTTCCGCAGGGGTCAGTGCTGGGTCCCCAACTCTTTACAATCTATATTAACGATTTGGAGGAGGGGACCGAGTGTAACATATCAAAGTTTGCAGATGATACTAAGATGGGAGGGAAAGTAGTGAGTGAGGAGGACATAAAAAACCTGCAAGGGGACATAGACAGGCTAAGGGCCGAAGGGCCTCTTTCTGTGCTGTAAAACTCTATAAGTGGGCAGAGATTTGGCAGATGGAATACAATACTGGAAAGTGTGAGGTTATGCACTTTGGCAGGAAAAATCGTAGAGCAAGTTATTATCTTAATGGCAAGAAACTGGAAAGTACTGAAGTACAAAGGGATCTGGGGGTCCTGGTGAACGAAACTCAAAAGGTTAGTATGCAGGTGCAGCAAATTATTAAGAAGGCCAATGGAATGTTGGCTTTCATTGCTAGGGGGGATAGAATATAAAAATAGGGAGGTATTGCTTCAGTTGTACAAGGTATTGGTGAGACCGCACCTGGAATACTGCGTACAGTTTTGGTGTCCATACTTAAGAAAGGACATACTTGCTCTCGAGTCAGTACAAAGAAGGTTCACTCGGTTAATCCCGGGGATGAGGGGATGGACATATGAGGAGAGGTTGAGTAGATTGGGACTCTACTCATTGGAGTTCAGAAGAATGAGAGGCGATCTTATTGAAACATATAAGATTGTGAAGGGGTTGGATCGGGTGGATGCGGGGAGGATGTTCCCGATGATGGGTGAAACGAGAACTAGGGGGCATAGTCTTAGAATAAGGGGCTGCTCTTTCAAAACTGAGATGAGGAGGAACTACTTCACTCAGAGGGTGGTAGGTCCATGGAATATGCTGCCCCAAAAAGCTGTAGAAGCTACATCATTACATAAATTTAAAACAGAAATAGACAGTTTCCTAGAAATAAAGGGAATTAAGGGTTACGGGGAGCGGGCAGGAACTTGGACATGAGTCTAGGTTCGGATCGGTCATGGCCCTGTGGGTAGCGGAGCGGGCCCAGGGGCCGTGTAGCCTGATCCTGCTCCTATTTCGTGTGTCTAATTCTGTTAGATTCAGGAGATGGTCCTGTGACAGTGGATTGGCGGTTAGGATCAGATCAGCCATGATCTTATTGAATGGCGGAGCAGGCTCGAGCGGCCGATTGGCCTACTCCTGCTCCTATTTCTTATGTTCTTATGTTCTTATGTTTCTATGCCCCTCCGACAGTGCTGCACTCCCTCAGTACTGTCCCTCCAACAGTGCGGCGCTCACTCAGTACTGCAATTCCGATAGTGCGGCGCTCCCTCAGTACTGCCCCTCCGACAGTGCGGCGCTCCCTCAGTATCGCTCCTCCGACAGTGCGGCGCTCCCTCAGTACTACACCTCCGACTGTGCAGCACACCCTCACTGTCACCCCTCTGACAGTGCTGCACTCCCTCAATACTGCCCCTCTGAAGGTGCGGCGCTCCCTCAATACTCCTGCCCTTCTGACAGTGCGGCGCTTCCTCAGTACAGCCCCTCCGACTGTGCAGCACACCCTCATTGCCGCCCCTCCGACAGTGCTGCACTCCCTCAGTACTGCCCCTCCAACAGTGCGGCACTCCCTAAGTACTGTCCCTCCGACAACGTGGCGCTCTGTCAGTACTGCCCCTCCAACATTGCAGCGCTCCCTCAGTACCGCACCTCCGACAGTGTGGCGCTCCCTCCGTACAGCCTCTCCGACAGTGCGGCACTCCCTCAGGAACACCCTTCCAACGGTGAGGCGCTCCCTCAGTAGTGCCGCGCTTCCGACAGTGCGGCGCTCCCTCAGCACTGTCCCTCTGACATTATGACTCTCCCTCAGTACCTACCCTCTGATAGTGCAGGGCTCCCTCATAACTGTCCCTCCGACAGTGCGGCGCTCACTCAGTAACTCGCCTCCGACTGTGCTGCACATCCTCACTGTCGCCCCTCCACCAGTGCAGCACTCCCTCAGTACTGCCGCTTCTCCGATAGTGCTGCATTCCCTCAGTACTGTCCCTCCAACAGTGCGCTGCTCACTCAGTACTGCAATTCCGACAGTGCTGCACTCCCTCAGTACTGTCCCTCCAACAGTGCGCCGCTCCCTCAGTACTGCCCCTCCGACAATGTGGCGCTCCCTCAATACCATTCTTCCGACAGTGCAGCGCTCCCTTAGTGCCGCCCCTCCGACAGTGCGGCGCGCCCTCAGTACCGCCCCTCTGACAGTGCAGCGCTCCCTCAGTACCGCCCCTCCGACAGCGCGACGCTCCCTCAGTACCGACCCTCTGACAGTATGGGGCTCCCTCAGTACCGCCCCTCCGACAGTGCGGCGCTCCCTCAGTACCGCCCCTCCGACAGTGCGGCGCTCCCTCAGTACTACACCTCCGACTGTGCAGCACACCCTCACTGTCACCCCTCTGACAGTGCTGCACTCCCTCAGTACTGCCCCTCCGAAGGTGCGGCGCTCCCTCAATACCCCTGCCCTCCCGACAGTGCGGCGCTTCCTCAGTACAGCCCCTCCGACTGTGCAGCACACCCTCATTGCCGCCCCTCCGACAGTGCTGCACTCCCTCAGTACTGCCCCTCCAACAGTGCGGCACTCCCTAAGTACTGTCCCTCCGACAATGTGGCGCTCTGTCAGTACTGCCCCTCCAACATTGCAGCGCTCCCTCAGTACCGCACCTCCGACAGTGTGGCGCTCCCTCCGTACAGCCCCTCCGACAGTGCGGCACTCCCTCAGGAACACCCCTCCAACGGTGAGGCGCTCCCTCAGTAGTGCCGCGCTTCCGACAGTGCGGCGCTCCCTCAGCACTGTCCCTCTGACATTATGACTCTCCCTCAGTACCTACCCTCTGATAGTGCAGGGCTCCCTCATAACTGTCCCTCCGACAGTGCGGCGCTCACTCAGTAACTCGCCTCCGACTGCTGCACACCCTCACTGTCGCCCCTCCACCAGTGCAGCACTCCCTCAGTACTGCCGCTTCTCCGACAGTGCTGCATTCCCTCAGTACTGTCCCTCCAACAGTGCGCTGCTCACTCAGTACTGCCCCTCCGACAATGTGGCGCTCCCTCAATACCATTCTTCCGACAGTGCAGCGCTCCCTTAGTGCCGCCCCTCCGACAGTGCGGCGCGCCCTCAGTACCGCCCCTCTGACAGTGCAGCGCTCCCTCAGTACCGCCCCTCCGACAGCGCGACGCTCCCTCAGTACCGACCCTCTGACAGTACGGGGCTCCCTGAGTACCGCCCCTCTGACAGTGCGGCGCTCCCTCAGTACCGCCCCTCCGACAGTGCGGCGCTCCCTCAGTACCGCCCCTCCAACAGTGCGGCGCGCCCTCAGTACCGCAACTCCAACAGTGCTGCGCGCCCTCAGTACAGTCCCTCCGACATTGCAGCGCTCGCTCAGTAATGCCCCTCCAACAGTGAGACGCTCCCTCAGTACTGCCGCCCTTCCGACAGTGCAGCGCTCCCTCACCGCCGCGCATCTGATAGTGCGGCACTCCTTCAGTACCGCCCCTCAGTGTTCCCTCAGTACTACATCTCCGACATTGTGGCACTCCCTCAGTTCCGCTTCTCCGACAATCCAGCGCTCCCTCAGTACTGCCCCTCCGACAGTGCGGCGCTCCCTCAATACCGCAACCCCAGACAATGCGCCGCTCCCTCAGTACAGCCCATCCAACAGTGCGGCGCTCCCTCCGTACTGCCCCCCGACTGTGCACCACACCCTCACTGCTGCCCCTCCGACAGTGCTGCACTCCCTCAGTACTGCCCCTCCAACAGTGCGGCGCTCCCTAAGTACTGCCCCTCCGACATTGCAGCGCTCCCTCAGTACCGCACCTCCGACAATGCGGCGCTCCCTCAGTACCGTCCCTCCGACAATGCGACGCTCCCTCAGTACCGCTCCTCCGATAGTGCGGCGTGCCCTCAGGACCGCAACTCCGACAGTGCAGCACTCCCTCAGTACCGTGCCTCCGACAGTGCGGCACTCCCGCAGTACCACGCCTCTGTAGGTGCAGCACTTCCTCAGTACTGCCCCTCCGACAGTGCGGCGCCCCCTCAGTACTGCCCCTCCGACAGTGCGGCGCTCCCTCAGTACCGGCCCTCCGACAGTGTGACGCTCCCTCAGTACCGACCCTCTGACAGTGCGGGGCTCCGTCAGTACTGCCCCTTCGACAATGCGGCGCTCCCTCAGTACTGCCCCTCCGACAGTGCGGCGCTCCCTCAGTACCGCCCCTCCGACAGTGCGGCACTCCCTCAGTACCGCCCCTCCGACACTGCGGCGCTCCCTCAGTACCGCCCCTCCGACAGTGCGGCGCTCCCTCAGTACCGTCCCTCCGACAGTGCGGCGCTCCCTCAGTACCGCCCCTCCGACAGTGCAGCGTTCCCTCAGTACCACCCCTCCGACAGTGCGGCGCTCCCTCAGTACTGCCCCTCCGACACTGCGGCGCTCCCTCAGTACCGCCCCTCTGACAGTGCGGCGCTCCCTCAGTACTGCCCCTCCGACAGTGCAGCGCGCCCTCAGTACCGCAACCCCGACAGTGCTGCGCGCCCTCAGTACAGTCCCTCCGACATTGCAGCGCTCTCTCAGTAATGCCCCTCCAACAGTGAGGCGCTCCCTCAGTACTGCCGCCCTTCCGACAGTGCAGCGCTCCCTCACCGCCGCGCATCCGATAGTGCGGCACTCTTTCAGTACCGCCCCTCAGTGTTCCCTCAGTACTGCATCTCCGACATTGTGGCGCTCCCTCAGTACCGCTCCTCCGACAATGCAGCGCTCCCTCAGTACTGTCACTCCGACAGTGCGGCGCGCCCTCAGTACCGCCCCTCCGACAGTGCTGCGCTCCCTCAGTACCGCCTCTCCGACAGTGCAGCGCTCCCTCAGTACCGCCCCTCCGACAGTGGCGCGCCCTCAGTACTGACCCTCCGAAATGCAGCGCTCCCTCAGTACCGCCTCTCCGACAGTGCGGCGCTCCCTCAGTACTGCCCCTCCGACAGTGTGGCGCTCCCTCAGTACTGCATCTCTGACAATGCGGCGCCCCCTCAGTACCGCCCCTCTGACAGTGCGGCGCTCCCTCAGTACCGCCCCTCCGACAGTGCGGCGCTCCCTCGGTACCGCCCCTCCGACAGTGCGGCGCTCCCTCGGTACCGCCCCTCCGACAGTGCAGCGCTCCCTCAGTCCCGCCCCTCCGACAGTGCGGCGATCCCTCAGTACCACCCCTCCGACAATACGGCGCTCCCTCAGTACTGCCCCTCCGACAGAGCGGCGCTCCCTCAGTACCGCCCCTCCGACAGTGCAGCGCTCCCTCAGTACCGCCCCTCCGACAGTGCAGCGCTCCCTCAGTACCGCCCCTCCGACAGTGTGGCGCGCCCTCAGTACCGACCCTCCGAAATGCGGCGCTCCCTCAGTACCGCCCCTCCGACAGTGCAGCGCTCCCTCAGTACTGCCCCTCCGACAGTGTGGCGCTCCCTCAGCACTGCATCTCTGACAATGCGGCGCCCCCTCAGTACCGCCCCTCCGACAGTGCGGCGCTCCCTCAGTACTGCCCCTCCGACAGTGCGGCGCTCCCTCAGCACTGCCCCTCTGACAGTGCGGTGCTCCCTCAGTACCGCCCCTCCGACAGTGCGGCGCTCCCTCGGTACCGCCCCACCGACAGTGCGGCGCTCCCTCAGTACTGCCCCGCCGACAGTGCGGCGCTCCCTCAGTCCCGCCCCTCCGACAGTGCGGCGATCCCTCAGTACCACCCCTCCGACAATACGGCTCTCCCTCAGTACTGCCCCTCCGACAGAGCGGCGCTCCCTCAGTACCGCCCCTCCAACAGTGCGGTGCTCCCTCAGTACCGCTGCTCTGACAGTGCGGCGCTCCCTCATTACTGCGCCTCCAACATTGCGGCGCGCCCTCAGTACCGCGACTCCGACAATGCGGGGCTCCCTCAGTACCGCCCCTCCGAAGGTGCGGCGCTCCCTCAGTGCTGCCGCCCCTCTGACAGTGCAGCACTCCCTCAGTACTACATCTCCGACAGTGCGGCGCTCCCTAAGTGCTGCCGCTCCTTCGACAGTGCAGCGCTCCCTCATTACTGCCCTTCTGACAGTGCGGCGCTCCCTCACTGCCGCCCCTCCGACAGTGCTGCACTCCCTCAGTACTGCCCCTCCGACATTGCGGCGCTGCCTCGGTGCTGCCGCTCCTCCGACAATGCAGCACTCCCTCAGTACTGCCCGCCGACAGTGCGGCGCTCCCTCAGTACCTACCCTCTGACAGTGCAGCGCTCCCTCATTACTGTCCCTCCGACAGCGCGGCGCTCCCGCAGTACCACGCCTCTGAAAGTGCAGCACTTCCTCAGTATTGCCCCTCCAACAGTTCGGCGCTTCCCTCAGGAACGCCCTTCCAACAGTGCAGCATTTTCTCAGTGCCACCCCTCCGACAGTGAGGTGCTCCCTCAGTACCGTCCCTATGACAATGCGGCATGCCCTCAGTACTGCCACTCCTCCAACAGTGCAGCGCGCCCTCAGTACCGCCCCTCTGACAATGCGGCGCTCCCTCAGTACCGCCCCTCCGACAGTGTGGCGCTCCCTCAGTACTGCATCTCCTCCGACTGTGTGGCGCTCCCTCAGTACTGCCCCTCCGACAGTGTGGCGCTCCCTCAGTACCGCCCCTCCGACAGTGCAGCGCTCCCTCAGTACTGTATCTCCTCCGACAGTGCAACGCTCCCTCAGTGCCGCACCTCCGACAATGCGGCGCTCCCTCAGTACCGTCCCTCCGACAGTGCGGCGCTCCCTCAGTACTGCATCTCTGACAGTGCTGCGCTCCCTCAGTACTTCCCCTCCGACAGTGCGGCGCTCGCTCAGTACTGCCCCTCCGAAAGTGCAGCACTCCATCGGTAATACGCCTCCAACAGTGCAGCACTCTCTCAGTACTGCCACTACTCCGACAGTGCGGCACTCCCTCAGTACCGCCCCTCTGACAGTGCTGCACTCCCTCAGTACTACATTTCTGACAGTGCGGCTCACCCTCAGTACTGCTCCTCCGACAGTACCGGCCCTCTGAAAGTCCGGCACTCCCTCAGTAACGCCCCTCTAACAGTGAGGCACTCCTTCAGTACCGACCCTCTAACAGTGCGGGACTCCCTCAGTACTGCCGCCTCTCCGACAGTGCGGCGCTCCCTCAGTACTGCCCCTCCGACAGCACGGCCCTCCTTCAGTACCGCCCCTCCGACAGTGCGGCGCTCCCTCAGTACCGCCCCTCCGACATTGCAGCACTCACTCAGCACCGCCCGAGCGACAGTTCGGCGCCCCCTCCGCACCGCCCATCCAAAAGTTCAGCACTCCCTCAGTATCGCCTCTCCGACAGTGCGGCGCTCCCTCAGTACCGCTCCTCCGACAGTGCGGCGCTCCCTCAATACCGTCCCTCCGACAGTGCGGCGCTCCCTCTGTACCGCTCCTCCGACAGTGCGGCACTCCCTTAGTATTGCCTCTCTGACATTGCAGCTATCCTTCAGTACCGCCCCTCCGACAGTGCATCGCTCCCTCTGTACTTACCCTCTGACAGAGCGGCACTCCCTCAGTACCGCCCCTCCGACAGTGCAGCGCTCCCTCAGTACCGCCCCTCCGACAGCGCGGCGCTCCGTCAGTACCACCCCTCCGACAGTGCGGTGCTCCCTCTGTACCGCCCCTCCGACAGTGCGGCTCACCCTCAGTACTGCCCCTCCAACAGTGCGGCGTTATCTCTGTACAGCCCCTCTGACAATGCGGCTCTCCCTCAGTTCCGCCCCGCTGACAGTACAGTTCTCCTTCAGTACCGTCCCTCCGACAGTGCAGCGTTCCCTCAGCACCGCCTCTCTGACAGTGCTGCACTCCCTCAGTACCGCCCCTCCGACAGTGAGCGCCCCCTCACTACCGCCCCTCCAACAGTGAGCGCCCCCTCACTACCGCCCCTCCGACATTGCAGCGCTCACTCAGCACCGCCCGTCCGACATTTCGGCGCTTACTCAGCACTGCCCATCCAACAGTTCAGCGCTCCCTCAGTACTGTCCCTCCTACAGTGCGGCCCTCCCCTAGTAGCGGCCCTCCCCCAGTACTGCCCCTCCGACAGTGCGGCGCTCTCTCAGTACAGCCCCTCTGACATTGCGGCACTCCCTCAGTATCACCCATCCGACAGTGCAGCTCTCCCTCAGTACCGCGCCACCGACACTGCGGCGCTCTCTCAGTACCGCCCCTCCGACCGTGCGGCACTTCCCAGAGTTGCAATGTGGATTACGCCCACTAAGGGGCACAATTGACATGATCTTCACCGCACGTCAATTACAAGAGAAATGCAGAGAACAGCACCAACCGCTGTCCATGGCCTTCTTTGATCTCACAAAGGCCTTCGACACTGTCAACCATGAGGGATTATGGAGTGTCCTCCTCAAATTCGGCTGCCCTCAAAAGTTTGTCACCATCCTCCGCCTGCTTCACGACGACATGCAAGCCTTGATCCTGACCAACGGTTCCACCATGGACCCAATACGGACCGGGGTCAAGCAAGGCTGTGTCATCGCACGAACGCTCTTCTCGATCTTCCTTGCTGCAATGCTCCATCTCGCCCTCAGTAAGCTCCCCGCTGGAGTGAAGCTAATTTACAGAACAAACGGGAAACTGTTCAACCTCTGTCGCCTCCAGTCCAGATTCAAGGTCGTCCCATCCTCTGTCGTCGAATTACAGTATGCAGACGACGCTTGCGTCTGCGCTCACTCGGAGGTCGAACGCCAAACCATCGTCAACACCTTCACCGAAGTGTACGAGAGCATAGGCCTTACACTAGACATCCGTAAGACAAAGGTCCTCTACCAACCTGCCCGTGTCACACAGTACTGCCGCCCAATTATCAGAATCCACGGCAAGGCCTTGGACAATGAGGACCACTTTCCATAACTCGGGAGCCTACTGTCAACAAGGGCAGACGTCGATGACGAAGTCCAACACCGCCTTCAGTGTGCTAGTGCAGCCTTCGGTCACCTGAGGAAGAGAGTGTTTGAAGACCAGGACCTCAAACCCGGCACCAAGCTCATGGTCTACAGAGCAGCAGTGATACCCGCCCTGCTGTATGCTTCAGAGACATGGACCATGTACAGCAGGCACCTCAAAGCACTGGAGAGGTACCACCAACACTGCCTTCGCAAGATCCTGCAAATCCATTGGCAGGATAGGCGCACCAATGTCAGTGTTCTCGCTCAGGCTAACATCCCCAGCATTGAAGCTTTGACCACGCTCAATCAGCTCCGATGGATGGGTCACATTATCCGCATGCCCGATACGAGACTCCCAAAACAAGCGCTCTAATCAGAGCTGCGACACGGCAAGAGAGTCCCAGGTGGGCAGAGGAAACGCTTCAAGGACACCCTCAAAGCCTCCTTGAAAAAGTGCAGCATCCCCACCGACACCTGGGAATCCCTGGCCCAAGACAGCACAAAGTGGAGGAGAAGCATCCGGGAAGGCGCCGAACACCTCGAGTCTCTTCGCTGGGAGCAAGGGGAAGCCAAGCGCAAACAGCGGAAGGAGCACATGTCAACCCAAGCATCCCACCCATCCGCCCCTTCAACCACCGTCTGCCACACCTGTGACAGAGACTGTAGGTCCCGCATTGGACTCATCAGTCACCTGAGAACTCATTTTTAATGTGGAAGCAAGTCATCCTCGGTTCCGAGGGATTGCCTAAAAAGAATTCCTGAGTACTGCCCCTCCGACAGTGTGGCACTCCCTCAGTACCACCCCTCCGACAGTGTGGCACTCCCTCAGTACAGCCCCTCCGACAGTGCGGTGCTCCCTCAGTACGGCCCATACGACAATGCGGTTCTTCCTCAGTGCCGACCCTCCGACAGTGCGGCCCTCCCTCAGTACCGCCCTTCCGACTGTGCGACGCTCCATCAGTACCGCCCCTCCGACAGTGCGGGACTTCCTCATTACTGCCCCACCAACAGCGTGGCACTCCCTCAGGACAGCCCATCCGACAGTGCGGCACTCCCTCAGTACCGCCCCTCTGACAGTACAGCTCTCCCTCAGCACCGCCCCTCTGACAGTGCGGCACTCCCTCAGCACTGCCCCTCTGACAGTACGGCTCTCCCTCAGTACCGCCCCTCCAACAGTACAGCGCTCCCTCAGTACTGACCCTCCGACAGTGCAGCGCTCCCTCAGCGCTGCACCTCCGACAGTGTCGCGCTCCCTCTGTTCTGCCGCTCTGACAGTGCAGCTCTCCCTCAGCGCTGCACCTTCCTCAGTAATGCTCCTCCGACCGTGCGGCACTCCCTCGATACCGCCCCTCCGACAGTGCGGTGCTCCCTCAGTACCCTCCCTCCGACAACGCGGTGCTCCCTCAGTACCGTCCCTCCGACAGCGCGGCTCTCCCTCAGTACGGTACCACCGACAGTGCGGCGCTCCCTCAGTACCAGCCATTAGACAGTGCGGCGCTCCCTCAGTACCGTCCCTGCGACAGCGTGGCTCTCCCTCAGTACGGTACCTCCGACAGTGCGGCGCTCCCTCAGTACCAGCCACTAGACAGTGCGGCGCTCCCTCAGTACCGCCTCTCCGACAGCGCGGCGCTCCCTCAGTACCGGCCACTTGACAGTGCGGCGCTCCCTCAATACCGTCTCTCCGACAGTGCGCGCTCCCTCAGCACCGCCCCTCCGTCAGTGCGGCGCTTCCTCAGTACCACCCCTCCAACAGTGCAGCGCTCCCTCAGTACTGCCTCTCTGACAGTGCAGCGCTCCCTCAGTACTGCCCCTCCGACATTGCAGCACTCACTCAGCACCGCCCGACCGACAGTTCGGCGCTCCCTCAGTACTGCCCCTCCGACAGTGCGGCGCTCCCTCAGTAACCTTCCCTCCGACAGTGCGGCGCTCCCTCAGAACCGTCCCTCCGACAGTGCAGCGCTCCCTCAGTACCGCCCCTCCGACAGTGCGGCGCTCCCTCAATACCGCCTCTCCGACAGTGCGCGCTCTCTCAGCACCGCCCTTCCGTCAGTGCGGCGCTTCCTCAGTACCGCCCCTCCAACAGTGCAGCGCTCCCTCAGTACTGCCTCTCCAACAGTGCAGCGCTCCCTCAGTACTGCCCCTCCGACACAGAGCGCTCCCTCAGTACTGCCCCTCCGACATTGCAGCACTCACTCAGCACCGCCCGACCGACAGTTCGGCGCTCCCTCAGTACTGCCCCTCCGACACTGCGGCGCTCCCTCAGTACCGCCCCGCCGACAGTGCGGCGCTCCCTCAGTACCATCCCTCCGACAGTGCGGCGCTCACTCAGTAACTCGCCTCTGACTGTGCAACACACCCTCACTGTCGCCCCTCCGACAGTGCTGCACTCCCTCAGTACTGTCCTCTAACAGTGCGGACCTCCCTCAGTTCTGCCCCTCCGACAGTGCGGCGCACCCTCAGTACCGACCCTCTGACAGTGCCGGGCTCCCTCAGTACCGCCCCTCCGACAGTGCGGCGCTCCCTCAGTACCGCCCTTCCGACAGTGCGGATCTCCCTCAGTACCGCCCCTCCGACAGTGCGGCGCTCCCTCAGTACCGCCCCTCCGACAGTGCGGCGCGCCCTCAGTACCGCAACACCGACAGTGCTGCGCGCCCTCAGTACAGTCCCTCCGACATTGCAGCGCTCTCTCAGTAATGCCCCTCCAACAGTGAGGCGCTCCCTCAGTACTGCCGCCCTTCCGACAGTGCAGCGCTCCCTCACCGCCGCGCATCCGATAGTGCGGCACTCCTTCAGTACCGCCCCTCCGTGTTCCCTCAGTACTGCATCTCCGACATTGTGGCGCTCCCTCAGTACCGCTCCTCCGACAATGCAGCGCACCCTCAGTACAGCCCCTCCGACAGTGCGGCGCGCCCTCAGTACCGCCCCTCCGACAGTGCAGCGCTCTCTCAGTACCGCCCCTCCGACAGTGCAGCGCTCCCTCAGTACCGCCCCTCCGACAGTGTGGCGCGCCCTCAGTACCGACCCTCCGAAATGCGGCGCTCCCTCAGTACCGCCCCTCCAACAGTGCGGCGCTCCCTCAGTACCATCACTCCGACAGTGCGGCGCTCCCTCAGTACCGCCCCTCCGACAGTGCGGCGATCCCTCAGTACCGCCCCTCCGACAATACGGCGCTCCCTCAGTACTGCCCCTCCGACAGTGTGGCGCTCCCTCAGTACCGCCCCTCCAACAGTGCGGTGCTCCCTCAGTACCGCTGCTCTGACAGTGCGGCGCTCCCTCATTACTGCGCCTCCGACATTGCGGCGCGCCCTCATTACCGCGACTGCAACAATGCGGCGCTCCCTCAGTACCGCCCCTCCGAAGGCTGAGTTCCCAGCCCTCACCAACCTGACCTTCTCCGCGAAGGTTGCTAAGCACGGGGTAGAACACTTCATCCCCACCACAGGCCCACCGGTGTATGCCCACGCCCGCAGGCTGGACCCTGCCAAGCTGGAGATCGCGCGGGCCGAGTTCGCCACACTGGAACAGCTCGGCATCATCCGCCGCTCCAACAGCCCCTGGGCCTCCCCACTCCACATCGTCACCAAACCCGACGGGGGATGGCACCCCTGCGGGGACTACTGGCGCCTAAACAACGCCACCATGCCGGATCAGTACCCCATACCGCACATTCACGACTACTCGGCTAGACTGGCCGGCCGCTCAGTCTTCTCCAAAGTCGACCTGGTGCGCGGTTACCATCAGGTGCCAGTCCACCCCACGGACGTTCCCAAGACGGCCATAATCACCCCTTTTGGGCTATTCGAGTTCCTCCGAATGCCCTTCGGCCTCAAAAACGCGGCCCAGGCCTTCCAGCGGCTCATGGACTCGGTCCTCCGGGACCTGAAGTTCCTCTTTGTCTACCTGGATGACATCCTGGTAGCTAGTTCCTCCAAGCAGGAACACATCGAGCACCTCCGCACCCTGTTCCAGCGGCTCAGTGAGTACGGGCTCATCATCAGCCCAGCCAAGTGCCAATTCGGCCTCAGCAGAATCGAATTCCTCGGCCACCACATCACGCAGGACGGAGCCATTCCGCTGCCCGCCAAGGTGCAAACCGTCCAGCAGTTCCCCCGGCCTACCACCATCAAAGGCCTCCAGGAGTTCTTGGGGATGATCAACTTTTACAACCGCTTCATTCCCGGTGCGGCCTCCCTCATGCAGCCCCTATACAAAGCCCTCCGGGGTAAGAAAGACAGAATGGCGATCGAGTGGTCGGCGGACATGTTGACCGCTTTCGACTCGACCAAAAATGCGCTCGCTGACGCCACCATTCTCGCTCATTCACAGCCCAACGCCAGGGTGGCCCTCACCACGGACGCCTACGACCACGCGGTCGGCTCCGTGTATGAACAGTGGGTCGACGGGGCCTGGCAACCGCTGGCCTTTTTCAGCCGCCAACTGCGCCCCCCGGAGGCCAAATACAGCGCCTTTGACCGCGGGCTCCTCGCACTGTACCTGGCAGTCCGCCACTTGAGATTTCTTCTGGAGGGTCGCCCCTTCACCGCGTTTGTCGACCACAAACCCCTGACATTCGCGATGGCGAAATCTGCGGACCCGTGGTCAGCCAGGCAACAACGCCAGCTCGCCGCGGTGTCCGAATTCACCACAGACATCCGGCACGTCTCCGGTCGAGACAACGTGGTGGCCGACTGCCTATCCCGCCCCGCCATCCACGGCGCCCACCTGGCAGTGGACTCTGCTCAACTGGCAGCGGAGCAACGCACCGACCCCGATCTGCTCTCCGCGCCCACAACCATCCCAGGGCTGCGACTGACCGATGTCGCCTGCGGCCCGTCCGTCGTCACAGTCAAATGCGACACCTCCTTGGCGCAACCCCGCCCTGTAGTCCCGGCGTCCTGGTGAAAACGGGTGTTCGACATCGTCCACGGCCTCTCACACCCCGGCACCCGCGCGTCCATTAGACTGGTGGCCAACCGATTTGTCTGGCGCGGCCTGCGCAAAGATTTGTGCGTCTGGGCCAGATCCTGCATAGCTTACCAGCGTGCCAACATCCACCAATACGTCAAAGCCCCACTCGAGGAGTTCACCGTGCCAGAAAGAAGGTTTGACCACGTCCACATCAACCTCGTCGGCCCCCTGCCGCCATCACAAGGTCACACGCACCTGCTGACAATCGTGGACCGTACCACCTGCTGGCCCGAGTCCATTCCACTGACGTCCACCACCAGCGCCGACATCGCGAGGGCGTTCATCGGTACCTGGGTCGCTCGGTTCGGCGTCCCCTCCGACATGATGTCGGATAGAGGCCCGCAGT
The DNA here is from genome assembly GCF_052327205.1 of Somniosus microcephalus. Taxonomy (NCBI): domain Eukaryota; kingdom Metazoa; phylum Chordata; class Chondrichthyes; order Squaliformes; family Somniosidae; genus Somniosus; species Somniosus microcephalus. The sequence goes on along the minus strand of NC_140988.1, from coordinate 391,857,371 downwards.
TCACCTCTGATCTGTGGGCCGCCATCGCCCGAAACCTCGGGGTGGCCGTTCACCGCACCACGGCTTACCACCCCCAAGCCAACGGACTGTGCGAGCGATTCCACAGGTCCATGAAGGCGTCCCTCCACGCCAGCCTCGAGGATGAGGCTTGGATCGACCGCCTCCCATGGGTGCTACTCGGCCTACGCTCCGCGGTCAAGGAAGACCTGCAAGCCTCGGCGGTGGAACTCGTTTAAGGCCAACCGCTGCGCGTACCCGGAGAGTTCCTGCCCACCGCCACGACCCCCTGGTCGGCTGACCAGCAACGCCGTGCTTTCGCCAACCGAGCACAACAGTTCGCTCCGGTACCCACCGGCCGGCACGGCGAACCAGCAACCCGCGTACCACCTAGCCTGCACATGGCCAAATTTGTTTTCGTGCGCCATGACGCCCACCGAGGACCTCTACGGCCCCCATACGACGGACCCTACAAGGTACTCCAGACGGGGAACAAGTTCTTCCTCCTCCAAGTGGGCGGCAGAACTGACAAGGTGTCGGTCGACCGGCTCAAGCTGGCGCACCTAGAGCCCGACGAACCCGTTCAAGTGGGCCAACCCCCACCGCGGGGCAGATCGCCTAAGAGCCCGACGCGTCCGACCGCCCCGCTCCCGACACCAACGGCCAAGAGCCGTTCCGGCCGTGCCATCAAGCTGCCACGCCAGTTCGTACACTCCCTACTAGCAGATTCTGGGGGGAGCTGTGTGGCGTACCGATCACAGAACGGACACAATCCGCTTTCCGGTCCGTAGACTATAAATCAGGCGTCATGCCTTTAAGAAGGATCACACCTTTAAGAAACTCGATCTGCAACATAGTTAAGCCCAGAGCGGGGGAGGAGGAGTCGAAGCTGTGCACTGATGAAAGAGAGTTGTACTTTGTGTAGTCTCTGACTCCATTTTGTGTTCAGCATGCAGCCTCAACAATTAAACCTTTTCTGTTGAACCTCTCCGAGTTCAGTATTTTTTGCTCGGAGTACGTAGACCCCTACACTACTATATTACCCCTAATCTTGTGTAATAACCTTTTATGTGGCACCTTATCGAATGCCTTTTGGAAATCCAAATATACTACGTCCACTGGTTCCCCTTAATCTACCCTGCTAGTTACATCCTCAAAAAACTCTAATAAATTTGTCAAACACATTCTAATAAATTTGTCAATTTCTCTCTAAGGAATCACAGAAAGTTAACATGCAGGTGCGGCAAGCAATTAGGAAAGCAAATGTTATGTTAGCCTTTATTACAAAAGGATTGGAGTATAAGATAAAGAAGTCTTACTGCAATTATATAGGGCTTCGGTGAGATCACACCTGGAATATTGTGTACAGTTTTGGTCTCCTTACCTAAGGAAGGATATACTTGCCTTAGAGGGAGTGCAACGAAGGTTCACCAGACTGATTCCTGGGATGAGGGGATTGCCCTATGAGGACAGATTGAGTAGACTAGGCCTATATTCCCTAAAGTTTAGAAGAATGAGAGGTGATCTCATTGAAACATGTAAATTTCTTAAGGGATTTGACAGGGTAGCTGCTGAGGGGTTGGGGAGTCTAGAACTAGAGGTCACAGTCTCAGAATAAGAGGTCGGCCATTTAGGACTGAGATGAGGAGAAATTTCTTCACTCAAAGAGTTGCGAATCTTTGGAATTCTCTACCCCAGAGGGCTGTGGATGCTGAGTCGTTGAGTATATTCAAGGCAGAGATCGATAGATTTTTGGATACTAAGGGAGCCAAGGGATATGGGGATAGTGCAGGAAGGTGGAGTTGAGGTCGAAGATCAGCCATGATCCTGTTGAATAGCGGAGCAGGCTCGAACAGTCAAATGGCCTACTCCTGCTCCTATTTCTTATGTTCTATCAGCGGACTGGGGCTCTGGTAATTCCACCTGAACAAGGGCAGTTGGCCACCGCCCACGAGGAGTTGGGAAATAGAAGGAAGAATGGGTACTCACCGTGTTTACTCCTCCAGATTGTTCCGGTGAACATATGGGCCTAGAAATTCAGTTTGGGGTGCCCAGCTCGCCTGGGCGCCAGAATTACCGCTGCGCGCGGAGCCACTTGCGCCAGCGGGATATCCAGTTTCAGCGCCCCAAGTGGAAGCCGGCCGCTAAACAAGGGTTTCGGCGCCCTGCTTGGGGCGCTGAAACTGAATATCGGCGTGCAAAGTGCCGCAGCGCCACCCGCTGCGGAACGGCAGCCTGCGGTACTGCAGGCCTTCCTCTCACTCTTAAGGGGGAGGTGCCTGCAACAGCGCGATCCCCGCTCGCGAGTGCCGGCAAATGAGCCCGGCACCAAGGAGAAGTGCCGTGCTCTCTGGAAACAGCCGGCAATGCCGCGGGGGGGGGGTGTAGGAGGCCGGGGACTGAGGTGCGGGCAGGCGGCCGCCGTAAAAGCGGCCGGCCGCACCTCCACCTTAACTCGCCCCACTACCGGCACAGGTAGGCCCCTGTGTACCGGTCGCTGTTTGCGGCCGGCGCGGAGGAGGCGGCAGCGATCAAATATGGCCAGCGGGGCGCTGCGCACACCGATGACGTCATCGGTGGCGGCGCAGCGCTACAGGCTAACGCCGCCATTAGCGCCCCGCTAAATATTGCGGTAGGTTTGGACAGTGGCGCAAAAGCCCTCTTTGGGCGCAAACTGGTGGCGCAGGCCACTGAATTTCTAGGCCATGGTGCCTAATGATGCCAAACCTGCAGTGCCACCTGTAAAATAGCCTCTGCTGCAAAAGACAAATCAACATTACGGGAGAAGAATGTGTTAGAATCAAAGGGCTACTGACAATCTCCCATGGCATGAATAAACAGACAATTCTTATAAAGGAGGCTGAATCACCTCCACTTTCACTGCAATAATCTGTACACACTGTGACCCACTCCTGAGGCACCATGGAATTCACTCCAGACCTCATGAAGTCTCATAGAAACATAGGAGGAGTGGTCCATTCGGCCCTTCGAGCCTGCTCTGCCATTCAATATGATCATGGATGATTCTCTATCTCAATACCATATTCCCGCTCTCTCTCCATACCCCTTGATGCCTTTTGTGTCTAGAAATCTATCCATCTCCTTCTTAAATATATTCAGTGACTTGGCCGCCACAGACTTCTGTGGTAGAAAATTCCACAGGTTCACCACCCTCTGAGTGAAGAAATTTCTCCTCATCTCAGTCTTAAATGTCCTACTCCATATCCTGAGACTGTGACCCCTCATTCTAGACCCCCTAGCCAGGGGAAACACCCTCCCTGCATCCAGTCTGTCTAGCCCTGTCAGAATTTTATACGTTTCAATGAGATCTGCTCTCATTCTTCTAAACTCTAGTGAATACAGGCCTAGTCGACCCAATCTCTCCTCATACGACAGTCCTGCCATCCCAGGAATCAGTCTGGTGAACCTTTGCTGCACTCCCTCTATGGCAAGTATATATCCTTTCTTTTTTTTCTTTTTTTTTTAAGATAGGAGCAGGAGTAGGCCATTCGGCCCCTCGAGCCTGCTCCGCCATTCAATGCGATCATGGCTGATCATCAGTACCCTGTCCCTGCTTTCTCCCCATATCCCTTGATCCCTTTAGCCTTAAGAAATATATATAACTCCTTCTTGAGTATATTTAATGAATTGGCCTCAACTGTCTTCTGTGGTAGAGAATTCCACAGGTTCACCACTCTCTGGGTGAAGAAATTCCTCCTCATCTCACTCCTAAATGGCTTACCCCTTATCCTTAGACTGTGACCCCTGGTTCTGGACTCCCCCGCCATCAGGAACAGCCTTTCTGCATCTAGTCTGTCTAGCCCTGTTAGAATTTTATAAGTTTCAATGAGATCCCCTCTCACTCTTCTAAACTCTAGCGAATATAAGCCTAATCGACCCAATTCCTCTTGTCATTCCTGCCATCCCAGGTATCAGTCTGGTGAATCTTCGCTGCACTCCCTCCATGGTAAGAACATCCTTCCTCAGGTAAGGCGACCAAAACTGCACACAACGCTCAAGGTGGGGTCTCACCAAGGCCCTGTAAAACTGCAGCTGTAATGTCCGTGTGTAATTGAGACACGGACTGCAGAAGTTGGTTATAACAGGTGTTTCCTGAATGGAGACAAAACTGGAACTACTATACAAAGTTACTACACAGGCTTATATACAGGGGTGGTCACTACTGGTACTGCAGTATACAGGGGCTGCAGAATATAGTTCCTTCTTCAAGGTACATACACTACAATTCCTCCCCTTTTAGCTAAACAGTACATAACATTCGATTAATAATTAAATAACATATTTACAATTACAGTTGCTATATACATTAGCTGAAGTTAATCAATTATAAATTCAGTCTTTGAGGAGGCTTCCTGATTCTGTCCGGATAACGCCTCTTTGGGGTATCAGGTTCTTCTGGCAAAGTTGATTCGGGATCAACGTCGTTGTTTAGTTCGTCTGCTTCCAATATCACCGATTCTGAGGTAGATGCAATTGGTACTTTGGTTTCATCACCAGGTGTATAGGATCGTGGTGTAGATTTGACGTTTTCCAGTGACTCTAGAATCTGGTCAGCATGGCGTCTTACAATGCTCTCTCCAACGTCCACGGTATACATTAGAGGTCCTTGCCATGTGCAGATCGTTCCTGGCTGCCATTTCTCTGTGCGGTAGTCCCGGGCCAAAACTGGTTGACCTATCTTGAAACTCCTGGTTGGCCTTTCATTCATATTCTGAAACTGCCTGTTCTCCACATCTCTTCTGATGTTTGGCTTAACCAAATCCAAGCGGCATCTTAGTCTTCGATTGAAGAACATCATGGCTGGAGTTTGGTTGGTAACCGCATGTGTCGCATTCCGGTAGGCAAACAAGAAGTTATCCACCTTGTGTTGTAGGGGTATGTCTTCATTACACATGGCCTTGATAGCCTTCTTGAATGTTTGAACGAACCTCTCAGCCAATCCATTGGTGGCTGGATGATATGGGGCGGATGTGTAATGCTTAACACCATTGTTCTTTAAGAACCTCCGGAACTCTTCAGACACAAACTGTGGTCCATTGTCGGAGCAAATCTGTTCAGGCAGCCCATTTCTGGCGAATATGGTTTGTAAGACTGTGATAGTTTTTTCTGTGGTGGTTGAGGACATTTTTATTACCTCTGGCCACTTTGAATGTGCATCCACCGCAATTAAAAACATCGAGTCCATAAATGGACCAGCAAAATCAATGTGTACCCTTTGCCATGGAGATGAGGGCCACTCCCATGGATGTAGAGGGGCTTGTGGGGCGTTTTGGACCTTCTGGCATCCTGTACAGCTCTTGGTCATCGCTTCGATTTCTCTATCGATTCCCGGCCACCACACAAACGCTCTGGCTAAGTTCTTCATTTTTACCCCTCCCAGATGACCCTCATGAAGCTCATTGAGCACTCTATCCTTCAATTTGGGTGGAATTACTACTCTGGATCCACACATCAAGGTTCCTCGGCACACTGACAGCTGTTCTCTTCTCGGCGAGAATGCTGGCAACAGTGGTTCGCCATGTGCTGGCCATCCCTTCACCGTTAAATCATAGACACTGGAGAGTGTCAGGTCATTTCGTGTTTCCTTTTCTACGTTTGCATTCATCACAGGTACACATTCGACTATGGTCGAGTGGAATATCTCCACAGGATCCACTGCAGGTGCTTCTTCCACCGTCGGCAACGGTAGGCGCGACAATCCATCAGCATTCCCATGCTGTTTAGTTCCTTTGTACTCTATGTCATATTGGTGTGCCCCTAGGAAAAGGGACCACCTCTGTAGCCGTTGTGCTGTCATTATCGGGACGCCCTTCTTAGGGTTGAAAATGGAGACAAGAGGTTGATGATCAGTTAGTAGAGTAAATTTCTGTCCGTGCAAGTAGTGATTGAACTTCTTCACCCCCCACACCAGGCTGAGGGCCTCTCTGTCAATCTGGGCGTAGTTACGCTCAGCTGAAGTTAACGAGCGTGACGCAAAAGCTATCGGCCTCTCTGAACCATCAAGGAATTTATGTGACAGTACCGCTCCAACGCCGTAGGGAGACGCATCACACACCAGTCTTATCGGTAGTGATGGGTTGTAGTGAGCCAATACTTCTCTTGAAGTGATCAGGTCTTTACACTTCTGAAAGGCCCGCTTACATTCATCGCTCCATTTCCATGCTACTCCAGTTTGTAGCAGGGCGTTCAGTGGGTGCAGAATTGTGGACAAATTCGGCAAAAACTTATGGTAGTAATTCAACAATCCGAGGAATGACCTCAGTTGCGACACATTTTCAGGCGCTGGAGCCTTAACTATCACTTCAATTTTGTCAGGGGTCTTATGTAACCCCTCTTCATCAATCACGTGGCCAGAATACGATATTTGTTTCTTAAAAAACTCGCACTTGGGGCGATTGGCTCGTAGCCCATGTTCTCTTAGTCTAGTGAGCACCTGCTCTAGGTTGGCAAGGTGTTCACTGTCATTTTCACCTGTCACTAGGATGTCGTCCAAGTAACACTGAGTCCCCGGAATCCCTTGCAGGACTTGTTCCATCGCCCTTTGCCATATAGCCGGAGCTGATGCCACTCCAAATACCAGTTGATTATACTGGTAAAGACCTTTGTGAGTGTTTATCGTGAGATATTTCCTAGAGGATTCTTCAACCTCCATCTGCAAATATGCTTGCGCTAGGTCAATTTTTGTAAAACGTTTCCCTCCAGATAGTGAGGCGAAAATATCTTCTGTCCTCGGAAGAGGATACTGTACTGTGTGAAGGACTGGGTTCACAGTCACCTTGAAGTCCCCACAGATGTGAACCTTCCTTGGCTCCTCAGACTTATTGTTTAACGTTTTCTTCATGACAGGAACGATGGGTGTCGCCCACTTGCTCCAGTCTACCTTAGATAACACGCCTGCATTCTCCAGATTCTCCAGCTCTGCCTCGACGGCTGGGCGAATTGCATACGGTACCGGTCTTGCTTTGAAAAACTTGGGAATTGCATTCTCTTCTATTTTTATCGAGGCGGTTACGCCTTTAAGAGTTCCCAGTCCTTGTTGAAATACCTCTTTAGCGTTAGCTAAGATTTTTTGACAATCGTCCAGGTGTGACGTCATCATCCTTTTTACCAGCCACAGTCAGTGCCTGAATGGAGTGCCAGTCTAAACTTATCTTTCTGATCCATTCACGTCCCAATAACAGTGGTCCACCATCTTGCAGTATGTACAGATGCAATTTCTGTATTTCCTTGCCGTTGTATTCGACAGGCACCCTTATTTTCCCTCTGGGGTATACTTTCTGCCCCGTATATGTCTTCAAGACAATGGATGTGTTTTTCAAGGGTATGTGTGAGAATAGCTGCTCGTAGTCTCGTCGATTCATGACGGTCAGGGCTGATCCTGTATCCAATTCCATTTTGACTTGGGACCCTGCTATCGTGAGGGTGACCCAAATGGTTCGGTGATCCTCTTTTGCGATTACGTTGTGTAGTTTGAGACAGTTTAGTCTCTTGTTCCCGGATTCACTATCGCTCTTCTGGTCTTCGGAACTACTGTCCGTCATCTTTTGTACTTTCCTGTACTTTTCCTTAGTACTCTTTTTGTTGTCGTTATTCTTTTTCCCGGACCTGCAAACTCGTGCAATGTGTCCCATCTTTCCACATTGCCTGCATGTTTTGTCCTTGGACCAGCAGTCCTTCTGGTCATGGGTTGTTCTGCCGCAGCGATAACATTTTTCAAATCCCCGTGTCATTTCATGGGTGCCGTATTCCTGTGGCTTTTGCTGTGTTTCCGCAGCTCCCCTTGCTGCTGCTTCGTACGATACTGCCATGCTGAAAGCCTTATCTAGCGTCAGCTCTTTCTCTGAGAGTAACCTCTTCTGGGTTCCTTCACTCAGGAGTCCACAGACAAATTTGTCCCGTAGGGTATCTGCCAGTCCTGCTCCGAACTGGCAGTGCTTTGATAGCTTGCGTAGCTCTGTAAGGTAATCAGCATTGCTCTCATATTTATGCTGATTTCTCTTGTGGAATTTAAATCTTTCTGCTATCAGCAGCGGTGTAGGATTTAGGTGTTCCTGTAGGATATTAACAAATTCGTTAAAACTCTTCTCCATCGGTTTGACTGGAGTGATCAGGTTCCGCAATAGGCCGTACGTTCTTGCGCCCATTAAGTTTAGTAGTACCGATGCCTTTTTCTCATCGGCTACTTCATTTGCCTTGCAATATACTTCGACTCTTTCCACATACGTGGTCCAGTCTTCTATTTCATTAATGAAGGCAGTGATATTGCCAGTCTTCAGCATCTTGGAGATCTAAGATGGCGCCTCCCGCGCTTTGCCTTCTTCCCTGATTGAACAAAATGGCGCCTCCCGCGCTTTGCCTTCTTCCCCGCTGGATTAAGATGGCGCCTCCCGCGCTTTCTGTCTTTTCCGCTGCTGCCAGCGCTGTTGCTGGCATTTTTATGCCTTGATGGCGACGCCCTATGGTCTTCGCGCGCTTCCCCCCGCGTTGCTGCCAACGCCGCTCTCCGCGGTCCCCGTGGCAAACTGCAGCTCCTCGCGGCTTTCTGCGCTTCTAAATTCTTTTTCTTTTACTTTAATTACTGTTCCTGTCGTCAGAGCAGACCCTATGGGACACTTTCCTCCCTCTTCTCGGGTCTGTACGCTGCCCGGCTTCGTAGCACCGTCCGCGTCCTGTGTGCTCCACCTTCTCTCTCTCGCTCCTCTTCCCGACAACGCTGCTCGGCCCCGTTGAAAAGCCACCCGATCGAGCTCTAGCCCGCCGCAGCCCAGGAAGGATCAGTGTACTACCTGCCACCAGGCTGATTAGCTGGAACACCATAGACTGGATAACCAAGCCCAGCTCTCGACAGCCTCTCCTGCAAATCTTCGAATTCGATGAATCAGACGGCGGTTGCCCACGGTCGACGCCCGTTTCTTCTGTTTGTTTTTTTTTTGGATTTCTTCCTTCTGGCTTCGACCTCCAATAACTTCGCTTCAGGGATGGATCCCCGTGAGGTGGTGCAGAACTGTAGGTAAGTTCGGATCTGTTCGTCGTCAATGTAATGTCCTTGTGTAATTGAGACACGGACTGCAGAAGTTGGTTATAACAGGTGTTTACTGAATGGAGACAAAACTGGAACTACTATGCAAAGTTACTACACAGGCTTATATACAGGGGTGGTCACTATTGGTACTGCAGTATACAGGGGCTGCAGAATATAGTTCCTTCTTCAAGGTACATACACTACACCACCCATCCGATTTTGCGGTGGTCCCTCAGTGCCGCCCCTCTGACAGTGCGGCGCTCCCTCAGTACCGCCCATCTGACTTTGCGGCGCTCCCTCAGTAATGCCCCTCCGAAGTGCAGCGCTCCCTCAGCACCGACCGTTCGGCACTCCCTCAGTACTGCCCCTCTGTCAGTGCGGCGCTCCCTCAGTACTGACCCTCCAACAGTGTGGCGCTCCCTCAGTACCGCTACTCCGACAGTGCGGCACTCCCTCAGTACCGCCCCTCCGACAGTGCGGCACTCCCTCAGTACCGTGTCTCCGACAATGCGGCGCTCCCTCAGTACCGCCCCTCTGACATTGCAGCTATCCCTCAATTATGCCCTTCCGACAATGCGGCCCTCCCTCAGTACTGCCCCTCCGACAGGGCAGTGCTCTCTCAGTACTGCCCCTCCGACAGTGCATTGCTCTATTAGTACCGCCCCCCCCAACTGAGTGGCGCTCCCTCAGTACCGTCCCTCCGACAGTGCGGCGCTCCCTCACTACCGCCCCTCCGACAGTGCGGCGCTCCCTCACTACCGCCCCTCCGAGAGTGCGGCCCTCCCTCAGCACCGCCTCTCCGACAGTGTGGCGCTCCCTCAGTACGGCGCTCCCTCAGCGCTGCATCTCCGACAGTGCGGCACTCCCTCCCTGCTGCCCCTCCGATAGTGCAGCGCTCCCTCAGTACCGCTCCTCCGCCTGTGCGGCGCTCCCTCAGTACAATCCCTCTGACAGTGTGGCGCTCCCTCAGTACCACCCTTCCGATAGTGTGGCGCTCCCTCAATCCTGCCCCTCCAACTGTGCAGCACTCCCTCAGTACCGCCCGTCCGACAATTCACCGCTCCCTCAGTATAACCCCTCCGACAATGCGGCGCTCCCTCAACCCCGCCCTTCCGACAGTTCAGTGCTCCCTCAATCCCGCCCCTCTGACAGTGCGACGCTCTCTCAGTACGGCGCTCTCTCAGCGCTACCTCTCCGACAGTGCGGCGCTCCCTTGGTACTGCCCCTCTGACAGTGCTGCTCTCCCTCAATATGCCCCTTCAACAGTGCAGCACTCCCTCAGTACGGTCCCTCTGATAATGCGGCGCTCCCTCAATACCGCCCCTCCGACAGTGCAGAACTCCCTCAGTACTACCCCTCCGACAATGCGGCTCTTCCTCAATACCGCCCCTCCGACAGTGCGGCACTCCCTCAGTACAGGTGTACAATCCCTTATCCGAAACCCTTGGGGCCAGATGTGTTTCGGAATTCAGAATTTTTCGGATTTCCGAACGGTATTACGGGTAACACCCTAGTGGGGGTCTGGGCATCACTCCGTAAGCAAACACATTAATATTTCTGCAGTGAACCTTATGAATATTCACACTGAGTGGGATAAATAAAGACTATAAATAGTATTACAGCCTCACACCTGCGTGGGTGAAGCATTGGCTGCGTCGGGTCATGTTTGGCGCCACTCGGGTCATGTCGTGCACACGAGTGACGCTCCACGAAAAAACTTTCGGTTTTCAGAGCTTTTTGAATTTCGGAATTGCGGATAAGGGATTGTGGACCTGTACTGCCCCTCCGACAGTGCAGTGCTCCCTCGGTACTGCCCCTCCGACAGTGCAGTGCTCTCTCAGTACTGCCCCTCCGAAAGTGCAGTGCTCCCTCAGTACTGCCCCTCCGATAGTGAGCGCTCCCTCAGTACTGCGCCTCCGATAGTGAGTGCTCCCTCAGTACTGCGCCTCCGATAGTGAGCGCTCCCTCAGTACTGCCCCTCCGATAGTGAGCGCTCCCTCAGTACCGCACCTCCGATAGTGAGCGCTCCCTCAGTACTGCCCCTCCGATAGTGAGCGCTCCCTCAGTACTGCCCCTCCGATAGTGAGCGCTCCCTCAGTACTGCCCCTCCGACAGTGCAGTGCTCCCTCAGTACCGCCCCTCTGACAGTGCAGCGCACCCTCAGTCCTGCGCCTCCGATAGTGAGCGCTCCCTCAGTACTGTGCCTCCGATAGTGAGCGCTCCCTCAGTACTGCACCTCTGATAGTAAGCGCTCCCTCAGTACTGTGCCTCCGATATTGAGCGCAACCTCAGTACTGCGCCTCCGATAGTGAGCCCTCCCTCAGTACTGCGCCTCCGATAGTGAGTGCTCCATCAGTACTGCGCCTCCGACATTGAGCGCAACCTCAGTACTGCGCCTCCGATAGTGAGCGCTCCCTCAGTACTGCGCCTCCGATAGTGAGCGCTCCCTCAGTACCGCACCTCTGATAGTGAGCGCTCCCTCAGTACTGCGCCTCCGATAGTGAGCGCTCCCTCAGTACTGCGCTTCCGATTGTGAGCGCTCCCTCAGTACTGCGCCTCCGATAGTGAGCGCTCCCTCAGTACTGCGCCTCCGATAGTGAGTGCTCCCTCAGTACTGCGCCTCCGATAGTGAGTGCTCCCTCAGTACCGCACCTCCGATAGTGAGCGCTCCCTCAGTACTGCGCTTCCGATTGTGAGCGCTCCCTCAGTACCGCACCTCCGATAGTGAGCGCTCCCTCAGTACTGCGCCTCCAATATTGAGCGCTCCCTCAGTACTGCCCCTCCGATAGTGAGTGCTCCCTCAGTACCGCACCTCCGATAGTGAGCGCTCCCTCAGTACTGCGCCTCCGATGGTGACCGATCCCTCAGGCCATTTTAGACTGGGTATTGTGCAATGAGAAGGGACTTATCAGCAATCTTCTTGTACGAGGCCCCTTGGGTCAGAGCGATCATAATATGATCGAGCTCTCAGTCGAGATGGAGAGTGAGGAAATTGAATCAGAGACTAAGGTCCAGAACTTAAATAAAGGGAATTACGAGGGTATGAGACGGGAATTGGGTAAGATTGATTGGGTGGTGTTTCTGGGGGGATTGACAGTGGAGAGACAATGGCAAGCATTCAAAGATAGAATGGAAGAATTCCAGAACATGTTTATACCGGTTTGGCATAAAAATAAACCTAAAAAGGTGACTCAACCGTGGATAACGAGGGAAATTAGGGACAGCATAAAATCAAAAAAAAGGGCATATCAACTGGCAAAAAAAAGCACCAGACCGGAAGATTGGGGGCAGTACAAGATACAGCAAAAGAGGAGAAAGGGATTAATCAGGAAGGGGAAAATAGAATACGAAAGTAAACTTGCAGCAAACATAAAGACAGACTGCAAAAGCTTTTATCGGTATATCAGGAGGAAAAGACTGGTAAAATCCCAAGTCGGTCCCCTGCAGTCCGATTCGGGAGAATATATAATGGAGAATAAGGAAATGGCAGACCAATTAAACTCATACTTTGGTTCTGTATTCACAAAGGAGGACACAAATAACCTCCCAGGAATATCGGCAAACATAGGGACTAATGAGAGGGAGGAGCTGACAGAAATTAGTATCTCTAGGGATATGGTGTTGGGTAAGTTGAGGGGACTGAAGGCCGACAAATCCCCGGGGCCTGATAAACTACATCCTAGGGTACTTAAGGAGGTGGCCCTGGAGATAGCAGATGCTCTAAGGATCATCTTCCGGAACTCCATTGACTCGGGAACAGTACCCGTGGATTGGAGGGTAGCTAATGTTACCCCAATATTTAAAAAGGGGGGTAGAGAGAAAGCAGGGAATTATAGACCAGTAAGCCTTACATCGGTTGTGGGCAAAATGCTAGAGTCCATTATTAAGGATAAAATAGCGGAGCACTTGACAAATGGGGAAAGGATCGGACAGAGTCAACATGGATTTACAAAGGGTAAATCGTGTTTGACTAATCTGCTGGAATTTTTTGAGGAAGTAACTGGTAAAATAGATGGGGGAGAGCCAGTGGATGTGGTGTACCTTGACTTCCAGAAAGCCTTCGATAAGGTTCCACACAAAAGATTATCATGCAAAATTAAGGCTCATGGGATTGGGGGCAAAGTATTAACGTGGATAGAGAACTGGCTGGCGGATAGAAAACAGAGAGTTGGAATAAACGGCTCGTTTTCGGAGTGGCAGGCAGTGACCAGCGGGGTGCCGCAAGGATCTGTCCTGGGACCCCAGCTGTTCACAATATATATAAATGATCTGGATCAGGGAATTGGATGCAATATTTCCAAATTCGCTGACGACACTAAACTAGGAGGAGGGGTGGGCTCTGATGAGGATGTCAGGAGGCTACAGTGCGATTTGGACAGGTTGGGGGAATGGGCAGATACGTGGCAGATGCACTATAATGTGGATAAATGCGAGGTTATCCACTTTGGGGGTAAAAACAGGAGGGTAGATTATTATCTAAATGGCAATAGATTGGGAGATGGGGAAGTGCAGAGGGACCTGGGTGTTCTTGTGCACCAGTCACTGAAGGAGAGCATGCAGGTGCAACAGGCGATCAAGAAGGCAAATGGTATGTTGGCCTTCATATCAAGGGGGTTCGAGTATAGGAATAGGGATACCTTACTACAGCTGTACAAGGTGCTGGTGAGACCGCATCTGGAGTATTGTGTACAGTTTTGGTCGCCACATCTGCGGAAGGATGTTCTTGCCATGGAGGGAGTGCAACGGCGATTCACCAGGCTGATACCTGGAATGGCGGGAATGACCTACGAAGAGAGATTAAATAGTTTGGGCTTGTACTCACTGGAGTTTAGAAGATTGAGAGGGGATCTCATCGAAACATATAAAATTATGGCAGGCCTGGACAGGCTGAATTCAGAGAGAATGTTTCCAATGGCCGGGGAGCACAGAACCAGGGGCCACAGTCTAAAAATAGCGGGCAAATCATTTAACATAGAGATAGGAACAGGAGTAGGCCATTCGGCCCTTCGAGCCTGCTCCGCCATTCAATGAGATCATGGCTGATCCTCGTCTGAGATCATAGCTGATCTTACCAGTTCAGTACCCCGTCCCCGCCTTTTCTCCGTAACCCTTAATCCCCTTAGCCTTCAGAAATATATCCAATTCTCTCTTGAAAATATTTATTGAATTAGCCTTCACAGCCCTCTGTGGCAGGGAATTCCACAGGCTCACCACTCTTTGAGTGAAGAAATTCTTCCTCATCTCTGTTTTAAATGATTTGCCCGCTATTTTTAGACTGTGGCCCCTGGTTCTGTGCTCCCTGGCCATTGGAAACATTCTCTCTGAATTCAGCCTGTCCAGGCCTGCCATAATTTTATATGTTTCGATGAGATCCCCTCTCAATCTTCTAAACTCCAGTGAGTACAAGCCCAAACTATTTAATCTCTCTTCGTAGGTCATTCCCGCCATTCCAGGTATCAGCCTGGTGAATCGCCGTTGCACTCTTTCCATGGCAAGAACATCCTTCCGCAGATGGGGCGACCAAAACTGTACACAATACTCCAGATGCGGTCTCACCAGCACCTTGTACAGCTGTAGTAAGGTATCCCTATTCCTATACTCGAACCCCCTTGATATGAAGGCCAACATACCATTTGCCTTCTTAATCGCCTGTTGCACCTGCATGCTCTCCTTCAGTGACTGGTGCACAAGAACACCCAGGTCCCTCTGCACTTCCCCATCTCCCAATCTATTGCCATTTAGATAATAATCTACCCTCCTGTTTTTACCCCCAAAGTGGATAACCTCGCATTTATCCACATTATAGTGCATCTGCCACGTATCCGCCCATTCCCCCAACCTGTCCAAATCGCACTGTAGCCTCCTGACATCCTCATCAGAGCCCACCCCTCCTCCTAGTTTAGTGTCGTCAGCGAATTTGGAAATATTGCATCCAATTCCCTGATCCAGATCATTTATATATATTGTGAACAGCTGGGGTCCCAGGACAGATCCTTGCGGCACCCCGCTGGTCACTGCCTGCCACTCTGAAAACGAGCCGTTTATTCCAACTCTCTGTTTTCTATCCGCCAGCCAGTTCTCTATCCACGTTAATACTTTGCCCCCAATCCCATGAGCCTTAATTTTGCATGACAATCTTTTGTGTGGAACCTTATCGAAGGCTTTCTGGAAGTCAAGGTACACCACATCCACTGGCTCTCCCCCATCTATTTTACCAGTTACTTCCTCAAAAAATTCCAGCAGATTAGTCAAACACGATTTACCCTTTGTAAATCCATGTTGACTCTGTCCGATCCTTTCCCCATTTGTCAAGTGCTCCGCTATTTTATCCTTAATAATGGACTCTAGCATTTTGCCCACAACCGATGTAAGGCTTACTGGTCTATAATTCCCTGCTTTCTCTCTACCCCCCTTTTTAAATATTGGGGTAACATTAGCTACCCTCCAATCCACGGGTACTGTTCCCGAGTCAATGGAGTTCCGGAAGATGATCCTTAGAGCATCTGCTATCTCCAGGGCCTCCTCCTTAAGTACCCTAGGATGTAGTTTATCAGGCCCCGGGGATTTGTCGGCCTTCAGTCCCCTCAACTTACCCAACACCATATCCCTAGAGATACTAATTTCTGTCAGCTCCTCCCTCTCATTAGTCCCTATGTTTGCCGATATTCCTGGGAGGTTATTTGTGTCCTCCTTTGTGAATACAGAACCAAAGTATGAGTTTAATTGGTCTGCCATTTCCTTATTCTCCATTATATATTCTCCCGAATCGGACTGCAGGGGACCGACTTGGGATTTTACCAGTCTTTTCCTCCTGATATACCGATAAAAGCTTTTGCAGTCTGTCTTTATTTTTGCTGCAAGTTTACTTTCGTATTCTATTTTCCCCTTCCTGATTAATCCCTTTGTCCTCTTCTGCTGTATCCTGTACTGCCCCCAATCTTCCGGTCTGGTGCTTTTTTTTGCCAGTTGATATGCCCTTTTTTTTGATTTTATGCTGTCCCTAATTTCCCTCGTTATCCACGGTTGAGTCACCTTTTTAGGTTTATTTTTATGCCAAACCGGTATAAACATGTTCTGGAATTCTTCCATTCTATCTTTGAATGCTTGCCATTGTCTATCCACTGTCAATCCCCCCAGAAACACCACCCAATCAATCTTACCCAATTCCCGTCTCATACCCTCGTAATTCCCTTTATTTAAGTTCTGGACCTTAGCCTCTGATTCAATTTCCTCACTCTCCATCTCGACTGAGAGCTCGATCATATTATGATCGCTCTGACCCAAGGGGCCTCGTACAAGAAGATTGGTGATAAGTCCCTTCTCATTGCACAATACCCAGTCTAAAATGGCCTGATCTCGAGTCGGCTCCTCGACATATTGGTCCAGATAACCGTCCCGAAAACATTCCAGGAATTCCTCCTCCTCAGAATTTTTACTAATTTGGGTAGTCCAATCAATATGTAAATTAAAGTCACCCATGATGACAGCTGTGCTCTTATCGCACGCTTCTCTAATTTCCCTTTTTATGCCTTCCCTCACCTCCATATTACTATTTGGAGGCCTATATATCACACCCACTAACGTTTTTCTCCCCTTGCTATTTCTCATTTCTACCCATACAGATTCCGTTTCATCCGAGTTAATATCCTTCCTTTCCATTGCATTAATCCCCTCCTTTACCAGCAATGCTACCCCACCTCCCCTACCTTTTTGCCGAGATTTAAAACAGAGATGAGGAAGAATTTCTTCACTCAAAGAGTGGTGAGCCTGTGGAATTCCCTGCCACAGAGGGCTGTGAAGGCTAATTCAATAAATATTTTCAAGAGAGAATTGGATATATTTCTGAAGGCTAAGGGGATTAAGGGTTACGGAGAAAAGGCGGGGACGGGGTACTGAACTGGTAAGATCAGCTATGATCTCAGACGAAGATCAGCCATGATCTCATTGAATGGCGGAGCAGGCTCGAAGGGCCGAATGGCCTACTCCTGTTCCTATCTCTATGTTTCTATGTTTCTATGTTTCTACTGCGCCTCCGATAATGACCGATCCCTCAGTACTGCCCCTCCGATAGTGAGCGCTCCCTCAGTACTGCCCCTCCGATAGTGAGCGCTCCCTCAGTACTGCCCCTCCGATAGTGAGCGCTCCCTCAGTACTGCCCCTCCGATAGTGAGCGCTCCCTCAGTACTGCCCCTCCGATAGTGAGCGCTCCCTCAGTACTGCCCCTCCGATAGTGAGCGCTCCCTCAGTACTGCCCCTCCGATAGTGAGCGCTCCCTCAGTACTGCCCCTCCGATAGTGAGCGCTCCCTCAGTCCTGCGCCTCCGATAGTGAGCGCTCCCTCAGTACTGCGCCTCCGATAGTGAGCGCTCCCTCAGTACTGCACCTCCGATAGTGAGCGCTCCCTCAGTACTGCCCCTCCGATAGTGAGCGCTCCCTCAGTACTGCGCTTCCGATTGTGAGCGCTCCCTCAGTACCGCACCTCCGATAGTGAGCGCTCCCTCAGTACTGCGCCTCCGATAGTGAGCGCTCCCTCAGTACTGCACCTCCGATAGTGAGCGCTCCCTCAGTACTGTGCCTCCGATAGTGAGCGTTCCCTCAGTACTGCCCCTCCGATAGTGAGCGCTCCCTCAGTACTGCCCCTCCGATAGTGAGCGCTCCCTCAGTACTGCCCCTCCGATAGTGAGCGCTCCCTCAGTACTGCCCCTCCGATAGTGAGCGCTCCCTCAGTCCTGCGCCTCCGATAGTGAGCGCTCCCTCAGTACTGCACCTCCGATAGTGAGCGCTCCCTCAGTACTGTGCCTCCGATAGTGAGCGCTCCCTCAGTACTGCACCTCCGATAGTGAGCGCTCCCTCAGTACTGCGCTTCCGATTGTGAGCGCTCCCTCAGTACCGCACCTCCGATAGTGAGCGCTCCCTCAGTACTGCGCTTCCGATTGTGAGCGCTCCCTCTAATGCACCACTAACTAACAACAAGAACTTGCCTTTATATAGCGCCTTTAACGTTGTAAAACATCCCAAGGCGATTCACAGGGGCATTTTAAAACAAAATTTGACACTGAGCCAGATAAAGGGTATATTAGGGCAGGTCAAAGAGGTAGGTTTTAAGGAGGGTGTTAAAGAAGGAAAGAGAATTAGAGAGGTGGAGAGGTTCTGCAGCAGCAGCCAAAATCTGCATGTGATTGGACACAGGGAAAACTCAAGTTACATAGGCCTGGTTATGTAGCAATTATTAGGATACATATATCCTGGTAGTAACAGGGAATAGATGGGAGACAGGAGGGAGTCCAGAGTTAAAATCAGAGGTCCCGTTGTGGGATAACGTTGGCATAAGAAGTTATTTGAAGGGTAGAGTATCAGAGGATGGAGATGTTTCCATGGGAATGAAGATCTAGGACATGTACAGAATCGGTTGCGGGGCAGAAAGGTGATGGCGAAGTTGGAGGTAACCATAAGATCCAGAAGCGGCAGAGAAAGGTATTTGGTCCAGGAGACTGAAACGTTAGCCAAGAGCCAGACTAGCTCAAGCTGAAAAACCGGTCAAGCCAGTAAGACAGTCACAGGCTCAGCAGGGAACGGCAGCGGTGGGGATGGGCTGTAACCCCTGTAAACTGATCACATTTACTTTACACTTTAAACAACAGTAGCAGATCAGAGAAACAGCAGATTAGTCCTATGGTGTAGTCCAGTGCAGAAGCTAACTCACTATTTCACCATTAGCTAACTCGCCACTATACTAGCTAAATCACCACCAGTGTCCCCCAAGCCGCTCAACAGCTGCTGCCACTGGAAAAGATATTGTGAATGTTTGGCCGCGCAGCAAATTTAAAGGGACCGCGCAACAAAAAAATTAGAGGGAGCATTGCTCACCACTATACTAGCTAACTCACCACTATACTAGCTAACTCACCACTATACTAACTAACTCACCACTATACTAGCTAACTCACCACTATACTAGCTAACTCACCACTATACTAGCTAACTCACCACTATACTAGCTAACTCACCACTACTGTACGAACTAATTCACCACTATACTCACTAACTCGCCACTATACTAGCTAACTCACCACTACTGTACAAACTAATTCACCACTATACTAACTAATTCACCACTATACTAGCTAACTCACCACTATACTAACTAACTCACCACTATACTAGCTAACTCACCACTATACTAACTAACTCACCACTATACTAACTAACTCACCACTATACTAGCTAACTCACCACTACTGTATGAACTAATTCACCACTATACTAGCTAACTCACCACGACTGTACAAACGAACTCACCACTATACTAACTAACTCACCACTATACTAACTAACTCACCACTATACTAGCTAACTCACCACTACTGTACGAACTAATTCACCACTATACTAACTAACTCACCACTATACTAACTAACTCACCACTATACTAGCTAACTCACCACTACTGTACGAACTAATTCACCACTATACTAACTAATTCACCACTATACTAGCTAACTCACCACTATACTAACTAACTCACCACTATACTAGCTAACTCACCACTATACTAACTAACTCACCACTATACTAGCTAACTCACCACTACTGTACAAACTAATTCACCACTATACTAGCTAACTCACCACTACTGTACGAACTAATTCACCACTATACTAGCTAACTCACCACTATACTAGCTAACTCACCACTATACTAGCTAACTCACCACTATATTAACGAACTCACCACTATACTAGCTAACTCACCACTATACTAGCTAACTCACCACTACTGTACAAACTAATTCACCACTATACTAACTAACTCACCACTATACTAGCTAACTCACCACTACTGTACGAACTAATTCACCACTATACTAACTAATTCACCATTATACTAGCTAACTCACCACTATACTAACTAACTCACCACTATACTAGCTAACTCACCACTATACTAACTAACTCACCACTATACTAGCTAACTCACCACTATACTAGCTAACTCACCACTACTGTACGAACTAATTCACCACTATACTAGATAACTCACCACTACTGTACAAACTAACTCACCACTATACTAGCTAACTCACCACTACTGTACGAACTAACTCACCACTATACTAGCTAACTCACCACTACTGTACGAACGAATTCACCGCTATACTAACTAATTCACCACTATACTAGCTAACTCACCACTATACTAACTAACTCACCACTATACTAGCTAACTCACCACTATACTAACTAACTCACCACTATACTAGCTAACTCACCACTATACTAACTAACTCACCACTATACTAGCTAACTCACCACTATACTAACTAACTCACCACTATACTAACTAACTCACCACTATACTAGCTAACTCACCACTATACTAGCTAACTCACCACTACTGTACAAACTAATTCACCACTATACTAGCTAACTCACCACTACTGTACGAACTAATTCACCACTATACTAGCTAACTCACCACTATACTAGCTAACTCACCACTATACTAACTAACTCACCACTATACTAACTAACTCACCACTACTGTACGAACGAATTCACCACTATACTAGCTAAATCACCACTATACTAGCTAACTCACCACTATACTAACTAAATCACCACTATACTAACTAACTCACCACTATACTAGCTAACTCACCACTATACTAACTAACTCACCACTATACTAACTAATTCACCACTACTGTACGAACTAATTCACCACTATACTAGCTAACTCACCACTATACGAACTAACTCACCACTATACTAGCTAACTCACCACTATACTAGCTAACTCACCACTATACTAGCTAACTCACCACTATACTAGCTAACTCACCACTACTGTACGAACTAATTCACCACTATACTAACTAACTCACCACTATACTAACTAACTCACCACTATACTAGCTAACTCACCACTACTGTACGAACTAATTCACCACTATACTAACTAACTCACCACTATACTAACTAACTCACCACTATACTAGCTAACTCACCACTACTGTACGAACTAATTCACCACTATACTAACTAATTCACCACTATACTAGCTAACTCACCACTATACTAACTAACTCACCACTATACTAGCTAACTCACCACTATACTAACTAACTCACCACTATACTAGCTAACTCACCACTACTGTACGAACTAATTCACCACTATACTAGCTAACTCACCACTACTGTACGAACTAACTCACCACTATACTAGCTAACTCACCACTACTGTACGAACTAATTCACCGCTATACTAACTAATTCACCACTATACTAGCTAACTCACCACTATACTAACTAACTCACCACTATACTAGCTAACTCACCACTATACTAACTAACTCACCACTATACTAGCTAACTCACCACTATACTAACTAACTCACCACTATACTAACTAACTCACCACTATACTAACTAACTCACCACTATACTAGCTAACTCACCACTATAATAGCTAACTCACCACTACTGTACAAACTAATTCACCACTATACTAGCTAACTCACCACTACTGTACGAACTAATTCACCACTATACTAGCTAACTCACCACTATACTAGCTAACTCACCACTATACTAACTAACTCACCACTATACTAACTAACTCACCACTACTGTACGAACGAATTCACCACTATACTAGCTAAATCACCACTATACTAGCTAACTCACCACTATACTAACTAAATCACCACTATACTAACTAACTCACCACTATACTAGCTAACTCACCACTATACTAACTAACTCACCACTACTGTACGAACTAATTCACCACTATACTAGCTAACTCACCACTATACGAACTAACTCACCACTATACTAGCTAACTCACCACTACTGTACGAACTAATTCACCACTATACTAGCTAACTCACCACTACTGTACAAACTAACTCACCACTATACTTGCTAACTCACCACTACTGTACGAATTAACTCACCACTATACTAGCTAACTCACCACTACTGTACGAACTAACTCACCACTATACTAACTAACTCACCACTACTGTACGAACTAACTCACCACTATACTAGCTAATTCACCACTACTGTACAAATTAACTCACCAATATACTAACTAATTCACCACTACTGTACGAACTAACTCACCGCTATACTAACTCACCACTACTGTACAAACTAACTCACCACTATACTAACTAATTCACCACTACTGTACAAACTAACTCACCACTATACTAACTAACTCACCACTACTGTACGAACTAACTCACTGCTATACTAACTAATTCACCACTACTGTACGAACTAACTCACCACTATACTAGCTAACTCACCACCATACTAACTAACTCACCATTCTAACTGACAGTTAAGGAGCTGACAACTACTCTCCGCTAACTAACTCCCCGTATAACCAACTCACAACAACAACAACTTGCATTTATACAGCGCTTTTAAAGTAGCAAAATGTCCCAAGGTGCTGACCACTAACTAACATACTGAATCATGCTAACTAACTTATCTAATAACCACGCCAGCCAGCATCTGTAGAGTTGAGTTCTGATCAAGGATGTATGAAAGGGGGAAGCATTATTGTGCATTGCATATAAGTTACAAAATGAAAACGATACAAAGTTAAGACTATAACTAATAATACTTATTTCATTTAGTCCAGTTAGTTAGTAGGGAGACTGTGAAATGAAGATTTCCCCCTTTCTTACAAGGGTTACACTGGAAATGTCGACTGGTCTGTTCTCGGATGCCGATTGGCGTCCTGAGTGTTTCCAGCATTTTCTGTTTTTGTTTCAGATTTCCAATACTGGTGGTTATTCACCTAATAACCAACTCACCTACTAACTTAGGCCTAGAAATTGGCCTCCTTAGCGCCTCCCGTTATTGCCTCCGGGGGGGCGATAACAGGGCGCGAAGCACTTACCAATCGGGCGTGGCGAGAAGATCGACTCCCGCTATATTCGGCGGGAGGTTTGCGGCGGCAGTATGGCGTTGCGCCCCGATCTCCTTCGCCCGGAGATTGTGACGTCATCGCTGTGCGCATCGCCCCGGTAGTGCCCCAGACCTGAACTTTGGTTCCGCCCCCTGCAGCATCGCCGGGTGAAAACACCCGACAGCTGCAGGAGGCGTTGATCGGGAGGCCGGGCGCTTCGGGGGCGATGTTAGTTTGTGGTAAAGGCGAGGTGGCCGAGGTAAGTGAAAAAAATTGTGAAATGCTCTTTCTGTTTGTTTTTCATTTCTCTTCACTGGCGATGGATCAACTCTGCTGCAGTGCATCGAGCTGATCGGGCCGATCGCGGCTGCTGTCGGGGACCAGGTAAGTTTTGCTCTTGCAGAGCCTGCAGCGATGGCCCTTCCCTATAAGGGAGGGAAGGAGCCTTCCCAACGCGGCAGTGCTGCACGGCCCAGTGTACAGCGCTGCTCACCTACCAAACCGCCTGCTGGCTACTGTGCTCCAGGAAGGAAGTGGACCGCTTCATTTAGCACACCACTTTTTTCCTGGAGCGCAAACCCCGAATTTTTCAAAAGTTGAAAAACATTAGCTGAGTATTTCCAGCATTTTCTGTTTTATCTCATCTAAGAACTCATCTACTAATGTAGCTGACTATGCATTGTACTAATAATTACCTTATTCTCACAGAGTAATGTGAGAATGGAAAACTCTACGTCAAAGAATATGAAAAGTATACACCTAGTCATTTACATTATGACGTGCAGTCAGAATGCAAATTCCTTAGGTGGGAACATCAATGTAATTCACAGAGGTGTGTCTCGGTGGGAGTGCTTGCCTTTGAATCAGTAGATTGTTAGTTTCAAGTCCTACTGCAGGGACTTGAGCACAAAATGATTTACTGAGGGAGGGCTGCACTGTCAGGCGTGCCATCTTTCAGATAGAATCATAGAATAGTGTAGCCCATTGAGTCTGCGCCGGCTCTTTCGAAGAGCAATCCAGCTAGTGCCACTCCCCGCTCTTTCCCCATAGCCCTGCAATTTTTATCTCCTTCAAGCATTTATCCAATTCCCTTTTGAAGGCTACTATTGAATCTATTTTTACCATCTTATCAGGCAGTGCATTCCAAACCCTAACCACTTGTTGCGTCAAAAAGTTTTTCTCATGTCGCCTCTGGTTGTTTTCCCAATCACATTAAACTGGAGTCCGCCGTGGTTCAGTGGGTAGCACTCTCGCCTCGGAGTCCGAAACTTGTGGCTTCAGATCTCACTTCACAGACTTGAGCACAAAAACCTAGGCTGTCACCCCAGTGCAGTGCTGAGGGAGTGCTGCCCTGTCAGAGGTGCCGTTTTTCAGATGAAATATTAAACCGAAGCCCCGTCTGCTCTTTCAAGTGGATGTAAACGATCCCATGGCACTATTTCGAAGACGAGCAGGGGAGTTATCCCTGGTGTCCTGGCCAATATTTATCCCTCAATCAACATAACAATAATAAATTATCTGGTCATTTTGTGTGGACCCTTGCTGTGTGCAATTGGCTGCCGCGTTTCCTACATTACAGCAGTGACTACACTTCAAAAGTACTTCATTGGCTACATACAAAATTCTTACAGGGCTTGACAGGGTAGATGCAGGGAGGATGTTCCCCCTGGCTGGGGAGTCTAGAACCAGGGGTCACAGTCTCAGAATAAGGGGTCGGCCATTTAGGACTGAAATGAGGAGATTTCTTCACTCAGAGGGTGGTGAATCTTTGGAATTCTCTGCCCCAGAGGGCTGTGGAGGCTCAGTCGTTGAGTATATTCAAGGCTGAGATCGATAGATTTTTGAATATTAAGGGCATCAAGGGATATGGGGATAGTGCAGGAAAGTGGAGATGAGGTACAAGATCAGCCATGACCTTATTGAATGGCGGAGCAGGCTCGAAGGGCCAAATGGCCTACTCCTGCTCCTAATTCTTATGTTCTTAAAGCGCTCTTGGACACCCTGAGGTCATGAAAGGCGCTATATAAATGCAAGTCTTTCTTTTCTTTATTATCTATCTCTTCTGGTTGTCGACCCTTCAGCCATTGGAAACAGTTTCTCATGATTTTATCGAATCTCCTCTTAGCCTTCTCTGCTCTAAGTAGAACAACCCCAGCTTCTCCAGTCTATCCATGTAACTGTAATCCCTCATCCCTGGAACCGTTCTAGTAAATCTCTTCTGTACCCTCTCCAAAGCTTTCACGTCCTTCCTAAAGTGCAGTACCCAGAATTGGACACAATACTCCAGCTGGGCTGAACCAGTGATTTATATAGGTTTTATTATAAGCCATAACTTCCTGGCTTTTTGTACTCTATTCCTCTTTTGATAAAGCTCAGGATCTCAACTACTTTGTTAATCTGTCCTGCCACCTTCAAAGATTTCTGCTCAAACGCCTCCAGGTCTCTCTGTTCTTGCACACCCTTTAAAACTATACCATTTAATGGCCCAGAAATTTGGGTCGGGGGCTTCCCGCGGGTGCAAGCCTTCGACCTGCACTTGCCTTGTGCGCCGGCCGTTGAGCTGTGGGTCCCCGTGGAATTCCGATCCTGGGCCTGCTCCAGCTGCCGGCGCGCAGTGCTTGCGTATCCCAGGGGCGCAGTTAGTTCGATGTGTCCCCTGGGATCACGTGGGCCATGGGGAGCCAATCGGAGCAGGGAATGCTCCATTCATAAGTTTGACAGGAAGAGCTGTCAAAACTTATAAATACTACGGCCCCAAAATAGCACTAAATCTTCAAATAATTTTTTTTTTAAATCACGTTTTTTAAATAAACTATAAATTACATGAAATAACTATTTTAAACAATAATTTAAATTTTTGAAAAAAATAATTTTATTTTCTAACGGGGCTAAAAATAAACTTACCTTGCTTTAAAATATTTAAAAATAATAAACCTCTGGAAAAAATGTATTAATTTTAATTAATTCACCACTTACCTTGTAAAAAGCATGCCTTACGCCTGCTTTTTAAATGTGTAAATTCTGGAGACTTACCCTCCCGGGAAAACCTGCAAAAAAAAACGCAAGTTCGATGCGCACGCGCAGCCTCTCCCGCGCACGCGTTCCACCTCTGAACCCCTGCTTTCAGGGGAACGTAAGTGCCGGTTTCCTGCGCATGCGCAGTGCATGCAGGAAACCGGCACTTCCATTGGGCCTACGGGTGAGTACCCCGTGCGTACTCACCCGTGGAGACCCGAATTTCTGGGCCAATATGTATTGCCTCTCCTCATTCTTCCTACCATGTGGGCATCGCTGGCAAGGCCATCATTTATTGCCCATCCTTAATTGCGCTTGAGAAGGTGGTGGTGAGCCGCCTTCTTGAACCGCTGCAGTCCGTGTGGTGAAGGTACTCCCACAGTGCTGTTAGGGAGGCAGTTCCAGGATTTTGACCCAGCGACGATGAAGGAACAGCGATATATTTCCAAGTCAGGATGGTGTGTGACTTGGAGGGGAACTTGGAGGTGGTGGTGTTCCCATGCATCTGCTGCCCTTGTCCTTCTAGGTGGAAGAGGTTGCAGGTTTTGGAGGTGCTGTTGAAGAAGCATTGGTGAATTTCTGCAGTACATCTTGTGGATGGTACACACTGCAGCCACGGTGCACTGGTGGTGGAGGGAGTGAATGTTTAAGATGATGAATGGGGTGCCAATCAAGCGGGCTGCTTTGTCCTGGATGGTGTCGAGCTTCTTGAGTGTTGTTGGAGCTGCACTCATCCAGGCAAGTGGAGAGTATTCCATCACACTCCTTACTTGTGCCTTGTAGATGGTGGAAAGGCTTTGGGGAGTCAGGAGGTGTGTCACTCGTCGCAGAATACCCAGCCTCTGACCTGCTCTTGTAGCCACAGTATTTATGTAGCTCTCCATAAATACTTATGTTACCTCCTCCCTTCCCACTGTCCAGGGTCCCAAACACTCCTTCCAGGTGAAACAGCGATTTACTTGTACTTCTTGCAATCTAGTATACTGTATTCGCTGCTCATGATGCAGTCTCCTCTACATTGGGGAGACCAAACGCAGATTGGGTGACAGCTTTGCGGAACACCTCCGTTCAGTCCATGAAGGTGACCCCGAGCTTCTGGTCGCCTGTCACTTTAATTCTCCGCTCCACTCCCCCTCTGACCTCACCGTCCTCGGCCTCTTACACTGTTCCAATGAAGCTCAACGTAAGAACATACATACGAACATACGAATTAGGAGCAGGAGTAGGCCACTCGACCCCTCGAGCCTGGACTCCACATTCCCGCCTACCCCCAATAACCTTTCACCCCCTTGCTTACCAAGAATCTATCTACCTCTGCCGTAAAAATATTCAAAGACTCTGCTTCCACCACCCTCTGAGGAAGAGAGTTCCAAAGACTCACGACCCTCTGTGAGAAAAAAATTCTCATCTCTGTCCTAAATGGGCGACTCCTTATTTTTAAACAGTGACCCCTAGTTCTAGATTCTCCCACAAGAGGAAACATCCTCTCCACATCCACCCTGTCCAGATCTCTCAGGATCTTATATGTTTCAATCAAGTCACCTCTTATTCTTCTAAACTTCAACGGATACAAGCCTAGCCTGTCCAACCTTTCCTCATAAGACAACCTGCCCATTCCAGGTATTAGTCTAGTAAACCTTCTCTAAACTGATTCCAACGCATTTACAGCCTTCCTTAAATAAGGAGACCAATACTGTACACAGTACTCCAGATGTGGTCTCACCAATGCCCTGTACAACTGAAGGATAACCTCCCTACTTTTGTATTCAATTCCCATCACAATAAACGATAACATTCTATTAGCTTTCCTAATTACTTGCTGTACCTGCATAGTAACCTTTTGTAATTCATGCACTAGGACACCCAGAACCCTCTGCATCTCAGAGCTCTGCAATCTCTCACTATTTAGATAATATGCTTCTTTTTTATTCTTCCTGCCAAAATGGACAACTTCACATTTTCCCACATTATACTCCATCTGCCAGATCTTTGTCCACTCACTTAACTTATCTCAAGCTCATCTTATCTTAAGCTCAAGGAACAGCACCTCATCTTTTGATTAGGCCCTTTATAGCCTTCTGGACTCAACATAGAGTTCAACAATTTCAGACCATAACCTCGGCCCCTATCCCTTTTTTCCCATTTATTTCAATGATTTTTTCCTCTCCCACATGGCAGCTGTCTTTCATTCCGCCACTGCCATTTACACTTCATCCAGAGCCATCTTTTGTTCCTTAACTTGTCCCATTACCTCCTCCTTTTGCCTCGCACCATCATCCCTTTTGTCTCTTAATCTCTCCTGCCTTCCATCCTATCACAGACCTTCTCTTTTGTTCTTTCCTCCCCTTTCCCTGCCCCTGCACTTGTTTAAAAACATGTTCCATCTCCAACTTTTTCCAGTTCTGACAAAGGGTCATTGACCTGAAACGTTAACTCTGTTTCTCTCTCCACAGATGCTGCCTGATCTGCTGAGTATTTCCAGCATTTTCTGTTTTTATTTATGTGGCTGGTCCAGTTAAGTTTCTGATCAATGGTGACTCTCAGGAGGTTGATGTTGGGGGTGTATTGATTTCTTTGTGGGTTCAATGACGACACATTCATGAAAGAGAATGGCCTAGAAATTCAGTTGGCTGCGCCAGCCGTTAGCGCCTTAGGAGGAGTAGATCTCGAGCGCTAGGCGCTTAGCGCCCGGGCGCAGCGCGATCTGCGCCTCGCCCCAACTTCAGTAGACATTTAGCGCCGGCGCAAAGTCTTTGCGCGCGCTCAGCTGCGCGCGCAGATCATGACGTCATTTCCTCGTGCAACGCCCTTTGTGCGCCCCAAACCGGAACTTCAGTCGCACCGCCCCATTGTGCACCTGGCGGCCCTAACGACTGTGGAGTGGAACGGTGCACATCCGATGCGGGCCGCGGGGAGCGTAAATTAAAGGGCACTTCCCCTGCACTATAAAGGGCAGCCATTTTG
This sequence comes from Somniosus microcephalus, assembly GCF_052327205.1. Lineage (NCBI taxonomy): Eukaryota > Metazoa > Chordata > Chondrichthyes > Squaliformes > Somniosidae > Somniosus > Somniosus microcephalus. Next base: position 391,828,422 of record NC_140988.1, on the reverse strand, counting down.
CAGCACTCACTCTTGTGAGATGGATTTTTGGAGAGAGACCAAGGTAGAGAGCTTACTGCTTTGGCCCAACACTAGGACAGGTATTTCTGGCTTCAGGCCACAGCTTTGCAATTCTCTTTGCCTTCATTGATATCTAATTGTTTGCCAGCATATTATGGGGGCTGTCAACGCTGGCTTGCAGCATTACGTCCAAAGGGCTCACAGACGCCGTGAGAAAGTGGCAGCCCTGGCTAGATGCAGAGGGGGCAACAGGCGTCGGCAAGGGAGGCCTTACCCACTCAGGGTATACCGCCAGCAGTTCTCCTATGTCAACATGTCTAACGAGCAGTGTGTTAGGAGGCTGCGATTCAGAAGGGAGGTGGTCACAGAGATCTGCCAGCTGCTTCAGAGAGATCTGCAGCCACAGCTGAGGTGCAGGACATCTCTGTCGGTGGCAGTGAAGGTGACGGTGGCTCTGAACTTCTATGCCACCGGCTCCTTCCAATCCGCTGCTGGGGACATTGCTAACATCTCCCAGTTCGCCGTGCATTGCTGCATCCGCCAGGTGACCAATGCCCTTTTCAGAAGGAGACGTCAATTCATCTCCTTCCCCATGACCCTGGAGAAGCAGCAGCAGCGTGCAATGGGATTTGCAAGAATAGCGGCCTTCCCCATGGTGCAGGGCGCCATTGACTGCACGCATGTGGCTTTGCGGGCACCTCTGGAGAATGCCGAGGATTACCGCAACCGGAAGGGCTACCATTCCCTCAACGTACAGCTGGTGTGTGACCACAGGCAGCGCATCCTAGCTGTCAATGCCTGCTTTCCAGGCAGCAGCCACGATGCCTTTATCCTGCGACAGACAACTGTGGCTGACATGTTCCAGGCACAGCCTCACCCAAGAGGATGGCTTATCGGGGACAAAGGCTACCCTTTGTGTACCTGGCTCATGACCCCGCCCCGCGCGCCCAGGACCCCTGCTGAAGAGCGATACAACGAGAGCCATCAAGCGACCAGGAACATCATCGAACAAACAATTGGCATCCTGAAGCAACGGTTCCGCTGCCTGGATCGTTCTGGCGGAGCCCTGCAGTATTCGCCGGAGCGAGTCTCCCATTTCGTGGTCGTTTGCTGCATGCTACACAACCTGGCTATCCGCAGGACTCAGGCACTGCCACCTCAGGTTGGAGCACCACCTCAGGAGGAGGAGGAGGAGGAGGACCAGCACAGGAGGGAGGCACAAGGTGCAAGGGCCACCCGTCGGCGGCTTATTGAACGTAGGTTCTAGGCCCCCTGTCAGGGAATGGCTTGTGCCAATGAAAGAACATGAATGCAGCTGCTCCGCAAGCCCTCAGCCGGTTAAGGCAACAAAAACTTCAAAGTTCAAACATGGACAATCTGAATAAAGAAAATGGTTTATTCCACAAACTCAGTGCCCTTCCCGCATGAAAAACAAAAACAGAACAAACCCCCAAAAAACAGTCAGACACATTACTCGCTCCCACAACCTGGAGAGGATTAACAAAACAGTGCAACAAAAATGGCCGTCATCCTCGGCCTTCGTAAAAAACAAACATCACATCCTCGGCCTTCAAAAAACAAACATCCAATTCTCGGCCTCAAAAAACAAACACAACTGCCCACACATTCTAGTTTTTGGCCCGCGAGGGCGATGCCTTGGGCATCTTTGCGTGGCCCCTGCCCGCCCTGCTGCTCCTCCTCAAAGTGAGCCCAGTGGCTGCAGCAAGGCTGGGGGAAGGCTCCTGAGGGGCACATGGCGTGACAGCAGATGCCCTTGGGGGTTGGCCTAGACGAGCTCTGGCCCTCGAGGGGCCGGCTGGTGACTGCTGCAGCTGTGGCTGGGCAGCATCAGTCTGTCCAGCAGCTCGTGGCAGCTCCACTGGGGGAGTGGCAGTGGCGGCTGCAGGAATGGGAGCAAGCTGGCTGATGGCAGGCGCTCGCTGGTCGCCTGAGACACTGGCACTCGCCCGGGCCAGCACTGCAGCATGCGCAGCAATCTGCTGAAGGACAGACCGCTGTGCTGCTGCAGCGCGGCGGGTGCCCTGGCGATGCCTGGCTGACGCAGCGAGTGTGGCAGCAGTTAGTGCCCGTGTTGCCCTGGTCTGTGACCGCATCAGACCAGCCAGTGACTGGACGGCACCACTGATCATTTGGCTACTAGCTGCCTGAGCTGCCCCGACTTCCTGCAGACTCCTGGCCTGAGCTGCACCGACTTCCTCCAGACTCCTGTCCTGAGCTGCTCCGAATTGCTGCAGACTCCTGTCCTGAGCTGCCCCGAATTGCTGCAGACTCCTGGCCTGAGCTGCACCAACTTCCTCCAGACTACTGGCCTGTGATGCCCCGAATTCCTTGACACTTTTAGCCAATGACTCTATGGCGTCAGGCATCCGTGCCACTACCCCCATGAGCTCCGTATGCCTGCGCTCTGAGTCGACGGCCATTTCCTCGAGGAGGCGCACCTCCTCTGCGCTGACCGTCGCCAGACTGGAGGCCGCACTCACCCTCTGGGGAGAAGGCCGCCGAGCTTCCCCACCCCTCCCGCGTTGCTGCAGGCCGCTGGGCCCAGGAACTGGATTCCCCTCCGACCCTTCCCCCAGGCTCCCCTCCAGGGAAGACGTGTCCCCTACATCGCCATGGGTTGGCGCGGCTGAGGGTGCCACTGATGGGCCGCCTTCCTCTTCCTCCTCCTCCTCCTCCTCTTCCGAGGGGCTGACACTGGCAGCTTCAGGGACCTCCTCCTCACCTGGTGCCTCACCATCTGAAAGCAGGAAGGCACAACAGTAGCTTTAGAGTGAGGACAGGACGTCAGCGAGGGAGGCATGAGTGGTGCCATTCACCGCATTGGTCGGACAGTGGCAAAGGATGTTGATCTGATGCGCAAGTGGAACGAGAGAGGTCCAAAAGGTCATGTCCTCACCATTGGTGCCCAGAACAGGGTCGGCATCTCCAGTGGCAACGGGGCCAATGACACGGACTCCCATGATGCGCTCCACGCGCTGGTCTAGGTCGGTGAGCTCCTGGTGCTGAGGCCCGCCTGCCCCGGTCGCAAGCTGGCTACGTTTGTTGTTAGCCAGCTTGGCCTGCAAGAGAAAGGATGGCCTCTAAATACGGTGTGTAGCCCTGATCTTGTCTGCACAGCCTCCCATGGTGGAATAGCTTGGACAGTGTGTAAAGTGCAGAATGTGCAATTGATGGTCATGCCAGTCCCATAGCTGCTGGATGAGGGCTGGCCATTAGGCCTTTCAGGTCCCTTTGCCCATAATGTGAGGTGCACATGCAAGGATGAGGAGGACACTGGAAAGGGTACTCACCCTGACAATCCTAGTGAGGTCATTAAACTTCTTCCTGCATTGTACAGGAGTCCTGCCAACCACACTGTTGGATGTCACCCTGTTGGAGACATCCTCCAGGCTTTGCGGAAGACGCTGGTCACCGGCTTCTTGCCACTGTCTGGAAACAAAATATGGCGTCTTCGCTCCACAGCGCGAACCAGCAGCCTCAGGTCAGCTTCAGTAAAGCGCTGCGCTCTTTCCCGGGCCTTCTGCATCGTCCTGGTCGCTAAATAGGTGCAGCAGCAGTGCTCAGGCCTACCTGGAGGGCTGCAGTGTCCAGGGCGTGGCAGCCAAACAACTCGACCCTTCCCCCTTTAAGAGATGGCCGGCGCCAGCGGGTCTGCCGTCAATCAAGAAATGACCGCACCTGCGCTGCGCCCGGCCTCGGCGGTATCACTCAGCACCGCCGGCTTAGCGCCTAAAGATAGTTGTGCATCGCCAGTTTTAGCGCTGCAGCAACCTCTTAGGGCGATGCTACTGAATATCGGCGAAGTGGCCTCGACTTTGCGCTGGGCGCAAACTTTAGCGGCCGCCCGACTTTACCGCCCCAAAAGTGGCTATACTGAATTGAGTTTTAATCTAAAGTCTGTTCAACTCTTTATACAGCATTTCAGGAGACACCCTGCTAGAGATCCATCTAGAACGAAACTGAAACTAAACCAAACTGCTTGTCTCTGTCACATGACCTCTGCTGGTCAGGCATAAGTAATCAATCAGGCAACTATGCTGGTAAGACATGATAATCAAACACGCAAATAACATCACTATTTGCTGATATCATTACATCTCCTTTTCTTAAAACAAAAGTATTTTACTTTTAACTAACAACATGTTTTCTTTGTATTGATCTGCATTTTAACTAACACTTAATGAACTTACATTATCATTATCATGATCAAGGTTTTTTAACCTTGCTTTGTGTGTTCACATGAAATATGTAAATACACTAGAACTTGAAGAAAGAATAAGATAACATTACTTCCTTTTATAACAATAGTCCTTAAATTTGCTCAATGAGTCTCTCAGGAGGCTTCACGCGTCTTGAGGATTTTCTGATTGATTGTCCTTGAATCTGAGTTGTTGCCTCAGATGATGTGTTCTCAGCTGTGTGATCAGGTTGTTCAACAGTATCAGTCTTTTGACTTGCTGTGGCTGGTCCCATGAGAAGATCTCGATGATTTCTTCTCAGAACAGCTCCCTCATCTGTCTGAATGGTGTATGATCTTGGTTGAACTTCACTCAGGACAGTTCCCTTCTGAGTCCATGTGTTTGTTTTGTCTTTGAACCTTACTTGGTCACCAGTGTGGAGTTCAGGTAGGTTTTGTGTTCCTCTGTCATAGTAGTACTTTTGCTTTTCTTTCTGTTGCTCTTTGAACTTCCTCACTTTCTCCCCCTCTTTTGTTTTCAGGAGGTTCTCCGGGATGGGTAGGTTTGACCTTAGCCGACGTCCCATAAGGAGTTGGGTTGGTGACATACCACACTCGAGCGGCGTTGTGCGGTATACAAGCATGCTCTGGTAGAAGTCAGTTCCACTGTCTTTTGCCTTGTACATCAGTCTTTTCACTGTCTGGACCGATTTTTCCACTAGACCATTGGACTGTGGAAAGTGAGGACTTGACGTTGTGTGGACAAAGTCCCACTCTTTGGCAAAATGTCGGAAGCTTGCATTGTAAAACTGAGGTCCGTTGTCTGTGAAGACCTCGCTTGCCACGCCATGTCTGGAGAATATGGCTTTCATACATGTTATCACAGCATCTGCAGTGGTGGTGTGCAGTCTACAAACCTCTGGATACAGGGAGTAATAGTCTGTGACTACAAGATAGTCCTTCCTTTGACATACGAATAGGTCAGTGCCTACCTTCTGGTAAGGTCTGTCTGGTGCTGGGTGTGGCTTTAGTGATTCTACCGGATTGCTTGCTCGATATTCCAGGCATATTGTGCAGTTTGACACCTCATTTGTCACATCTTGGTTGATTCGTGGCCAGTACATCACCTCTCGTGCTCTTTTCTTACACTTTTCGATTCCCAGATGTCCTCCATGGATCCTTTTTAGCATCTCTTTTCTCAGACTCTTTGGGATAACTATTTTACTTCCTTTGTAGATGATGTCTTCGACCACTGATAGTTCCGCCCTGCAGTTCCAGTACTCTGCCATGTCAGGTGAGCAGTCTTGCTTCATGTTGGGCCATCCATCCAAGATGCTTTTCCTCAGTCGTCTCATTGTTTCATCTTTGTTTGTCTCAGTCTTTATGAGCTCCATTTTTGCATCTGCTATGGGCAGTGCACTTGTGATCATGTCCACGTAGGCGTTCACTTTGTGTTTGCGGGCTCACTTGGGTCAACAGCTCTGGACAACGTGTCTGCTGTATACATCAGCTTACCCGGTGTGTACGCAACATTCAGTGTATAGCGTTGCAGCCTGATCATCATTCTTTGTATTCTAAGCAGACAGCTATTTAGTGGCTTTTGGAACAATGCAATCAAGGGCTTATGGTCAGTCTCTACACTGATTGCTTGTCCTGCCACAAACTGGTGAAATCTTTCACAGGCGTATGTGATGCTGAGCAGCTCCTTTTCTATTTGAGCATATCGCGTCTGTCATTGAGCGCGATGCATATGCAATAGATTGCCAGTAGTCATATTTTTGCAGAAGAACGGCACCGAGCCCACTCTGTGATGCATCTGATGATATCTTGATGGGTCTCGCTGGGTCATAAAACCTCAGAACTGGTTCCTCTGTGAGCAGTTTCTTTAGATCGCTCCATGACTTCTCATGCTCATGATTCCATTCCCATTCTATGTTCTTTTCAGTTAGTCGTCTCAGTGGCGCCATCTTTTCTGAGAGGTTGGATATGAATTTACCCATGTAGTTGATCATTCCATTAAACCTCTGCACGTCCTTTTTGCATTGTGGCTTTGGCATATTCTCAATGGCGGACACTTTTCTGGGATCTGGTCTGACGCCCTCACTGCTAAGGATATCTCCCACAAATGTCAGTTCTGTCACCCCGAGCTGGCATTTCTCTTTATTCAGCTTCAGGTTTGTTTTCCTTGTTGCTTCCAGCACTTTTTTCAGTCTCTCGTCATGCTCAGTTCTCGTGGTTCCCCATACTATGATGTCATCCATTAATGTATCAACTCCCTCCAGGTGCTCATAGATCATATGGATAGTTTTGTGATACACTTCAGGAGCTGAGGCAATGCCAAATGGTAACCTTAGGAATCTGTATCTGCCAAATGGACTGTTGAACGTGCACAGTCTTGAACTTGCTTCGTCCAATTTCATCTGCCAAAATCCTGATGATGCATCTAACTTGCTGAAATACTTTGCATTTGCAAACTGTGCCATGATTTCCTCACGTGTAGGAAGCTTGAATTGCTCTCTCTTTATTGCTCTGTTTAGATCTCTTGGATCCAGGCAAATTCTGAGCTTTCCATTCTTTTTGTCCACAACGACGAGGGAACTCACCCACTCAGTTGGCTCATCTATCTTCTGAATCACGTTCAGGCTTTCCATCCTGTCCAACTCTGCCTTCAGTTGCTTTTGAAGAGCAAACGGAACTTTTCTGCATGGATGTATAACTGGTGGCATACTTTTATCTACCCTGATCGTGTGTTCTCCTGGCAGGCAGCCTAGACCCTTAAATAGGTCATTGTACTCTTTCATGAGTTCATCATAGACTGTCTCTCCTTCGCTTTCCACAACGAGGACTCTCTTTACCAGGTTCAGTCTCTCACAGGCTTTTAAACCTAGTATGGCTTGCACATCCTTTGGCACCACGATTAATGCTAGCATGTGCTCTCTGTCCTTGTGTGTTACTTTGACAATGCATCTTCCTTTCACTGGTATATCAGTACCTGAGTATCCTGTCACTTTCACTTTTATTCCATGTATCTTTGGTCTGGGTCTAATTTTCTTAAAATCAGTCTCTGATATCACATTAACTTGTGCTCCAGTATCCAATTTAAATGGAATATGTATGTCATTCACTTTTAGTGTCAACATCCGTCTCTTTCTTCTTTTTTGTTTTCAGACACAACATCTACATAGAACTCCTCTATCTCGCTTTCATCTACTGTATGGACCTTGCTTTGTTGCGCTTGGTTCTTACAGCAACGGGCATAATGGTTGTTTTTGTTGCAACTATTGCATGTTTTACCATATGCTGGACACTTTCTTGGTGTATGCTGTGTACCGCATCGACTACATGACTTTCGATTGTCCCTTTCATTTTCGTTCGCTGGCCACGCCTCTTTTTTCACATTGGCGCTCTTTTTGTTAAACGGTTTGTATCCATTCTTTCTCACTGCATCCACGTTGCAGCTATTGTCACTGAACAGCTCCTTTGCCTGCAACTTCACAGTCTCTGTAGCCCTACACAGTGCTATGGCTTTTCCCAGGTCTAGATCTTGCTCTCTTAGCAGTCTTTCCCTTAGACCATTATTCGGAATACCACACACCAGTCTGTCTTTTATCAGCGAGTCTGTCAGTCCCCTAAATTCACGTGTTTTGCTTCGGTTTCTCAGTTCAGTCACATACTGATCAATAGTCTCACCCGTTTTCTGTACACATGTGAAAAATCTGTGCCTCTCAAACGTCACGTTACGTTTAGGTATGCAGTAGGCCTCAAACTGTTCCATTATTTTATCTAGCTTCATTTTGTCTCCATCAACAGCGAATGTGAAGTTATTATACACCTCCAGCGCTTCATCACCCACGACATGTAAGAACACTGACGATTTCTTATTATCACTTTTCTCGTCAGCTCCGATTGCCGCTAAATACAACTCTACACGTTGTTTGAATCTCCTCCAATTTTCAGCCACATTACCTGTCATCTGAAGCATCGCCGGTGGGAGTAAACCTTCCATTTTTCACTTCGTTAGCTATTCTCTAATGGTAAGTAACGATGTTCTCTTTTGGCTTGCTAATATGTGGAGAGCTGATTTAACTTCAGATTTTTCCTCTTCATCTCTTTCAATCACTTCTGACACCATGTATTGATTTCTTTGTGGGTTCAATGACGACACATTCATGAAAGAGAATGAGTTTTAATCTAAAGTCTGTTCAACTCTTTATACAGCATTTCAGGAGACACCCTGCTAGAGATCCATCTAGAACGAAACTGAAACTAAACCAAACTGCTTGTCTCTGTCACATGACCTCTGCTGGTCAGGCATAAGTAATCAATCAGGCAACTATGCTGGTAAGACATGATAATCAAACAGGCAAATAACATCACTATTTGCTGATATCATTACAGGGGGATTGGTAGTTAAACTTTCTCTTGTTGGAGATGGTCATTGGCTGGCATTTGTGTGGCGTGAATGTTACTTCCCACTTACCAGCCCAAGCCTGAATGTCGTCCAGGTCTTTCTGCATGCGAACATGGGTTGCTTCATTATCTGAGGAGTTGTGAATGGAATTGAACACTGCAGTCATCAGCGAACATCCCCACTTCTGAGCTTATGATGGAGGTAAGGTCATTGATGAAGCAGCTGCATGTGGTTGGGCCTAGGACACTGCCCTGAGGAATCCTGCAGCGATATGCTGGGGCTGTGATGATTGACCTCCAAAAACTACAAAATATCTTCCTTCATGCTAGGTATGACTCCAACCAGTGGAGAGTTTTCCCCCTGATTCCCATTGACTTCAGTTTTACTAGGGCTCCTTGATGCCACACTCGGTCAAATGCTGCCTTGATGTCAAGGGCAGTCACTCTCACCTCACCTCTGGAATTCAGCTCTTTTGTCCGTGTTTGGACCAAGGCTGTAATGAGGTCTGGAACCGAGTGGTCCTGGCGATACCCAAACTGACTAGCGGTGAGCAGGTTATTGGTGAGTAAGTGCCGCTTGATAGCACTGTCGACGACACCTTCCATCACTTTGCTGATGATTGAGAGTAGACTGATAGGGCGGTAATTGGACGGATTGGATTTGTCCTGCTTTTTGTGGACAGGACATACCTGGGCAGTTTTCCACATTGTTGGGTAGATGCCAGTGTTGTAGCTTTATTGGAACAACTGCCTAGAGGTGCGGCTAGTTCTGGAGCACAAGTCTTCAGCACGATAGCCGGGATGTTGTCGGGGCCCATAGTCTTTGCTGTATCCAGTGCACTCAGCCATTTCTTGATATCACGTGGAGTGAATCGAATTGGCTGAAGACTGGCTTCCATGATGGTGGGGACCTCAGGAGGAGGCCGAGATGGACCATCCACTCGGCACTTCTGGCTGAAGATGGTTGCAAATGCTTCAGCCTTGTCTTTTGCACTCGCATGCTGGGCTCTGCCATCATTGAGGATGGGGTTGTTTATGGAGCCTCATCCTCTCGTTAGTTGTTTAATGGTCCACCACCATTCACTACTGGATATGGCAGGACTGCAGAGCTTTGAACTGCTGCATTGGTTGTGGGATCGCTTAGCTCTGTCTAGCATGCATGTAGTCCTGTGTTGTAGCTTCACAAGGTATGCACCTCATTTTTAGGTATGCCTGGTGCTGCTCCTGGCATGCTCTTCTATACTGGTCATTAAACCAGGGTTGGTCCCCTGGCTTAATGGTAATGGTACAGTGAGGAATATGCCAGGCTATGAGGTTACAGGTTGTGGTGGAATCTGCTGCTGCTGATGGCCCATAGCGCCTCCTGGATGCCCAGTTTTGAGCTGCTAGATCTGTTCTGAATCTATCCCATTTAACACGATGGTTGTGCCGCACAACACGTGAAGATGGGACTTCGTGTCCACGATGACTCTGCGGTGCTCACTCCTACCAATACGGTCATGGGCAGATGCATCTGCGACAGGTTGATTGGTGAGGACTGTAAAGTCTGTGGGTTGTGCAGTTAATAAATACACAGACTTCAGAAGTAACAAACAAAACAGGTCTTTACTATTCGAAGGTCCGGGCGAATCTGCCCCAGAAATCCTGCTACAACACTTATATACTGGTGTGGTCACTATCGGTATTACAGTATACAGAAGCCAAACAAATAGTGCCACACCTAAAGTAGTTCCCTTAAAGGTGAACGGTTACATTCAATAGTTCCCTTAAAGGTAGACGGGTACATACACTACAATCCTCCCTTTTTAGCTTATTACTTACAGAGTCCCCGTTAAACATACATATCTTCAACTTCCTATAAAACAAATTACAGCTATAATCTCGGTGGAGTCAATGTCATATAAAACAATTTACAAATATAATCTCGGTGGAAACAGTTCACAGGTTCCGTCTCTGCGGAAACAGTTCATAGATTCAGTCTCTGATCTTGACTCGTTCCGAACAACATTTCTTTGGGGTAGCCGGTTCACCTGGCTAGCGTGACTCCTCCATAGCCTTTTTCTTGACGTAGCAGCTTGAACTTTCGTCCTGTTGAACCAGCAGTGCGGACTTTTACAACCAACTGGCTGTCTTGACATTTTCCAGTTTTTCAACTAATTTAGCTCCTTTCGTAGTGTTCCGCCTGAGATGGTAGAAGTGCTAATATTTTAGACAGTTATTATCTTCTGCTTCTTCTTTTTCTTTTCTGCCTTTTTGAAACTCTCGGAGCTCCTTTCTCGGCTGCCAGCTGTAGCGCCACCAACTCTCTATGTTCCTTAGACCTTAAGTGCTTCCTCCGGATTTCAGCACTTTGGGAGTTTTCATCACAAGCTGGGCAGACCACATCCTCGTAATATTCAGTGTCACTCAACAGGTCATGGTAATATTCGGGTTCGTCCTGAGTTAGGCCAGCGAGAGAGCCTTCTTCTTCCTCCTCGCCCGTCTGGACGTTAGCTGACGGTGGTTCCTTCCCTAGACATCTTTCTTGAAAAGACTTCTTCATGCATTCATATTCATCCCGCTCTTCCTGGGTTGTCTGCCATTCCTTCACTACTGACCTCATTTGTGAGTTCAATACCTTCCCTTCCACCGGGGATTGCGGTATCAGGCTATTTAATCCTTCTACTGAAGCAGCTGTTTCAACATTCTTCTGTTCACATTGACGTGATTCAACGAACTCTTCATAGAGTAAACTGTAACACAAAATCTGTGTTGCCACCTCAGTTATTTCTGTAACTTTTGGGAGCTCCGAATTCCTTCCCTTTGCAGATTGAAGCCCGTGTTCCCATTGTGGAGTCTTGTCTCTCAGCATGTGAAGGAGTTGGTTGACCGTTAACTCTTCCGCGGGGACTCTGTGGATCAGAGTCTTCACCATTTCATCCACCTTTCCCTCCAATGCTTTCACCTTCCTTTCCTCTTGTACTTTGGTTTCAAGCGCTCGAAGAAGTTGCGCCTTGATGCTCCCAAGCTCATGTTCAGAGCCCATTCTTACAGTCTCTGTGTTTCTTACAGTTTCCTTCCCTTCCACTGAAAGGATTCCCAGTTGACTCTGCTCTTCAAGTCGTTGAACCTCGGTCATTGCCGCCTCATATTTGTCTTGGGTTTCCTCCAATATTTTTATGAGTTCTTGGACATCTTGTCTTTCATGTTCTGCCATGTCTTTCACCGCTAAATTCTCATCTATGGATGGAACTTCTACCGATGAGTCTGTCTTGGCCTTGAGCTCATCAAGAATTTCCTGCAGCCTTTGGACTTCTTGCTCATGTTCAACCTTTAGTTGTTCATATGCTTCTACTGAAACTAGCTTTTCGGAGGTTGCCGAGTTAATCCCCTCCAGAATTGTAGCCTGGGCCTGTTCATACTGTTCTTTCCACTTCTCACACTCTGCTTGTAAGGAGTCGTAGAGAAGAACTGGAATAAAATCCCGGCTTCCTGAAGATTCCTCTTCATTTGCTTCTTTCGCAATTTCCTGTTGGAGTTCAGCCAAGGCTGCTATGCTATCTGCCTCTTGAAGTCTCACTGCCATCAAATCTTCTTTATTCTTGCAGTCTATCTCAGTCATTTTCCCTTTATTTTCATTTAACTGAGTGATAAGCTCCTCTTGCAACATGGCCACATTATTCACATCAGGTAAAGAAGCGTTTCTCTTTTCCATGTCCAAGATTTTTTTCTGCATCTCTTTAAGTGCACACTGCGATTCAGCTTCTCTTAACCTTGCCTGCACTAGCTCCGTCTCCAATTGCAGAACAAAATCCTCAGTGTAGCGTGGTTTGCCTTTATGCTGTATCTCTAGATCATGCAAATATTCTAACTCCTGAACATCATAAGGGAGGTGTGATCGGTAATTGGTCACGATGGCTCTATGGTCGCTCTCTGCTTGAGCCAGCAGGTTCTGTTGTCTTTCCAGAGTCTCCCATTCGGTGTCATAGAACTTTTTCATTGTTTTCATCTCCTGTACGAGACGGTAACTTAATTGTTCGAATTGTTGTCGTACTTTGAAATAACGTTGAGTTCGAGCTCGGTGTTCCTCCGTAATGCATATGTCTGTGACTTGAACAGACTCAGAATTCTCTGTCTTTATGCACGCCATCGTTTTTCCAACCTTAGTCAGTGAGTTCATGTTAACCTTGTTTTTCATACGTGGGCTGGACTTATCGTCTTCCGGCTCAGAGTCTGAGCTGCTTGTCTGCACCGAGTCCTCCCTCGTCATTGCTTGTTGGTAGTGCCATTCCATGTCTATTTTCTTGATCCACTCCCGTCCTAGAAGTGGTGGTCCTCCCTCATGTAGTACATACAAGTTCATTCTTGGGTGTTCTTTACCCCTATCTCTCACCTTGACTCTTATTTTTCCCATGGGGTATACTTTATGCCCCGTGTATGTCTGCAATACGAACTTGGTATCTCTTAAGGGTATGTGTGAGAATAGCCGGTGGTAATCCCCTCGATTTATGACTGATACAGCTGATCCAGTGTCCAACTCCATTTTCACTTGGACTCCAGCTATTTTTAGCATGACCCAGATAGTTTGTAGGTCAGCTTCCTTACTCACATGGTGGATACTCAGACTACCCAGCTCCTGGCCGTTTGGATCTGAGTCTGGATTCTGTTCGTCTGAACTCTTCTCAGCCCCCTTGTATACCTTGTTGTACTTTTCTTGTGATGGCTTCCTTTGGTTGTTGGTCTTCTTCCCTGACCAGCATACCTTAGCGATGTGACCCAGTTTGCCACATTTCCTACATTCTTGGTTCTTAAACCAGCATTGATTCTGGTCGTGTGTTGTCTTCCCACAACGATAGCATTTTGTTGTACTCGAGGTAATTTGGTCCACCCCGAGCGCCGCCGCCTTTAGTTGCATTTCCGCCGTTCCTTTCGCTGCAGCTTCGTGTGATGCGGCTATAAGGACAGCCCTGTCAAGTGTAAGGTCGTTCTCTTCTAGTAGGCGCTTTTGCGTCCCTTCCTTGGACAATCCGCCTACGAACTTGTCTCGCAGTGCCTCTGTCAGATTCCCTCCGAACTGGCAGTATTTCGCTAGCCTATGCAGTTCGACCAAGTATTCTGCGTTGTTTTCGTCTTTCCGTTGCGTTCTTGCATAGAATTTGAATCGTTCAGCCAACATCAACGGTGTGGGGTTCAAGTGGTCCTTCAGAACAACCACAATCTCTTCGAAAGACTGATCCGCCGGTTTAGCTGGTGCTAGTAAATCCTTCAAGAGCCCGTATGTCTTTGCGCCCATCGAGTTTAACAATGTTATCGCCTTGTCGTCTTCCTCTATTTTGTTGGCTTCACAATAGATCTCGATGCGTTCCACGTACATGGCCCAGTCTTCTATTTCAGAATTAAAGTCGTTAATATCCCCTCGCTTAGGCATTTTTCTTCCCTTGGGAGCAGCACCAGTATTTCTTTAAGTATTCTTATTTATTTGTTTGTTTCTAAGATGGCGGTTTTCCCGTGAAAATGGCGGTTTCCCGCTCTTCCTTTCTCGCCCCGCCCACTTCAATGGCGGTTTCCCGCTTCTGGCGTCTTCTCCGCCTAATGGCGGCTTCCCGCGTTTCTTCCCGGTGGAAGGGGTACGCTTCCCCCACAGCGGACAGGTTCAGCCGCTGGCTGGCTTCCGCACAGCTCCCCTTACTCGGCTATGTCTTTTCCTCCCGCCCGCACGGCTCTACCGGCGCTGGGTACACCCCGTTAACGGAGGACAGTTCAGCCGCTGGACTGGCTCTCGCGCAGTCTCTCTCTCCGTCCCCGGCTCTGTCGCTCTCTCACCCGCACGTTCGGTGCTACCGGCCCTGGGTACCCCGTTGGTGGAGAACAGTTCAGCCGCTGGACTGGCTCTCGCGCTGTCTCTCACCCCGTTTTCGGCTGTGTCTCTCACCCACTCCCGCACGTTTGGTTTTGCCGGCTCTGAGTACCCCGTTGGTGGAGAACAGCTCAGCCGCTGGACTGGCTCCTCGCAGTCTCTCTCTCCGCACCCGGCTCTCACCCGCACGGTTCCCGTTTGCCTCCCCCAGCCCTCTCGCAGGCCGGTGTTTCCCTCCCCGGCTGCGGCTGGGTTTCTCTTCCCGCGCCTACTCGCAGGCTCAGCGCTTCGTGGCTGCGGTCGCTGCCCGGATTTTTCCCGCCGATCGCGGTCCGGCTGTCACCCGACGCCGTTGGACCCGACTTTTGGCCGGCACAGCTCCCCCTCGACCGAGGTCGAGTGCTCTGCCCTTATCCTCCGGATACTTCTACACCTTCCCCTGCTCAGTCTCTTCGGCCGCCTTGTTCCCTGCTGATCGGCTCACTCCGCACCGTGGTAGAAGGGTAGTCAGTGCCTGTTGCTAATGGAAGCTTTTGTTGCTAAAGTCTTCCACCTTTCTCCTGCTGCAGCCTCGTGTTTTCTTCCAGCAGCACGACGAGGGCGGTTGCCTCTCTTCGACGCTCTTCTTGCTTTGGTAATCTTGCCGCAGGGTACGATCGGACTCGTCGCCACTGTAAAGTCTGTGGGTTGTGCAGTTAATAAATACACAGACTTCAGAAGTAACAAACAAAACAGGTCTTTACTATTCGAAGGTCCGGGCGAATCTGCCCCAGAAATCCTGCTACAACACTTATATACTGGTGTGGTCACTATCGGTATTACAGTATACAGAAGCCAAACAAATAGTGCCACACCTAAAATAGTTCCCTTAAAGGTGAACGGTTACATTCAATAGTTCCCTTAAAGGTAGACGGGTACATACACTACAAGGACAATGTCAAGTAGGTTTTTTCCTCCTGTTGGTTCTCTCACCACCTGCCGCAGGCCCAGTTTAGCAGCGATACCCTTCAGGACTCAGCCAGCTCGGTCAGTAGCGTTGTTACCGAGCCACTCTTGGTGATGGACATTGAAGTCCCCCACCCCAGAGAACATTCTGTACCCTTGCTGCCCTCAGTGCTTCTTCCAAGTGGTGTTCAACATGGCGGAGCACTGATTCATCAGTTGTGGGAGGGCGGGAGGTGGTAATCAGCAGGAGGAGTACTGATTCATCAGCTGCGGGAGGGCGGGAGGTGGTAATCAGCAGGAGGAGTACTGATTCATCAGCTGAGGGAGGGCGGGAGGTGGTAATCAGCAGGAGGAGTACTGATTCATCAGCTGCAGGAGGGCGGGAGGTGGTAATCAGCAGGAGGAGTACTGATTCATCAGCTGAGGGAGGGCGGGAGGTGGTGTTCAACATGGCGGAGTACTGATTCATCAGCTGAGGGAGGGCGGGAGCTGGTAATCAGCAGGAGGAGTACTGATTCATCAGCTGAGGGAGGGCGGGAGGTGGTAATCAGCAGGAGGAGTACTGATTCATCAGCTGAGGGAGGGCGGGAGGTGGTAATCAGCAGGAGGAGTACTGATTCATCAGCTGAGGGAGGGCGGGAGCTGGTAATCAGCAGGAGGAGTACTGATTCATCAGCTGCGGGAGGGCGGGAGCTGGTAATCAGCAGGAGGAGTACTGATTCATCAGCTGAGGGAGGGCGGGAGGTGGTAATCAGCAGGAGGAGTACTGATTCATCAGCTGAGGGAGGGCGGGAGCTGGTAATCAGCAGGAGGAGCACTGATTCATCAGCTGAGGGAGGGCGGGAGGTGGTGTTCAACATGGCGGAGTACTGATTCATCAGCTGAGGGAGGGCGGGAGGTGGTAATCAGCAGGAGGAGTACTGATTCATCAGCTGCGGGAGGGCGGGAGCTGGTAATCAGCAGGAGGTTTCCTTGCCTATGTTTGACCTGTTGCCATGAGATCCCCTCTCATACTTCTAAACTCTAGTGAATACAGGCCTAGTCGACCCAATCTCTCCTCATACGACAGTCCTGCCATCCCAGGAATCAGTCTGGTGAACCTTCGCTGCAAGTATATCCTTTCTTAGGTAAGTAGATCAAAACTGCACACAGTACTCCAGGTGTGGTCTCACCAAGGCCCTGTATAACTGTAGTAAGACATCCTTGCTCCTGCACTCAAATCCTCTTGCAATGAAGGCCAACATACCATTTGCCTTCCTAACTGCTTGCTGCACCTGCACGTTTGCTTTCAGTGACTGGTGTACAAGGACACCCAGGTCCCTTTGTACATCAGCATTTCCCAATCTATCACCATTTAAATAATACTCTGCCTTTCTGTTTTTCCTACCGAAGTGGCTAACTTCACATTTATCCACGTTATACTGCATCTGCCATGTATTTGCCCACTCACTCAACTTGTCTAAATCACCTTGAAGCCTCTTTGCATCCTCCTCACAACTCACAATCCCACCTAGTTTTGTGTCATCAGCAAACTTGGAAATATTACATTTGGTTCCCTCATCCAAATCATTGATATATATTGTGAATAGCTGGGGCCCAAGCACTGATCACTGCGGTACCCCACTACTAGTCACCGCCTGCCACCCCGAAAAAGACCCATTTATTCCTACTCTCTGTTTCCTGTCTGTTAACCAATTTTCAATCCATGCCAGTATTGTACCCCCAATCCCATGTGCTTTAATTTTGCACACCAACCTCTTATGTGGGACTTTATCAAAGGCCTTCTGAAAATCCACATCCACTGGTTCTCCCTTATCTATTCTACCAGTTACATCCTCGAAAAACTCCAGTAGGTTTGTCAAACATGATTTCCCTTTCATAAATCCATGTTGACTTTGTCTCATCCCGTTGATATTTTCTAAGTGTCCTGTTATCACATCCTTTATAATAGACTCTAGCATTTTCCCTACTACTGATGTTAGGCTAACCGGTCTGTAGTTCCCGGTTTTCTCTCTCCCTCCTTTTTTAAATAGCGGGGTTACATTTGCCACCCTCCAATCTGCAGGAACTGTTCCATAATCTATAGAATTTTGGAAGATGACAACCAATGCATCCACTATTTCCATGGCTACCTCTTTTATTACTCTGGGATGCAGATTATCAGGCCCTGGGGATTTATCAGCTTTGAGTCCCATTAATTTTCCCAGCACTATTTTTTTACTAACACTAATTTCCTTTAATTCCTCCTTCTCACTAGACCCTTGGTTCCCTTGCATTTCTGGGAAGTTATTTGTGTCCTCTTCCATGAAGACAGAACCAAAGTATTTGTGTAATTGCGCTGCCATTTCCTTGTTCCCCATTATAAATTCTCCCATTCCTGACTGTAAGGGACCTACATTTGTCTTCACTAATCTTTCTTTAAAAAATACTTGTAGAAGCTTTTACAATCCGCTTTTATGTTCCTGCAAGTTTACTCTCATACTCTACTTTTCCCCTCTTAATCAATCTCTTGGTCCTTTTTTGCTGAATTCTAAACTGCTCCCACTCCTCAGGCTTGCTACTTTTTCTGGCAACTTTATATGACTCCTCTTTGGATCTAATACTATCATTAATTTCTTTTGTTAGCCATGGTTGGGCTGCTTTTCCTTTTGTGTTTTTGCGCCAGAAAGGAATGTATAACTGTTGCAATTCATGCATTCGTTCCTTAAATGTTAGTCATTGCCTATCCACCGTCAAGTCTTTTAATGAAGCTCCCCAATCTATCATAGCCAACTCACTCCTCATACCTTCATAGTTTCCTTTGTTTAGATTTAGGACCCTAGTTTCGGATTGGATTACTTCACTTTCCATCTTAATGAAGAATTCTATCATGTTATGGTCACTCTTCCCTAAAGGACTCCGCACAACAAGATTATTAATTAACCCCTTCTCATTGCACAATACCCAATCTAGGATAGCCTGTTCCCTAGTTGGCTCCTCAACGTACTGGTCTAAAAAACCATCGAGTACACACTCCAGGAATTCATCCTCCACAGTATTATTGCTAATTTGGTTTGGCCAGTCTACATGTAGATTAATGTCACCCATGATTACTGTAGTACCCTTGTTACATGCATCTCTAATTTCCTGTTTGATGCCATCCCCTACATTACCACTACTGTTTGGAGGCCTATACACAACTCCCACCAATGTTTTCTGCCCGTTGGTGCTTCTTAGCTCCACCTAGACTGATTCTACATCTTGATTTTCTGAGCCAATATCCTTTCTCACTATTGCTCTGATTTCATCCTTTACTAACAACGCCACCCCACCTCCTTTTCCTTTTTGCCTGTCCTTCCTAAATATCGAATATCCTTGGATATTCAGCCCTCGGCCTTGGTCACCCTGCAGCCATGTCTCCATAATTGCAATTATATCGTATCTGTTTACATCTATTTGTGCTGTTAATTCATCTACCTTATTACGAATGTTTCGTGCATTCAGATACAGTGGCCTAGAAATTGAGTTTTGGCGCAGCCAGGGCTTTAGCGCCGGAAGTTAGTGCCGGAGCTAAGTCGCGCTGGTCGGGCCCAAAATTCAATAGTTCTGCGCCCAAACGGCTGCCGGCGCTGCTGAGAGCTGTTTGCGCCTGAAAACTGGCGCTACGCGCTGAATATCGGCGCTATTCCGGCACTGCGGCACCCGCTGCGGTGCGGCAGGTTCGGGAAGTGCAGGCCTCCTCCTTCCCTTAAGGAGGAGCTGCCTGCACCCGGCCGCGGCCCGCGAAAATCTTTTTAAAAATGAGCCCGGCACCTCGGACAAGTGCCGGGCTTGCTTCTGTTCCGGGGGGGGGGGGGGGGAAGTCCGGGGAGGGAGCTGCGGCCAGGCGGCCGGCGGGAAAGCGGCCGGCCGCCGCGGTGCCTTTAATGCGCCGGCGCAAAGTCATGTAAGACTCTGTTGCCAGAGTCTTAGTTGCGGCTGCCACGGGCGAGGCGGCCGCAACTGAATTTCGGCGCTGGGGCCCGTCGGCATGGCAACCGGGACGCTGCGCACACCGATGACGTCATCGGTGCCGGCGCAGCGCTACCGGTCTACCGCGGCGGAAGGGCCCCAGGCAATTTCGGCGCCGGCGCCAATTGCAGCGCTAGGCCCTCTAGCGCCGCAAAATCGGCGCTAAGGGCACTGAATTTCTAGGCCAGTGCCTTTAGATTTGTCTTTTTAACATTTTTAGACATCTTAACATTTTTTTGTACTATGGCCCTATTTGTCTTATTACCATTTTTTCTTACCCGGACCCTGTTTGTTAGTGCACTCCTTTGTTTGTAAGGACCCTGACTAGCCATAGTTTGTCCTATATAAGGGCTCATATGGAAAACTGGTTCGAAATTGATAATGAGCATACTGAGGAGAAGGTGTTACGGAAAATGACGAGGTTATTCGAGTCCCGTCAAGATGAGAAGCGGGAAATAGGTAAAGTGAATCAGCCTAAAGAAAAGGTGTGCAAAATGAAAGGGGGAGCCCCCAGGAAATGGCAGCAGGAGAGTAAACCCTTCAAGCCTACCCTGGGGATAGATGAAAGGGTTTGTTATAATTGTGAAGGAAGGGGCCATTTTGCAAGAGAATCCCTCTGAATATCAACATTTACTAGTCTCTCACCTTTTAAAAAATACTCTGCTTTTCTATTCTTCCTACCAAAGTGGATAATTTCACACTTCATCACATTATACTCCATCTTCTTGTCCAATCACTTGACCGGTCTATATCCTTTTGCAGCCTCTTTATGTCCTCTTGACAGCTTACTTTCCCATCTAGCTTTGTATCGTCAGCAAACTTGGATATATTACACTCAGTCCCTTCATCGAAGTCATTGTCATAGATTGTAAATAGCTGAGGCCCAAGCACTGATCCTTGCGGCACTTCACTGGTTACAGCTTGCCGTTGTGTTGTAATCTCATTTTGGAAGAGATTTGAATGAACAGCGCAGAAATCTTTGTATAATGGGTGAACCATTGTGTAATCTGCAGTCAGTGAGATTCTGCAAACTGATTACTGAGGAGGGATTGATTAAGATGCAAATTCTGGAAAGTGGAAAGAAAAACAAATTGCTGTCAGTGCAAAATATTCAGAACAAGTGAAATAACGAGCTGTCCCTGCACTGCTTTCTGATATACAGCTTGAGCATCCCGAATCCGGAAACATCGGGACCGAGGCCGAGCCGGTTTTCGTGTTCTCCGGACTTCGGAACCTGTTTCTGATGTCCGAAGTCCGGAAACACCCGAGCCCAGGTTGGGATATTTCCGGACTTTGGTAAGCTTCCCTCAGGGTGTCCAGATTCTGGAACATTTTACAGATTCCGGAACCCTGTCAACAATCGTCCCATGTCCGGATTCCAGAACTCCGAATTTTGGAAGCTCAACCTGTAACAGTATGTTTCATAGGGGGTCAGAGTTCACTGAACAGAAAGTGGGAGAAAAGTCGTGGGAAGTGAATGCATGAATGGTCAGAGAGGGAGGATATGAGAAGTTTTTGCAGATGGGCAGAGCAGTAGCCAGGCAGGGGGTCGAGGCGAATGTGCCAGTGTGAGGGGTGTGACAGCTGTAGGTTGTGCCAGTGATGGTGGAGTGGGAGGGGGCGAAATGCAGAGTTAGAGGCCCTCTCTCCCTCCAAAGGGAACCCAGCACTTCCCTTTAGTAGAATCATAGAAATTTACAGCGCAGAAGGAAGCCATTGGCCCATCGTGCCTGTGCCGGCTCTTTGAACGAGCTCTCCAATTAATCCCACTCCCCCTGCTCTTTCCCCAGAGACCTGCAAATTTTTCCCCTCCAAGTATTTAGCCAATTCCCTTTTGAAATTTACTATTGAATCTGCTTCCTCCGCCCTTTACTCGTCGCGTAAAAAAATCTCCTCGTCTCCCCTCTGGTTCTTTTGCCAGATTCTTTGTAGGTCTGGGTCTTGGCTGAGGTCTCCAAACACTGCAGCCATTCCGTCTTTCGGTCTCCTCGCCCCATTGTGCATCGGTTGATGTGTTCTCTTACTGCCCCACTCCATTTCCCTTACCTGACAGCAAGCTCTCCCTTCGTATTCCAGTATTCTAGCTGCGGCCTAACGAGTGTTTTCTGCAGTTCAAGCATACCCTCCCTGCTCTTATAATCTATGCCTCGGCTAATAAAGGCAAGCATTCCGTATGCCTCCTTAACCACCTTATCTACCTGTCCTGCTACCTTCAGGGATCTGTGGACATGCAGTCCAAGGTCTCTCTGTTCCTCTACACTTCTCAGTGTTCTATCATTTATTGTGTATTCCCTTTCCTTGTTAGCCCTCCCCAAATGCATTACTTCACACTTCTCCAGATTGAATTCCATTTGCCACTGTTCTGCCCACCTGACCAATTTATTGATATCTTCCTGCAGTCTACAGCTTTCTTCTTCATTATCAATCACACAGCCAGTTTTTGTATCATCAGCAAACTTCTTAATCATACTTCCTACATCCAAGTCTAAATCATGATATATACCACAAAAAACAAAGGACCTAGTACTGAGCCCTTGGAACCCCACTGGAAACAGCCTTCCAGTCACAAAAACAGCTTTCAACCATTACCCTCTGCTTCCTGCCTCTGAGCCAATTTCGGTTCCAACTTGACACTTTGCCCTGGATCCCATGGGTTTTTACTTTCGTGACCAGTCTGCCATGTGGAACCTTATCAAAAGCCTTGCTAAAGTCCATATAAACTACATCAAGTGCATCATTGACCCTCCTTGTTACCTCCTCAAAAAATTCAATCAAGTTTGTCAGACACGACCTTCCCTTAACAAATCCGTGCTGACTATCCTTGATTAATCTGTGTCTTTCTAAATGAAGATTTATCCTGTCCCTCAGAATTTTTTCCAATAATTTTCCCACCACTGAGGTTAGGCTGACTGGCCTGTAATTACTCAGTTTATCCCTTTCTTCCTTTTTAAACAACGGTACCACATTAGCAGTCCTCCAGTCCCCAGCACCATACCTGTAGCCAGAGAGGATTGAAAAATGATGGTCAGGGCCTCTGCTATTTCCTGTTTTGCTTCTCTAAACAGTCTGGGATACATTTCATCTGGGCCTGAGGATTTATCCACATTCAAAGATGCTAAACCCCTTAATACGTCCTCTTTCACTATGTTTATTTCATCTACTATTTCACACACTTCCCTGATTGCAATTTCTGCATCGTCCCTCTCCTTTGTGAAAACAGACGCAAGTATTCATTAAGAACCATCCCATGTCTGCTGCCTCACACACAGATTACCTTTATGGTCCCTAATAGGCCCTACTCTTACTTTAGTTATCCTCTTGCTCTTAATGGCCCAGAAATTCGGGTCGGGGGCTTCCCGCGGGTGCAAGCCCCCGACCTGTACTTACCTACTGTGCCGGCCATTGTGCTGTGGGCCCGCGTGGTATTCCGATCCTGTGCCTCCTCCAACTGCCGGCACGCAGTGCTTGTGTATCCCAGGGGCGCAGTTAGTTCGATGCGTCGCCTGGGATCACGTGGGCCATGGAGAGCCAATGGTAGCAGGGAATGCTTCATTCATAAGTTTGACAGGAAGACCTGTCAAACCTATAAATACTATAAGCCCCAAAACATCACTAAATCTTCAAATAAATTTTAAAAAAACATCACATTTTTAAAATAACGAAATTACATGAAATAACTATTTTAAACAATAATTTAAATTTTTGAAAAAATTAATTACACTTTCTAACGGGGCTAAAAATAAACTTACCTTTCTTTAAAGTATTTAAAAATAATAAACCTGTGGAAAAAATGTTTTAATTTTAATTAATTCACCACTTACCTTGTTAAAAGCAGGCCTTACGCCTGCTTTTTAAAAGTGTAACTCCTGGCGACTTACCCTCCCGGAAAAACCTGGAAAAAAAACGTAAGTTCAATGCACACGCGCTGCCTCTCCAGCGCACGCGTTCCACCTCTTTACCCCTTCTTTCAGGGGAACGGAAGTGCCGGTTTCCCGCGCATGTGCAGTGCATGCAGGAAACCGGCACTTCCATTGGGCTTACGGGTGAGTACCCCGTGCGTACTCACCCGTGGAGACCCGAATTTCTGGGCCATTGCATTTATAAAACATCTTTGGGTTTTCCTTGATTTTACTTGCCAATATTTTTTCATGCCCTCTCTTTGCTTTCCTAATTTCCTTTTTAATTTCACCCCTGCACTTTCTATACTCCTCTCGGCTTTCTGCAGTATTGAGCCCTCAGTATCTGTCATAAGCTTCCCTTTTTTCTTTATCCTATCCTGTATGTCCCTTGACATCCAGGCAGCTCTAGATTTGTTAGTCCCACCCTTTTTCTTTAAGAGAACATACTTGCTCTGAACCCTCACTATCTCCTCCTTGAATGCCTCCCACTGCTCTGACACTGATTTACCTTCAAGTTTCTGTCTCCAGTCACTTTTAGATAAATCACATCTCAGCTTAGTAAAATTAGCTTTTCCCCAATTGAGAACTTTTATTCCTGGTCTATCCTTGTCCTTTTCCATAACTACGCTAAATCTAACTGAATTATGATCACTACCACCAATACGCTCTCCCACTGATACCCTTTCCACCTGCCCAGCTTCATTCCCTAAAACTAGGTCCAGAACCGTCTCCGCTCTTGTTGGGTTTGCTATGTACTGACTAAAAAAGTTCTCCTGAATGCATTTTAAGAATTCTGCTTCCTCTATACCTTTCTCACTAACTTTATCCCTAGCTTCACTCCAAAAGATGGCACCTTTGACAATGCAGCACTCCCTCAGTAATGCACAGGAAGCCAGAAGCCTACCTCTGTGCTTTCAGTATCAGTGCTGTTGGAGGTTGCAATGAAGCAGCAGAATGCACTGTCTGTTCAAGTGCTTGGTCCTGCCCCCAACTTGTTCAAACC
The DNA here is from genome assembly GCF_052327205.1 of Somniosus microcephalus. Classification (NCBI taxonomy): domain Eukaryota; kingdom Metazoa; phylum Chordata; class Chondrichthyes; order Squaliformes; family Somniosidae; genus Somniosus; species Somniosus microcephalus. Next base: position 391,804,141 of record NC_140988.1, on the reverse strand, counting down.
TGTCTCTTGCTCAGAATTCCATGTTTCACTTCCTCCTTCTACTTGGGCAAGGCCGGGGCGGTTACAAAGTTGTTCCTCACATGAACCACAGGCTGACACAGATGGAATCAAAAACAAGCTGACACAGAGGCAGACTGACAGAGCGCGAAGGACAGAGAAACTCCAGAGGGAAAGAGAGAGTGACAAGGAAGGCAGGCAGAGAAAAATGTTTTAAAGAGGGAGAGCACTTCAAGGTGGAGAGCAACAGGTTGTGATTATTCACAATGTTTGCCAGCAGCGTGTGTTCGGTATTGCTGATCTGGTGCCAGGTTTTAAATCTTTCAGCAGCAGACAATGAAGAGACTCCCGGTGACACTGTGATTGCTCTCAGAAGCGGGACGTTGCTAGCTGTCCTCGGTAACACATCCACTGGTCATTCACCAGGAGCTGATTGGGACACCGAGATTAAAGGAGCTACTTTAAGTCAGCACGGTAGTGCTTCAGGTGAGGAAGAACAGTGACGGTTTAAGTCTCAGTACCTTTGTACTTCCATAAATACTGAGAACACTGTGCAATGAGGAAATGGTCTGAGGTACAAATCATACAGTTCAGGGGTACAGCACGGGTACTGTTCAGGGGTACAGCACGGGTACCGTTCAGGGGGTACAGCACGGGCACTGTTCAGGGGGTACAGCACGGATACTGTTCAGGGGTACAGCACGGATACTGTTCAGGGGTACAGCACGGGTACTGTTCAGGGGGTACAGCACGGATACTGTTCAGGGGGTACAGCACGGATACTGTTCAGGGGGTACAGCACGGATACTGTTCAGGGGTACAGCACGGGTACTGTTCAGGGGTACAGCACGGGTACTGTTCAGGGGTACAGCACGGGTACTGTTCAGGGGTACAGCACGGATACTGTTCAGGGGTACAGCACGGGTACTGTTCAGGGGTACAGCACGGGTACTGTTCAGGGGGTACAGCACGGATACTGTTCAGGGGGTACAGCATGGGTACTGTTCAGGGGTACAGCACGGATACTGTTCAGGGGTACAGCACGGGTACTGTTCAGGGGTACAGCACGGGTACTGTTCAGGGGTACAGCACGGGTACTGTTCAGGGGGTACAGCACGGGTACTGTTCGGGGTTGCAGCACGGGTACCGTTCAGGGGTACAGCACGGGTACTGTTCAGGGGTACAGCACGGGTACTGTTCAGGGGGTACAGCACGGATACTGTTCAGGGGGTACAGCACGGATACTGTTCAGTGGGTACAGCACGGGTACTGTTCAGGGGTACAGCACGGATACTGTTCAGGGGTACAGCACGGGTACTGTTCAGGGGTACAGCACGGATACTGTTCAGGGGGTACAGCACGGGTACTGTTCAGGGGGTATAGCACGGGTACTGTTCAGGGGGTACAGCACGGGTACTGTTCAGGGGTACAGCACGGGTACTGTTCAGGGGTACAGCACGGGTACTGTTCAGGGGGTACAGCACGGATACTGTTCAGGGGGTACAGCACGGATACTGTTCAGGGGGTACAGCACGGATACTGTTCAGGGGGTACAGCACGGGTACTGTTCAGGGGTACAGCACGGGTACTGTTCAGGGGTACAGCACGGATACTGTTCAGGGGGTACAGCACGGATACTGTTCAGGGGTACAGCACGGGTACTGTTCAGGGGTACAGCACGGGCACTGTTCAGGGGTACAGCACGGATACTGTTCAGGGGGTACAGCACGGGTACTGTTCAGGGGGTACAGCACGGGTACTGTTCAGGGGTACAGCACGGATACTGTTCAGGGGTACAGCACGGGTACTGTTCAGGGGGTACAGCACGGGTACTGTTCAGGGGTACAGCACGGGTACTGTTCAGGGGTACAGCACGGGTACTGTTCATGGGTACAGCACGGGCACTGTTCAGGGGTACAGCACGGATACTGTTCAGGGGTACAGCACGGGTACTGTTCAGGGGTACAGCACGGGTACTGTTCAGGGGGTACAGCACGGGCACTGTTCAGGGGGTACAGCACGGATACTGTTCAGGGGGTACAGCACGGGTACTGTTCAGGAGGTACAGCACGGATACTGTTCAGGGGTACAGCACGGATACTGTTCAGGGGTACAGCACGGATACTGTTCAGGGGGTACAGCACGGGTACCGTTCAGGGGGTACAGCATGGGCACTGTTCAGGGGGTACAGCACGGGTACTGTTCAGGGGGTACAGCACGGGTACTGTTCAGGGGTACAGCACGGGTACTGTTCAGGGGGTACAGCACGGGTACTGTTCAGGGGTACAGCACGGGTACTGTTGAGGGGTACAGCACGGATACTGTTCAGGGGTACAGCACGGATACTGTTCAGGGGGTACAGCACGGGCACTGTTCAGGGGGTACAGCACGGGTACTGTTCAGGGGGTACAGCACGGGTACTGTTCAGGGGGTACAGCACGGATACTGTTCAGGGGGTACAGCACGGGTACCGTTCAGGGGGTACAGCACGGATACTGTTCAGGGGTACAGCATGGGTACAGTTCAGGGGTACAGCACGGGTACCGTTCAGGGGTACAGCACGGGTACCGTTCAGGGGTACAGCACGGGTACTGTTCAGGGGTACAGCACGGATACTGTTCAGGGGTACAGCACGGGTACTGTTCAGGGGTACAGCACGGATGCTGTTAAGGGGTACTGCACGGGTACCGTTCAGGGGTGTACAGCACGGGTACCGGTCAGGGGGTACAGCACGGGTACCGTTCAGGGGGTACAGCACGGGCACTGTTCAGGGGGTACAGCACGGGTACCGTTCAGGGGGTACAGCACGGGTACTGTTCAGGGGTACAGCACGGGTACTGTTCAGGGGGTACAGCACGGATACTGTTCAGGGGTACAGCACGGGCACTGTTCAGGGGTACAGCACGGGTACCGTTCAGGGGGTACAGCACGGGCACAGTTCAGGGGGTACAGCACGGGCACTGTTCAGGGGGTACAGCACGGGTACCGTTCAGGGGGTACAACACGGGCACTGTTCAGGGGGTACAGCACGGGTACTGTTCAGGGGTACAGCACGGGTACTGATCAGGGGTACAGCACGGGTACTGTTCAGGGGGTACAGCACGGGTACTGTTCCGGGGGTACAGCACGGGTACCGTTTAGGGGGTACAGCACGGGCACTGTTCAGGCGGTACAGCACGGGTACCGTTCAGGTGGTACAGCACGGGTACTGTTCAGGGGGTACAGCACGGATACTGTTCAGGGGTACAGCACGGGCACTGTTCAGGGGGTACAGCACGGGTACTGTTAGTCATAGAGTCATCGAGTTTTACAGCACAGAAAGAGGCCCTTCGGCCCATCGTGTCTGCGCCGCCCATCCATCCCTGTCCAGTCTAATCCCATTTTCCAGCATTTGGTCCATAGCCTTGTATGCAATGGCATTTCAAGTGCTCATCCAAATGCTTCTTGAATGTTGTGAGAGTTCCTGCCTCTACCACCCTTTCAGGCATTGAGTTCCACATTCCAACCACCCTCTGGGTGAAAATGTTCCTCCTCAAATCCCCTCTAAATCTCCTGCCCCTTACCCTGAATCTATGCCCCCTTGTTATTGATCCCCCTACTAAGGGGAAAAGTTCCTCTTTGTCTACCCTATCTATGCCCCTCATCATTTTGTACACCTCAATCAGGTCCCCCCTCAGCCTTTTTTGCTCCAAGGAAAACAACCCCAGCCTGTCCAGCCTCTCTTCATAGCTGAGGCGCTCCATCCCAGGTAACATCCTGGTGAATCTTCTCTGCACCCTCTCCAAAGCAATCACATCCTTCCTATAGTGAGGCGACCAGAACTGCACACAGTACTCCAGCTGTGGCCTCACCAGCGTTTTGTACAGCTCCATCATAACCTCCCTGCTCTTATATTCTATGCCTCGGTTAATGAAGGCAAGTATCCCATATGCCTTTTTAACCACCTTATCTACCTGTTCCGCTGCCTTCAGGGATCTATGTACATGTACACCAAGGTCCCTCTGACCCTCTGTACTTCCTAGGGTCCTACCACTCATTGTGTATTCCCTTGCCTTATTTGTCCGTCCAAAATGCATCACCTCGCACTTTTCAGGGTTAAATTCCATTTGCCACTTTTCCGCCCATCTGACCAACCCATTTATATCGTCCTGTAGCCTGAGGCTTTCCTCCTCACAATTTACCACCCCACCAATTTTCGTGTCATCTGCGAACTTACTGATCATACCTTTTACATTCTCATCCAAATCATTTATGTAGATCACAAACAACAAGGGACCCAGCACCGATCCCTGAGGTACCCCACTGGACACAGGCTTCCAGTCACAAAAGCAACCTTCGACCATCACCCTCTGCCTCCTGCCACTCAGCCAGTTTATGATCCAACGCGCCAAGGCACCCTGGATCCCATGGGCTCTTACCTTCTTGACCAGTCTCCTATGCGGGACTTTGTCAAAAGCTTTACTGAAGTCCATGTAAACCACATCCACAGCATTTCCCTCATCCACCCCCCTAGTCACCCCCTCGAAAAATTCAATCAGATTTGTCAGACATGATTTACCCTTGACAAAGCCATGCTGACTATCCCCGATTAATCCTTGCCTCTCCAAGTGGAGACTAATTTTGTCCCTCAGAATTTTTTCCAATAATTTCCCTACCACAGATGTTAGGCTCACTGGCCTGTAATTCCCTGGTTTATCCCTGCTACCCTTCTTGAATAATGGTACTACGTTAGCTGTTCTCCAGTCCTCTGGTACATCCCCTGTGGCCAGAGAGGTTCTGAAAATTTGTGTCAGAGCCCCTGCAATCTCCTCCTTTGCCTCCCACAGCAGCCTGGGATACATCTCGTCTGGGCCTGGGGATTTATCCACTTTTTGGCCTGCTAAAACCGCTAGCACCTCCTCCCTCTCGATGCTAATATGTTCAAGTATGTCACAGCCCCCTTGCCCGATTTCTATGTCTGCATCGTCTTTCTCCATAGTGAACACAGATGCAAAAAATTCATTTAAAACCCTGCCTACATCATCTGGCTCTACACACAGATTGCCACTTTGGTCCCTAATGGGCCCTACCCTTTCCCTGGTTATCCTCTTGCCCTTAATATACTTATAAAACATCTTAGGATTTTCCTTTATTTTGCTCGCCAGTGTTATTTCATGGCCCCTCCTCGCCCTCCTAATTTCTTTTTTAAGTATGCCCCTGCATTTTTTATACTCCTCTAGGGCTTCTTCCGTCTTTAGTCTTTTGTAACTGCCAAAAGCCCCCCTTTTATTTCTAATGCATTTTTGTATATCCCTTGTCATCCAAGGTTCCCTTTGCTTGTTGGTCCCACCCTTGACCTTTACAGGAACATGTTGGCGTTGTACTCTCTCTATTTCCCTTCTGAAAGTCTCCCACTGTTTTGATGCGGATTTTCCTATAAGTAGCTGCTCCCAGTCCAATTTGGCCAGATCCTGCCTTATCATATTAAAATCGGCCTTCCCCCAATTTAGAACCCTTATTTCCGGGCCGTCTTTGTCTTTTTCCATGACCACCTTAAATCTCACCGAATTGTGGTCACTGTCGCCAAAATGCTCTCCTACTGACACTTCCACCACTTGCCCGGCTACATTCCCCAGAATTAGGTCCAGTACCGCCCCCTCTCTTGTAGGACTTTCTACATGTTGGCTCAAAAAGCTCTCCTGGATGCACTTTAAGAATTCTGCACCCTCTAAGCCTTTCACACTCTGACTATCCCAATTTATATTGGGGAAGTTGAAATCCCCCACTATTATTACCCTATTATTTTCGCACTTTTCTGAGATTTGCCTACATATCTGTTCCTCTATCTCCCCCTGACTGTTTGGGGGCCTATAGTACACTCCCAGCAAAGTGCTTGCCCCCTTTCTGTTTTTAAGTTCTACCCATATGGCCTCATTAGAGGAACCCGCTAATATATCATCCCTCCTTACAGCAGTAATTGACTCCTTAATTAATATTGCAACACCCCCTCCCCTTTTACACCCCCCTCTGTCTCGCCTGAAAATTCTATACCCCGGAATATTGAGCTGCCAGTCCTGACCCTCCCTCAACCATGTCTCCGTGATAGCAACAATATCGTACTCCCATGTGTTCAACAACAACTTCAGTTCATCCACCTTATTTGCAAGACTCCTTGCATTAAAATAAATGCCTTCCAGCCCTGCCATATTCTCTTTTGCCTTCACATATTTGCTTTGCCTTCCCAGCTGACTTGTTTTTCCCTCTGTATTTGGCTGTAAATCACCCCCTACTATAGCTCCACTCTGTACCCCATCCCCCTGCCAAGTTAGTTTAAACCCCCCCCAGCAGTGCTAGCAAACCTCCCCGCAAGGATATTGGTTCCCCTCTGGTTCAGGTGTAAACCGTCCGACTTGTACAAGTCCCACCTTTCCCAGAAGCAGACCCAGTGATCCAGGAAACTAAAGCCCTCCCCCCTGCACCATCCCTTTAGCCACGCATTCATCTGTTCTATCTTCCTATTCCTATACTTACTAGCACGTGGCACCGGGAGTAATCCAGAGATTACAACCCTTGAGGTCCTGCTCTTTAATCCTTCACCTAGCTCCCTAAATTCTTGCTGCAGGACCTCATCCCTCTTTTTACCTATGTCGTTGGTACCAATGTGGACCACGACCACTGGCTGTTCACCCTCCCCCTCCAGAATGCCCTGCAGCCGCTCAGTGACATCCTTGACCCTGGCACCAGGGAGGCAACAAACCATCCTGGATTCACGTCTACGGCCACAGAAACGCCTATCTGTTCCCCTTACTATAGAATCCCCTACCACTATTGCTCTCCCACTCTTTTTCCCCCCTTCCTGGGCAGCAGGAGCACCGCCAGTGCCAGGAAGTTGGCTGCTGCTGCCTTCCCCTGGTGAGTCATCCCCCTCAACAGTATCCAAAGCGGTATACTTGTTTGAAAGGGGGATGTCCGCAGGGGTTCCCTGCACTACCTGCCTGCCTTTGTTGCTCCGCCTGATGGTCACCCCCTGTGCTGCCCTACCCTGAGGCGTGAACAACTCGCTAAACGTGCTATCCACGAGCCTCTCAGCATCGCGTATGCTCCAAAATTCATCCACCCGCAGCTCGAGCGCCACAATGCGGTCTACAAGTAGCTGCAGCTGGATGCATTTCCCGCACACATGGTCGCCAGGGACACTGGCAGCGTCCCTGATTTCCCACATAGAGCAAGAGGAGCAGAACACGGGTCTGAGCTCTCCTGCCATGACTTACTCCTTTAATTAATCTAAAAATTTATTCAATACCCCAGTTACAGGTATACTCTAGGGCGCTTTATTTACCAACTGTCCTCACCACAACAGAGCCCCTAGAAATTTAACACCACAGAATTCAAGCTTGTAATGAAAAGAGAGAAATACTCACCAACCAATCACTTACCTGCTCCCTGGTGACGTCACACCCCGATTACTTTTTACCTCCCTGCAACTACCGAGCTCACAGACTGGAGTTTGGTATGCCTCTCCTGGCCTCGCCGCCGCCGAGTCTCCCACAGGTCCCGCCTCTCGCTGCCTGCCGCCGCTGCTCTGAGGCCTCTCCTGGCCTCGCTGCCGCCTTTTGTACCTCGCCGCCGCCGAGTCTCCCACAGGTCCCGCCTCTCGCTGCCTGCCGCCGCTGCTCTGAGGCCTCTCCTGGCCTCGCTGCCGCCTTTTGTACCTCGCCGCCGCCGAGTCTCCCACAGGTCCCGCCTCTCGCTGCCTGCCGCCGCTGCTCTGAGGCCTCTCCTGGCCTCGCTGCCGCCTTTTGTACCTCGCCGCCGCCGAGTCTCCCACAGGTCCCGCCTCTCGCTGCCTGCCGCCGCTGCTCTGAGGCCTCTCCTGGCCTCGCTGCCGCTTTTATTGCCGCCGCCGAGTCTCCCACAGGTCCCGCCTCTCGCTGCCTGCCGCCGCTGCTCTGAGGCCTCTCCTGGCCTCGCTGCCGCCTTTTGTACCTCGCCGCCGCCGAGTCTCCCACAGGTCCCGCCTCTCGCTGCCTGCCGCCGCTGCTCTGAGGCCTCTCCTGGCCTCGCTGCCGCTTTTATTGCCGCCGCCGAGTCTCCCACAGGTCCCGTCAGGGGGCACAGCACGGATACTATTCAGGGGTGCAGCACGGGTACTGTTCAGGGGTACAGCACGGGTACTGTTCAGGGGTACAGCACGGGTACTGTTCAGGGGTACAGCAGGGGTACTGTTCAGGGGGTACAGCACGGGTACTGTTCAGGGGTACAGCACGGGTACTGTTCAGGGGTACAGCACGGATACTGTTCAGGGGGTACAACACGGGTACTGTTCAGGGGGTACAGCACGGGTACTGTTCAGGGGTACAGCAAAGGAGAGAAACACAAAGGGCCAAACTAATTCATAATGAGAGTGTGAAAAAAGCAAGCCTGAAGGCTTTGTATCTTAATGCTAGAAGCATTAGGAACAAGGTGGATGAATTAGTTGTGGAAATAGAGGTAAACAAGTATGATTTGATTGGGATTACAGAAACGTGGCTGCAGGGTGGGCAAGGCTGGGAACTTAACATCCAGGGATATACAATATTTAGGAAGGATCGGCAAAAAGGTAGGGGAGGTGGGGTAGCGTTGCTGGTAAAGGAGGGGATTAATGCAATGGAAAGGAAGGATATTAACTCGGATGAAACGGAATCTGTATGGGTAGAAATGAGAAATAGCAAGGGGAGGAAAACGTTAGTGGGTGTGATATATAGGCCTCCAAATAGTAATATGGAGGTGAGGGAAGGCATAAAAAGGGAAATTAGAGAAGCGTGCGATAAGAGCACAGCTGTCATCATGGGTGACTTTAATTTACATATTGATTGGACTACCCAAATTAGTAAAAATTCTGAGGAGGAGGAATTCCTGGAATGTTTTCGGGACGGTTATCTGGACCAATATGTCGAGGAGCCGACTCGAGATCAGGCCATTTTAGACTGGGTATTGTGCAATGAGAAGGGACTTATCAGCAATCTTCTTGTACGAGGCCCCTTGGGTCAGAGCGATCATAACATGATCGAGCTCTCAGTCGAGATGGAGAGTGAGGAAATTGAATCAGAGACTAAGGTCCAGAACTTAAATAAAGGGAATTACGAGGGTATGAGACGGGAATTGGGTAAGATTGATTGGGTGGTGTTTCTGGGGGGATTGACAGTGGATAGACAATGGCAAGCATTCAAAGATAGAATGGAAGAATTCCAGAACATGTTTATACCGGTTTGGCATAAAAATAAACCTAAAAAGGTGACTCAACCGTGGATAACGAGGGAAATTAGGGACAGCATAAAATCAAAAAAAAGGGCATATCAACTGGCAAAAAAAAGCACCAGACCGGAAGATTGGGGGCAGTACAGGATACAGCAAAAGAGGACAAAGGGATTAATCAGGAAGGGGAAAATAGAATACGAAAGTAAACTTGCAGCAAACATAAAGACAGACTGCAAAAGCTTTTATCGGTATATCAGGAGGAAAAGACTGGTAAAATCCCAAGTCGGTCCCTTGCAGTCCGATTCGGGAGAATATATAATGGAGAATAAGGAAATGGCAGACCAATTAAACTCATACTTTGGTTCTGTATTCACAAAGGAGGACACAAATAACCTCCCAGGAATATCGGCAAACATAGGGACTAATGAGAGGGAGGAGCTGACAGAAATTAGTATCTCTAGGGATATGGTGTTGGGTAAGTTGAGGGGACTGAAGGCCAACAAATCCCCGGGGCCTGATAAACTACATCCTAGGGTACTTAAGGAGGTGGCCCTGGAGATAGCAGATGCTCTAAGGATCATCTTCCGGAACTCCATTGACTCGGGAACAGTACCCGTGGATTGGAGGGTAGCTAATGTTACCCCAATATTTAAAAAGGGGGGTAGAGAGAAAGCAGGGAATTATAGACCAGTAAGCCTTACATCGGTTGTGGGCAAAATGCTAGAGTCCATTATTAAGGATAAAATAGCGGAGCACTTGACAAATGGGGAAAGGATCGGACAGAGTCAACATGGACTTACAAAGGGTAAATCGTGTTTGACTAATCTGCTGGAATTTTTTGAGGAAGTAACTGGTAAAATAGATGGGGGAGAGCCAGTGGATGTGGTGTACCTTGACTTCCAGAAAGCCTTCGATAAGGTTCCACACAAAAGATTATCATGCAAAATTAAGGCTCATGGAATTGGGGGCAAAGTATTAACGTGGATAGAGAACTGGCTGGCGGATAGAAAACAGAGAGTTGGAATAAACGGCTCGTTTTCGGAGTGGCAGGCAGTGACCAGCGGGGTGCCGCAAGGATCTGTCCTGGGACCCCAGCTGTTCACAATATATATAAATGATCTGGATCAGGGAATTGGATGCAATATTTCCAAATTCGCTGACGACACTAAACTAGGAGGAGGGGTGGGCTCTGATGAGGATGTCAGGAGGCTACAGTGCGATTTGGACAGGTTGGGGGAATGGGCGGATACGTGGCAGATGCACTATAATGTGGATAAATGCGAGGTTATCCACTTTGGGGGTAAAAACAGGAGGGTAGATTATTATCTAAATGGCAATAGATTGGGAGATGGGGAAGTGCAGAGGGACCTGGGTGTTCTTGTGCACCAGTCACTGAAGGAGAGCATGCAGGTGCAACAGGCGATTAAGAAGGCAAATGGTATGTTGGCCTTCATATCAAGGGGGTTCGAGTATAGGAATAGGGATACCTTACTACAGCTGTACAAGGTGCTGGTGAGACCGCATCTGGAGTATTGTGTACAGTTTTGGTCGCCCCATCTGCGGAAGGATGTTCTTGCCATGGAAAGAGTGCAACGGCGATTCACCAGGCTGATACCTGGAATGGCGGGAATGACCTACGAAGAGAGATTAAATAGTTTGGGCTTGTACTCACTGGAGTTTAGAAGATTGAGAGGGGATCTCATCGAAACATATAAAATTATGGCAGGCCTGGACAGGCTGAATTCAGAGAGAATGTTTCCAATGGCCGGGGAGCACAGAACCAGGGGCCACAGTCTAAAAATAGCGGGCAAATCATTTAAAACAGAGATGAGGAAGAATTTCTTCACTCAAAGAGTGGTGAGCCTGTGGAATTCCCTGCCACAGAGGGCTGCGAAGGCTAATTCAATAAATATTTTAAAGAGAGAATTGGATATATTTCTGAAGGCTAAGGGGATTAAGGGTTATGGAGAAAAGGCGGGGACGGGGTACTGAACTGGTAAGATCAGCTATGATCTCAGACGAAGATCAGCCATGATCTCATTGAATGGCGGAGCAGGCTCGAAGGGCCGAATGGCCTACTCCTGTTCCTATCTCTATGTTTCTATGTTCAGGGGGTACAGCACGGGTACTGTTCAGGGGTACAGCACGGGTACTGTTCAGGGGGTACAGCACGGGTACTGTTCAGGGGGTACAGCACGGGTACTGTTCAGGGGGTACAGCACGGGCACTGTTCAGGGGTACAGCACGGGTACTGTTCAGGGGGTACAGCACGGGCACTGTTCAGGGGTACAGCACGGGTACAGTTCAGGGGTACAGCACGGGTACTGTTCAGGGGGTACAGCACGGGTACTGTTCAGGGGGTACAGCACGGGCACTGTTCAGGGGTACAGCATGGGTACTGTTTAGGGGGTACAGCACGGGTACTCTTCAGGGGTACAGCACGGGTACTGTTCAGGGGGTACAGCACGGGTGCTGTTCAGGGGGTAGAGCACGGGCACTGTTCAGGGGGTACAGCACGGACACTGTTCAGGGGTTACAGCACGGGTACCGTTCAGGGGGTACAGCACGGGTACTGTTCAGGGGGTACAGCACGGGTACTGTTCAGGGGTACAGCACGGGCACTGTTCAGGGGTACAGCACGGGTACTGTTCAGGGGGTACAGCACGGATACTGTTCAGGGGGTACAGCACGGGTACTGTTCAGGGGGTACAGCACGGGTACTGTTCAGGGGGTGCAGCACGGGTACTGTTCAGGGGGAACAGCACGGGCACTGTTCAGGGTGTACAGCACGGGTACTGTTCAGGGGTACAGCACGGGTACTGTTCAGGGGGTACAGCACGGGTACTGTTCAGGGGGTACAGCACGGATACTGTTCAGGGGGTACAGCACGGATACCGTTCAGGGGGTACAGCACGGGTACCGTTCAGGGGTACAGCACGGATACCGTTCAGGGGGTACAGCACGGGTACCGTTCAGGGGTACAGCACGGGTACTGTTCAGGGGGTACAGCACGGGTACTGTTCAGGGGTACAGCACGGGTCCTGTTCAGGGGGTACAGCACGGGTACCGTTCAGGGGGTACAGCACGGGTACTGTTCAGGGGTACAGCACGGGTACTGTTCAGGGGGTACAGCACGGGCACTGTTCAGGGGCACAGCACGGGTACTGTTCAGGGGGTATAGCACGGATACTGTTCAGGGGGTACAGCACGGGGACTGTTCAGCGGGTACAGCACGGGTACTGTTCAGGGGTACAGCACGGGTACAGTTCAGGGGGTACAGCAAGGGTACTGTTCAGGGGGTACAGCACGGGTACTGTTCAGGGGTACGGCACGGGTACTGTTCAGGGGGTACAGCACGGGCACTGTTCAGGGGGTACAGCACGGGCACTGTTCAGGGGTACAGCATGGGTACTGTTCAGGGGGTACAGCACGGATACTGTTCAGGGGGTACAGCACGGGTACTGTTCAGGGGGTACAGCACGGGTACTGTTCAGGGGTACAGCACGGATACTGTTCAGGGGGTACAGCACGGGTACTGTTCAGGGGTACAGCACGGGTACTGTTCAGGGGTACAGCACGGGCACTGTTCAGGGGGTACAGCACGGGTACCGTTCAGGGGTACAGCACGGGTACTGTTCAGGGGTACAGCACGGATACTGTTCAGGGGTACAGCACGGGTACTTTTCAGGGGGTACAGCACGGGTACTGTTCAGGGGTAGAGCACGGGTACTGTTCAGGGGGTACAGCACGGGTACTGTTCAGGGGGTACAGCACGGGTACTCTTCAGGGGTACAGCACGGGTACTGTTCAGGGGGTACAGCACGGGTACTGTTCAGGGGGTAGAGCACGGGCACTGTACAGGGGGTACAGCACGGACACTGTTCAGGGGTTACAGCACGGGTACCGTTCAGGGGTTACAGCACGGGTACTGTTCAGGGGGTACAGCACGGGTACTGTTCAGGGGTACAGCACGGGCACTGTTCAGGGGTACAGCACGGGTACTGTTCAGGGGGTATAGCACGGATACTGTTCAGGGGGTACAGCACGGGTACTGTTCAGGGGGTACAGCACGGGTACTGTTCAGGGGGTGCAGCACGGGTACTGTTCAGGGGGAACAGCACGGGCACTGTTCAGGGGGTACAGCACGGGTACTGTTCAGGGGTACAGCACGGGTACTGTTCAGGGGGTACAGCACGAGTACTGTTTAGGGTGTACAGCACGGGTACCGTTCAGGGGTACAGCACGGGTACTGTTCAGGGGGGTACAGCACGGGTACTGTTCAGGGGTACAGCACGGGTACTGTTCAGGGGGGTACAGCATGGGTACTGTTCAGGGGGGCAGCACGGGTACTGTTCAGGGGGGTACAGCATGGGTACTGTTCAGGGGGGTACAGCACGGGTACTGTTCAGGGGTACAGCACGGATACTGTTCAGTGGTACAGCACGGGTACTGTTCAGGGGGTACAGCACGGATACTGTTCAGGGGTACAGCACGGGTACTGTTCAAGGGTACAGCACGGGTACTGTTCAGGGGGTACAGCACGGGTACTGTTCAGGGGGTACAGCACGGGTACTGTTTAGTGGGTACAGCATGAGTACTGTTCAGGCGGTACAGCACGGGTACTGTTCAGGGGTACAGCACGGGTACTGTTCAGGGGTACAGCACGAGTACTGTTCAGGGGGTACAGCACGGGTACTGTTCAGGGGGTACAGCACGGGTACTGTTCAGGGGGTACAGCACGGGTACTGTTCAGGGGGTACAGCACGGGTACTGTTCAGGGGTACAGCACGGGTACTGTTTAGTGGGTACAGCACGAGTACTGTTCAGGGGGTACAGCACGGGTACTGTTCAGGGGTACAGCACGGGTACTGTTCAGGGGTACAGCACGGGTACTGTTCAAGGGTACAGCACGGGTACTGTTCAGGGGTACAGCACGGGTACTGTTCAGGGGGTGAATCATTGGCATTTACACTGAATAGAAGTGGTCCCTAGAACTGAAACCTGTGATATTCCACTACCCACTTCCAATCTCTCTGAGAAACTACCTTTACCTCCAACTCGATGCCCACATCCCACTGGCTGGAGTCATACCTAGCACAAAGGAAGATGGTTGTGATGTTTGGAACTCAATTATCACAGCTCCAGGACATTGCTGCAGGAGTTCCTCAGGGCAGTGTCCTGGGCCCAACCATCTTCAGCTGCTTCATCAATGACCTTCCCTCCAACGTAAGGTCTGAAATGGGGATGTTCGCTGATGACTGCAGCGTTCCGCGCCATTCACAACTCCTCAGATAATGAAGCAGTCCATGCCCACATGCAACAAAACCTGGACGACGTTCAGGCTTGGGCTGATAAGTGGCAGGTAACATTCGTGCCACACAAGTGCTAGGCAATGACTATCTCCAACAAGCGAGAGCCTAACCACCTCCCCATGACATTCAATGACATTACCATAGCCGAATCCCCCACCATCAACATCCTGGGGGTCACCATTGACCAGAAACATAGAAACAGAAGATAGGAGCAGGCGTAGGCCATTCGGCCCCTCGAGCCTGCTCTGCCATTTAATGAGATCATGGCTGATCATCCAAATTCAGTACCCTGCCCCTGCTTTCTCCCCATATCCCTTGATCCCTTTAGCCTTAAGAAATATATTGAACTCCTTCTTGAATATATTTAATAAGTTGGCCTCAACTGCCTTCTGTGGTAGAGAATTCCACAGGTTCACCACTCTCTGGGTGAAGAAATTCCTCCTCATCTCTGTCCTAAATGGCTTACCCCTTATCTTTAGACTGTGACCCCTGGTTCTGGACTCCCCCGCCATTGGGAACATCCTTCCTGCATCTAGTCTGTCTAGTCCTGTTAGAATTTTATAAGTTTCAATGAGATCCCCTCTCATTCTTCTAAACTCCAGCGAATATAAGCCCAATCGACCCAATCTCTCCTCATACGTCATTCCTGCCGTCCCAGGTATCAGTCTGGTGAATCTTCGCTGCACTCCCTCCCTGGCAAGAACATTCTTGTCCCTAACTGGACCAGCCACCTAAATCCTGTGACAACAAGAGCAGGTCAGAGGCTAGGTATTCTGCAGCGAGTGTCTCACCGCCTGACTCCCCGAAGCCTTTCCACCATCTACAAGGCACAACAACATAGCAAGACATCCCAAGACGCTGCACAGGAATATTTTAAGACAAAAAATTTGACACTGATCCACATGAGGATAAATTAGGGCAGATGATCAAAAGCTTGGTCAAAGAGGTAGGTTTTAAAGAGCATCTTAAAGGAGGAAAGAGAGGTAGCGAGGCGGTCAGGTTTAGGCAAGAATTCCAGTGCTTAGGGCCTAGGCAACAGAAGGCACGGCCACCAAAGGTTGAGCGATTATAATCAGGGATGCTCAAGAGGGCAGAATTAGAGGAGCGCAGATATCTCGGGGGTCGGGGGGGGGGTTTGTAGGGCTGAAGGAGTTCACAGAGATAGGAAGGGGGGAGGCCATGGAGGGATTTGAAAACAAGGATGAGAATTCTGAAATCGAGTCGCTGCTTAACATGGAGCCAATGTAGGCCAGCGAGAACAGGGGTGATGGGCGAATGGGACTTGGTGTGAGTTAGGACACGAGCAGCCGAGTTTTGGATGACCTCAAGTTTACATAGGGTGGAATGTGGGAGGCCAGCCAGGAGTGTGTTAGAAAAGTCAAGTCTAGAGGTAACAAAACATGGATGAGGGTTTCAGCAGCAGATGAGCTGAGGCGGGGTGGAGACGGGCGATGTTACGGAGGTGGAAGTAGGCGGTCTTTGTTATGCTGCGGATATGTGGTCAGAAGCTCATTTCAGGGTCAAATATGAGACCAAGGTTGTGAACAGTGTGGTTCAGCCTCAGACTGATGTTAGGGAGAGGAATGGAGTCAATGGCTAGGGAACGGAGTTTGTGGCGGGAACCGAAAACAATGGGCTGGATTTTCATTCAGCAGTCGGGAAGGAGGCGGGACTACAACTTTCGGGTTTTAGTCCCGCCTCCAGCGACGTCCGGCCAATCCACGCGATTTTCCCTTGATTGACCTTGTTGAGCCCGTCCAGCGGGCTTAGCAGGCCAATTAAGGGCCACCCGGCAACAGGTGACGTCACAGACTGAAATTTCATCTGTCAAGAGGTGTTGACAAGTGAAATATCAGTGTTTCACAGCTGTTTGAAGCTGTCAAACACTGACAGTCTGACTTCTAACCTGAGTCCTTCTACGCAGACTCAGTGAGAACTAACAACGGCACTGAAAGCTGAAGGCTGTCACTTTTGACAGATCGCAGCCATTCTGCTTTCAGTGCCGGCTGAGTGATGGACTCCCGACGCCTAGAGGAAGAAAGGCTGTTAAGGTAAGTACAGGTAATTTAAACTTCTTTAATCACTTTAGACACACCAAACACACTTACCTTTGCACTCATGCACCCATCACTCACCTGAACACCGACATCGCGACCCCTCCAAGTCCTTCAACCCGACGGCCCGCCTGCTCTAACCTGGCGTGGTTTGGAGCCGTCGGGAATCCCACACGACACCCCTCAAAATAGGGACTAGGCTAAAAACTGCCTGTTAACTACCTGTTAACAGGTAGTTAATTGTCACTAATTCCTTCCCGCCTCGGGTCGGCGGGTCCCAATGAGGGGCGGGTACCCGCCTCCTTTGGAACTTACGTGGAGGCGGGTTTTGGGCGGGATGGTGTCGGGACCCCAAATTCAGGATTTTAGCCCCCCCGCACGCCTAAAAGCCCGCCTCACGGCACACTGAAAATCTAGGCCAATGGCTTTGGTCATTCCAATATTAGAGAACATTTTTCCTCATCCAGAACTGTATGTCGGCCAAGCAGTCTGACATAGAAACATAGAAGATAGGAGCAGGAGTAGGCCATTTGGCCCCTCGAGCCTGCTCCGCCATTCAATGCGATCATGGCTGATCATCCAATTTCAGTACCCGGTCCCAGCTTTCTCCCCATATCCCTTGATCCCTTTAGCCTTAAGAAATATATCCAACTCCTTCTTGAATATATTTAATGAATTGGCCTCTACTGCCTTCTGCGGTAGAGAATTCCACAGGTTCACCGCTCTCTGGGTGAAGAAATCCCTCCTCATTTCTGTCCTAAATGGCTTACCCCTTATCCTTAGACTGTGACCCCTGGTTCTAGACTCCCCGACCATCGGGAACATCCTCCCTGCATCTAGTCTGTCCAGTCCTGTCAGAATTTTATAATTTTCAATGAGATCCCCTCTCGTTCTTCTAAACTCCAGCGAGTACAAGCCCAATCGTCCCAATCTCTCCTCATACATCATCTTGCCATCCCAGGTATCAGCCTGGTGAATCTTCGCTGAACTCCTTCCATGGCAAGCACATCCTTCCTCAGATAAGGCGACCAAAACTGCACACAATACTCAAGATGTGGTCTCACCAAGGCCCTGTACAACTGCAGCAAGACATCCTTGTTCCTGTACTCAAACCCTCTCGCTACGAAGGCCAACATACCATTTGCCTTCTTAACCGCCTGCTGCACCTGCATGCTTACCTTCAGCGACTGGTGCACAAGGACACCCAGGTCTCGCTGCACTTCTCCTTCTCCCAATTTATTGCCATTCAGATAATAATCTGCCTTCCTGTTTTTGCCACCAGAGTGGATAACCTCACATTTATCCACGTTATATTGCATCTGCCATGCTTTTGCCCAATCACCCAACCTGTCCAAATCATCCTGGAGTTTCTCGGCATCCTCCTCACAGCACACACGCCCACCCAGCTTTGTGTCGTCTGCAAATTTGGAGATATTACATCTAGTTCCCTTGTCTAGATCATTAATATATACTGACAATTTAGAGACTGTAGAGGGGTCGAGAGAAGAGGTAGTGAGGTAGAACTGGGTGTCGTCAGCGTACATGTGGAAACTGACTCTGTTTTCGGATGATGTCACCAAGGGGCAACATATAGATGAAATAAGTAAGGAGCAAAGAAAGAAAGACTTGTCGCCTTTCACGATCACCAGATGTCTCAAAGCGCTTTTCAGCCAATGAAATACAGTCACTATTGCAATGTGGGAAATGCGGCAGCCAATTTGCGCACAGCACCTCCCACAAACAGCAATGTGAAAATGCCCAGATAATATGTTTTTTGTTATGTTGATTGACGGAGAAATATTGGCCAGGACACCAGGGATAACTCCCCTACTCTTCTTTGAAATAGTGCCATGGGATCTTTTACGTCCACCTGAGAGAGCCACTTCTTTTAAGACCCTAGGATTCAGGCCATTAGGTCCGGGGGACTGGTTAGCCTTTAGCCCCATTAGTTTGCCTAGTACTTTTTCTCTAGTGATAGAGATTGTTTTGAGTTCCTCCCTCCCTATAGCCTCTTGATTATCTATTATTATTGGGATGTTTTTAGTGTCTTCTACCGTGAAGACCGATCCAAAATAATTGTTTAGAGTCTCTGCCATTTCTCTATTTCCCATTATTAATTCCCCAGTCTCATTCTCTAAGGGACCAATGTTTACTTTAGCTACTCTCTTCCTTTTTATATATCTGTAGAAGCTCTTACTATCTGTTTTTATATTATTTGCTAGTTTACTCTCATACTCTATCTTCTCCCTCTTTATAATTTTTTATGTCATCCTTTGCTGGTTTCTAAAAACTTCCCAATCCTCTGGCCTACCACTAATCTTTGCAACATTGTATGCCTTTGTTTTCAATTTGATACCATCCTTAACTTCCTTAGTTAGCCATGGATGGTTCCTGCTTCTCGTAGAGCCTTACCTTCTCACTAGAATATACCTTTGCTGAGATTTATGAAATATCTCCTTAAATGTCTGCCACTGCTGATTGACTGTCTTACCCCTTAATCTATTTTCCCAGTCCACGTTAGCCAACTCTGTCCTCATACCCTTGTTTTAAGTTCAGGACACTAGTTTAAGGCCCAAGTTTCTCACCCTCAAACTGAATTTGAAATTCTACCATGCTATGATCACTCTTTCCTAGGGGATCCTTTACTATGAGATCATTCATTAATCCTGTTTCATTACACATTACCAGATCTAAAATAACCTGCTCCCAGGTTGGTTCCTCAACGTATTGCTCTAAGAAACCTTCTTCTTAGCAGTCCCTCGGAACTGAGGATGACTTGCTTCCACACTAAAAATGAGTTCTCAGGTGACTGATGAGTATAATGCGGGACCTACAGTCTCTGTCACAGGTGGGGCAGACGGTAGTTGAAGGGGCGGGTGGGTGGGGTTCTTGGGTTGACGTGCGCTCCTTCCGCTGTTTGCGCTTGGCTTCCACTTGCTCACAGCGAAGAGACTCGAGGTGTTCGGCGCCTTCCCGGATGCTTCTCCTCCACTTTGTGCGGTCCTGGGCCAGGGATTCCCAGGTGTCGGTGTGGATGTTGCACTTTTTCAAGGAGGCTTTGAAGGTGTCCTTGAAGCGTTTCCTCTGCCCACCTGGGGCTCTCTTGCCGTGTCGGAGCTCCGAGTAGAGCGCTTGTTTTGGGAGTCTCGTATCGGGCATGCGGACAATGTGACCCGTCCATCTGAGCTGATTGAGCGTGGTCAAAGCTTCGATGCTGGGGATGTTGGCCTGAGCGAGAACACTGACATTGGTGTGCCTATCCTGCCAATGGATTTGCAGCATCTTGCGAAGGCAGTGTTGGTGGTACCTCTCCAGTGCATGGTCCATGTCTCTGAGGCATACAGGAGGACGGGTATCTGTAGACCATGAGCTTGGTGCTGGATTTGAGGTCCTGGTCTTCTAAGAAACCATTTTGCATACACTCTATGAACTCGTCCTCAAGGCTACCCTTGCCAATTTGATTTCTCCAACCTATATGATGATTAAAATTGCCCATGATTATTGCAGTACCTTTCTTACAAGTCCCCATTATTTCTTGATTTATACTCTGTCCTAAAGTATAGCTACTGTTAGGGGGCCTATATACTACTCCCACCAGTGACTTCTTACCCTTATTATTTCTTATCTCCACCCAAACTGATTCTACATCTTGAGCTTCTGAGCCAATATCATTCCTCACCACTGCAGTGACCTCATCCTTTATTAACAGAGCTACCCCACCTCCTTTTCCTTTCTGCCTATCCTTCTGAAATGTCAAATGCCCCTGAATATTCAGTTCCCAGCCTTGGTCACCTTGCAACCACGTCTCTGTAATGGCTATCAGATCATACCCATTTATTTCTATTTGTGCCGTCAACTCATCTACAGTATCTTGTTACGAATGCTGCGTGCATTCAGATGAAGAGCCTTTAATTTTACCTTATCATTTTCCCTTACTCTGACTCTATTTTCTGGTGCACTCTTATGCTTGTATGCTCTGCCCCTCCCTGATACATTCTGGTTATCGTTACCCCTGCCGTTGCTCTGCACTATTGCCTTCTCCTTTCTGTTTGCCTTCCTAAATACCCCTTCACCTGAACCCCTATCTTCTATTTCCAGCTTAGCTTTTCTCCCTTTTGATTCTACCCTCAGGTTCCCATCCCCCTGCCAAGCTAGTTTAAACCCTCCGAAACAGCACTAGCAAAACCCCCCGCGAGGATATTGGTCATGTTCCCGTTGAGGTGCAACCTGTCTGGCTTGTAGTGGTCCCACCTCCCCCAGAAACGGTTCCAATTCCTCAGGAATCTAAAGCCCTCCCTCCTACACCATCTCTCCAGCCACGCATTCATCTGCTCTATCTTCCTATTTCTGTACTCACTAGCACGTGGCACTGGTAATAATCCGGAGATTACTACCTTTGAGGTCCTGCTTTTTAACCTCTTTCCTAGCTCCCTAAACTCTGCCTGCAGGACCTCATCTCTCTTCCTACCTATGTCGTTGGTACCAATATGGACCATGACCTCTGGCTGTTCACCCTCACCCCTCAGAATACCCTGCAGCCGTTCAGGGACATCCTTGACCCTGGAACCAGGGAGGCAACATACCATTCTGGAGTCACGTCTGTGGCCGCAGAAACGCCTGTCTGCTCCCCTAACTATTGAATCCCCTATCACTATTGCTCTCCCCTCCCCACCCCCCGTGCAGCTGAGCCTTCCATGGCGCTGTGGACTTGGCTCTGGCTACACTCCCCAGAGGAACCATCACCTCAGGCTCCCTTTATACGCTGCCGCCGCCTCACTGCTCATCCTAGGTCCGCTGCTAATATTTAAGAACGGTTACATTTAGAATCATAGGGGTGGGAAATTCAGTTGCTTTGCGCCTCCCGTTAGCGCCCTAAGAGGGCACTAATGGGGCGCAAAGCAACTAACGCCTGGGTGCGGCGATGTTTGCTCCGCTCGCGAAATTGATCAAACATTTTGTGGCGGCGCTAAACACCACCGCCACAATCTCCTGCGCCCGCAGATTGTGACGTAAATTGAGCGTGCAACGCCCCAGTAGCGCCCCGGACCGGATATTGAGTGGCGCACCCTGCCTTTCCGCCTGCCACTAGCAACGGCAGGTTGAGGGGAGCGTTTTGCACTCGGGAAGGGACTGGTGGAGCGCTATTTAAAGGCGACCGCTTTCTGCCTTTTATGTTGGGGACATTTTTGCACCACGCATTCTGAGAGAGAGAGAGAGAGACTTCTGTGAGATTCAACACTGTGTGAACGAGTTTTGGGTACTGAGCAGCACTTTGCAGGTTCATTTTGATTTGACCTTCCTTGCATCGATTTAGAAGAGACTATGGGGGATGCACTCTGAGCTCTTTCCCTGGGCCTCTCCATTGTTCTTTCCAGCAGATTTGATATACAGGTCTCTCCAGGCAGAGATTCAAGGCTGCAATGAGCAGGGTGTGGATGGAGAGCAAGTTCGACCGCCCCCTTTAAGAACTGGCCGGCGCCAGTGTGTCTGTGTTCCATTGCTGACTGACATCACATGAGCTTCGCCAGCGCTCTGAGGTAGTGCCTCGCTCCTCAGCATTAGCGCCTTAAGAGAGGTGTGTAGCGCCTGATTTGACGCTCCAATCACCTCCAGGGGCGATGGAAGCCAAGTTTGCAGTCGGAGGCGATAATTGGCTTAGTGGCAGGAGGCAGAGGGTGATGGTCGAAGGATGTTTTTGTGACTGGAAGCCTGTGTCCAGTGGTGTACCGCAGGGATCGGTGCTGGGTCCTTTGCTGTTTGTAGTGTACATTAATGATTTAGATATGAATGTAGGAGGTATGATCAGTAAGTTCGCAGATGACACGAAAATTGGTGGAGTGATAAATAGCGAGGAGGGAAGCCATAGGCTACAGGACGATATGGACGGGTTGGTCAGATGGGCAGAACAGTGGCAAATGGAATTTAACCCTGAAAAGTGTGAGGTGATGCATTTTGGGAGGACTAACAAGACAAGGAAATACACAATGAATGGTAGGACCCGAGGAAGGACAGAAGATCAGAGGGACCTTGGTGTGCATGTACATAGATCCCTGAAGGCAGCAGGACAGGTAGATAAGGTGGTTAAAAAAGCATATGGGATACTTGCCTTCATTAGCATATAAGAGCAGGAAGGTTATGATGGAGCTGTACAAAACGCTAGTTAGGCCACAGCTGGATTAATGTGTGCAGTTCTGGTTGCCACACTATAGGAAGGATGTGACTGCATTGGAGAGGGCGCAGAGGAGATTCACCAGGATGTTACCTGGTCTGGAGCGCTTCAGCTATGAAGAGAGACTGGACAGGCTGGGGTTGTTTTCCTTAGAGCAGAGAAGGCTGAGGGGGGACCTGATTGAGGTGTACAAAATTATGAGTGGCATAGATAGGTTAGATAGAAAGGAACTTTTCTCCTTAGTAGAGGGGTCAATAACCAGGGGGCATAGTTTCAAGATAAGGAGCAGGAGGTTTAGAGGTTGAATAGTTACCAAGTGTGTGCAAGCTGTGAGTTGTGCGTGCAAGGTTTGCAACAGTGTGAATGTGAGGTAAAGCATATGAATGTTAGGTATGAGTCCTGATTGATAGAGATTGTTGGTAGGTGAGTAATGGGGGTGTGATGAATTGAGCAGTGGATGAGGCAGTGGTGCAGTTGGTAGGATATGGCATTTCAAGATGCACTCACTGACCTTGACAACTCATGTGAGATCATTAAACTTCTTCCTGCACTGCATCCAGGTCCTTGGGGCTGCACTCCTGGTGTTCTGTCCTCCTCACGACTATGATTCGACAGACAGCTAAACCCTCATCACCAAACAGGAGGCGTTGTTACTTTTTTATCCAGTTTAATGACACAGGGTGAAACTACAGAGAGAACAAGAAATTACAACATCAAATAAGGCCGATTGGTATTACAATCACGATCTGAATACACAAAATAAACCTAGGATAGTAGAATGAAACGTTACCACTATAACTCAATGGTTCTATTACAATTTGAGGTAAATCTGATACAACAATCAAAAGTGTAACACATGAATGCCAGGGGAAAGACTAATAGCCAGCCACATGGAAACTCCACAAAGTGCAATATTTTAAGTCATCTGGCCACAAATATCAAGAAATGGTGACATAGATCAAACATAAAGACATCTGATAAAAAACTACTTACAGACAATGCCAATCAAAGGGGGAAACTGAAAAGGATGGCGTTAGATGCTGCAGAATCACCAGCCATGACTTCTGGCTCCCTCGTGGTTGTGTTTTACTTTCACGTTCTCATCATGTCACATGACATAAATCAACAATAAGGAGGTAGGTAGTAAAAACACTAGGGGGAGACAAAACACAATACTAAAAGTCTCATAGGGGACATAACACCTGGCATTGACGTCTGCCGCCATCATTTGCTACTGCCTTCTGAGCATGTGTCTGGAGGGCCTCGCTCCTCCTTTCCACCTCTTCCACCAAGACCTGTAGTGCAGCACCTGATAACCTTGGTGCACACTCTCTCCCATGGTCAGCCATTGTTGATTCTTCCACAGTACAATATTCAGAATGCTCTCAGCACCACCACCAGCCACAACGCACCTCCCCTTTAAGAGGCTAAACTTTGCGCCCAGCCGATAATTGCACCCCAAATGGAGCGATACCGAATTTCTCTCCCATAGAACCTTATAGCACAGAAGGAGGCCATTCGGCCCCTCGTGCCTGTGTCGGCTCATTGAAAGCTATCCAATTGGTTTATCTCCCTCGCTCTTTCCCCATAGCCCTGCAATTTGCTCCTTTTCAAGTATTTATCCAATTACCTTTTGAACATAAGGATAGGCGGAGGCCATTTAGCCCCTCGAGCCTGTTCCACCATTCAATGAGGTCATGGCTGATCTGTGGCCTAACTCTATATACCATTTGAAATGTTACTATTGAATCTGCTTCCATCACCCTTTCAGGCAGTGTATTCCAGATCATAACAACTCGCTGTGTAAAAATATTCTTCTCCTCTCGCCTCTGGCTCTTTTACCAATGACCTTAAATCTGTGTCCTCTGGTTAGTGCCCCTCCTGCCACTGGAAACAGTTTCTGCTTATTTACACTATCAAAACCATTCATGATTTTAAATACCTCTATTTAATCTCCCCTTAATCTTCTCTTCTCTGAGGAGAACTTCTAAACACTAATTAGGGGGAGGAGAAAACGCTGGATTAAAAATCAGTTTTTATTTTTGTTTATTCATTCATGGGAGCAGGCAGATCATGATGTCAATCAGTGTGCAACGCTGATTGACACTAGCACTGCCATTTTCGAACTCCACGCTCCAGCCTACGCCTTGCCTTAACCTCGCACAGCTGAACACACATTAAACAAAATGAAGGACCTCCACCAGCGCTATTTAAAGGGATCTAAACTACTTGGAGGTTAGTCGCTGGATTATTTCTTCTGGCTGTTGCTGCAATTCTACACATTTTGGGTCTTTTTCCATACTTGTTTAAAGTTTCCATAGTCTACAGTGACTGGTCTGGCTAGTGCTGAAGTACTTTTTTGGTAACTTAAATGCTTGTGTACAAATCAATTCCTTCCAGACATGGGTGGCCTAGTAGAGCTTCCTTTTGGCATTGAGCATGATTGGGGCAATGAGCAGAGGCCATGCAGAGCAGGTCATGCTGCCAGAAGAGGGAGGACTCATTTCTGTGTGTCTCTGGTGAGCTGGCACCTGGGCTATCCAGCACACTTGTGCCCAGTATCTCGCCACGTGCAGGTCTTGCCTCTATCCTATCCTCTAAATTATGCACAGTCAGTATCTGAAAACACAAGAACATAAGAAATAGGAGCAGGAATAGGCCATATGGCCCCTCGAGCCTGCTCCGCCATTCAATAAGATCATGGCTGATCCTTGACCTCAACGCCACTTTCCCATTCGATCCCCATATCTCTTGATTCCCTTAGTGTCCAAAAGTCTATTGATCTCAGCCTTGAATATACTCAACAACTGAGCGTCCACAGCCCTTTGGGGCAGAGAATTCCAAAGATTCACAACCCTCTGAGTGAAGAAGTTTCTCTTCTCTCAGTTCTAAATGGCTGACCCATTATCCTGAGACTATTCTCCATAGTTCTAGACTCTCCAGCCATGGGAAACTGCCTCTCAGCATCTACCCTGTCAAGCCCTCTCAGAATCTTATATGTTTCAATGAGATCACCTCTCATTCTTCTAAACTCCAGAGAGTATAGGCCCATACTACTCAGTCTCTCCTCATAGGACAATCCTCTCATCCCAGGAATCAATCTAGTGAACCTTCATTGCACCGCCTCTAAGGCATGTATTTCCTTCCTTAGGTATGGAGACTAAAACTGTGCACAGTACTCCAGGTGTGATCTCACCAAAGCCCTGTACATTTACAGCAAGACCTCTTTACTATATGTCAATCCTTTTGTAATAAAGGCCAACATACCATTTGCCTTCCTAATTGCTTGCTGTACCTGCATGTTAACGTTCTGTGTTTCGTGTACAAGGACACCCAGGTCCCTCTGAACACCAACATTTAATAGCTGGTAGCTGCAACTGTGAAATCGAGTGACGGTGTGTCTTCATCTTCACTTTCTTCTTGCTCTTCCTCCACTGCTTGGGCAGGTCCCAGTTCGTCAATATCTGAAATGAAAAAGGAACAACGGTTGGGTTGTGGTGAGGGGAGAGGTGAAAGTAAGAAGTGCATGCTTATACCATCTGCAGCTTGTAAATCAGAAGAGATTGAGAGATGAGGGAGAAGTGGGATGAGAGGAGGATTAGGTACATGGATACCCTCACCATTAATGGCTTCAGTCCTGCCAGTGGCCACGGCCTCAGCAATAGCCCTTCCCATAATGGCCAGCACTGTCTGCTCCATGGGGATTAGAACATGCAGGCCCCCATCTCTCCCTCACTTATTCCTGCTGCCTCTGGTTGTACACCGCCTTCTCCTGCAAGTGAGAAGGAAATGTGTCAGTGAGTGTCATGCAATATGTTTGGGTGATGTGGCTGTCATGGTTCAATAGTTACCAAGGTGTGTGCAAGCTGTGAGTTGTGCGTGCAAGGCTTGCAACAGTGTGAATGTGAGGTAAAGCATATGAATGTTAGGTATGAGTCCTGATTGATAGAGATTGTTGGTAGGTGAGTAATGGGGGTGTGGTGCATTGAGCAGTGGATGAGGCTAGCGGTGCAGTTGGTAGGATATGGCATTTCAAGATGCACTCACTGACCTTGACAACTCATGTGAGATCATTAAACTTCTTCCTGCACTGCATCCAGGTCCTTGGGGCTGCACTCCTGGCATTGACCTCTGCCGCTATCATTTGCTACTGCCTTCTGAGCATGTGTCTGGAGGGCCTCGCTCCTTCTTTCCACCTCTTCCACCAAGACCTCTAGTGCAGCATCTGATAACCTTGGTGCACACTCTCTCCCATGGTCAGCCATTGTTGATTCTTCCACAGTACAATATTCAGAATGCTCTCAGCACCACCACCAGCCACAATGCACCTCCCCTTTAAGAGGTGCAGGCTAGCTTTAAGTAGTGCTAGGATTCACGATATTGGGCCCCCTGCTGCGGTGCCCCGATTGAACACAATACTCCAGCTGAGGCCAAACTTGTGTTTTATAAAGGTTTAGCATAACTTCCTTGCTTTTGTTCTCTATTCCTCTATTAATAAAGCCAAGGATCCCACATGCTTTTTTAACAACCTTCTCAAGTTTTCTTGCCACCTTCAGAGATTTGTGTCTGTGCACCCCCAGGTCTCTCTGTTCCATAGAAACATAGAAGATAGGAGCAGGAGTAGGCCATTCGGCCCCTCGAGCCTGCTCCGCCATTCAATGAGATCATGGCTGATCATCCAAATTCAGTACCCTGTCCCTGCCTTCTCTCCATATCCCTTGATCCCTTTAGCCTTAAGAAATATTTCCAACTCCTTCTTGAATATATTTAACTAGCTGAAGTGCCCGGCGGTGCCGAGGCTTTTTCGAGGGCATGTTGTTGTTGGAAGAGAGAGAGGGAGCGACTGGGGGGAAGAGAGAGAGCGACTGGGGGGAAGAGAGAGAGCGACTGGGGGGAAGAGAGGGAGGGGAGGGGTGGGGGGAAGAGAGGAAGGGGAGGGGAGGGAGGGGGAGGGGAGGGAGGGGAGGGGGAGGGGAAGGGAGGGCAGGGGAGGGGAAGGGAGGGAGGGGGGGAAGGGAGGGCAGGGGAGGGGAAAGGAGGGCGGGGGGGAGGGGAGGGAGGGGAAGGGAGGGCGGGGGGGGAGGGGGAGGGAGGGCGGGAGGGAGGGAGGGAGGGCGGGGGAGGGGAGGGGGGGATGGAGGGGAGGGAGGGCGGCGGGCGCCCCCCCCGGAGGTGAAGACCGCCGATTGCGCGCGCAGCAGGAGCTGAGACGCGGCGTCTCTCTCGGCCGGCGGGCCCGGTTGCCAGGGCAACCGTGACGCTGACCAAGCCAGAGAGAGAGACGCCGCGTCTCAGCTGCTCCTGCTGCGCGCGCGGCCCCCCCCGAGGGTCGCGGCCCCCCCCCCTGAGGGTCGCGGCCGCCCCCCCTCCCCCCGAGGTGAAGACCGCCGATTGCGCCCGTTGCCAGGGTAACGCTGGACGCTCAGCAAGCCCCGGCAGAGAGAGACGTCTCAGCTCCTGCTGCGCGCGCACCCTAGCGGCGCTGGGCTGAGGCTCGGCCCTCCAGCCTTCGAGTGGGGCCGGGAGGTGCCTAGCTCGGGCGTGGGTGCGGAGGAGACGCCGAGGCTTCTAGGCCTACCTGGAAAAACGGGGAAAGGTTGGAAAATTAATGAGATTAGATAAGTTAATTACTTTCTAAATCATTTTTTTTAAAAACAATATGTGTTTTAAAAGCAACGTTTTTTTTTAAGACGCAGAAAGCGGGAAGAAGAAAGGAAAAGTTTGGAATCAAGATGGCGGCGACTCACCTCGGTTCAGAACGATAAAGCCCGGCCACACGCGCACCGATTGGCCCGGCGGCACACGCCAGCAACCCGGCGTACGATTGGTCGAGCTCGAGGTCACTCTGTCGCTAATGAGCGGATAATGAGATGCTAATGAGCGGAATGTTGAAGGTTTTTGGGATACCGCGGGCGCAATTTTAGCCCGGCCGAAACGTAAATACGCTTAAAACCGTCTCGGAAGCGTAAGCTTTCTTTGGAGGTAACGCACGCATAGGTACGCCCTGTAACTTTCGAGTGCATACCCGCAACGCACACGCGATGACAGACAGATAGACAGATAGAAAGACAGAATGACAGAAGTACCGATTTATATATATAGATGAATTGGCCTCTACTGCCTCTTATGTTCATTAATAAATAGACAATCTTATTATGAACACAGCTAGCTTTTGCTAGTTACTTTATTGAGCACACATGTGGACTAGGTACAGGACCTGTAGAGGCTTCCATCTTGACTGCTGCCTTGTGGGTAGCCTAGTGCTTCACGGGCAATGTAGTCCCAGTGTACATACAGCTGGGTAGTGTAGTCTTATTATATACATACAGCTATATACAGCTCTACGGCTCCACCTAGTGTCCACCACAGAATGACATGTTATTGATCACTACACTGCCTTCTGTGGTAGAGAATTCCACAGGTTCACCACTCTCTGGGTGAAGAAATTCCTCCTCATCTCTGTCCTAAATGGCTTACCCCTTATCCTTAGACTGTGACCCCTGGTTCTGGACTCCCCGACCATCGGGTACATCCTTCCTGCATCTAGTTTGTCTAGTCCTGTTAGAATTTTATAAGTTTCAATGAGATCCCCTCTCATTCTTCTAAACTCCAGCGAATATAAGCCCAATCGACCCAATCTCTCCTCATACGTCATTCCTGCCTGGTGAATCTTCGCTGCACTCCCTCCATGGCAAGAACATCCTTCCTCAGATAAGGCGACCAAAACTGCACACAATACTCAAGATGTGGTCTCACCAAGGCCCTGTACAGCTGCAGCAAGACATCCTTGTTCCTGTACTCAAACCCTCTCGCTACGAAGGCCAACATACCATTTGCCTTCTTAACTGCCTGCTGCACCTGCATGCTTACCTTCAGCGACTGGTGCACAAGGACACTCAGGTCTCGTTGCACTTCCCCTTCTCCCAATCTATTGCCATTCAGATAATAATCTGCCTTCCTGTTTTTGACACCAAAGTGGATAACCTCGCATTTATCCACGTTATATTGCATCTGCCATGTTTCTGCCCAATCACCCAACCTGTCCAAATCATCCTGGAGTTTCTCGGCATCCTCCTCACAGCACACACGCCCACCCAGCTTTGTGTCGTCTGCAAATTTGGAGATATTACATCTAGTTCCCTCGTCTAGATCATTAATATATATTGTGAATAGCTGGGGTCCAAGGACTGATCCCTGCGGTACCCCACTAGTCACTGCCTGCCACTCGGAAAAAGACCCATTTATTCCAACTCTTTCCTTTCTGTTTGCCAACCAGTTCTCTATCCAAGTCAATACCTTGCCCCCAATCCCATGTGCCTTAACTTTACACGCTAATCTCTTATGCGGGACCTTATCGAAAGTCTTTCTGCACTCCCTTTAAAATTCCATCATTTCATTTTTTAAATTAATTCATGGGATGTGGGTGTCGCTGGCAAGGCCAGCATTTATTGCCCATCCCTAATTGCCCCTGAGAAGGTGGTGGTGAGCCGCCTTCTTGAACCGCTGCAGTCCGTGTGGTGAAGGTGTTCCCACACTGCTGTTAGGGAGGGAGTTCCAGGATTTTGACCCAGCGATGATGAAGGAACAGCGAGATAGTTCCAAGTCAGGATTGTGTGTGACTTGGAGTGGAACTTGCAGGTGATGGTGTTCCCATGAGCCTGCTGCCCTTGTCCTTCTAGGTGGTAGAGGTTGTGGGTTTGGGAGGTGCTGCCGAAGAAGCCTTGGTGAGTTGCTGCAGTGCATCTTGTAGATGGTACACACTGCAGTCACGGTGCGCCGGTGGTGGAGGGAGTGAATGTTTAAGGTGGTGGATGGAGTGCCAATCAAGTGGGCTGCTTTGTCCTGGATGGTGTCGAGCTTCTTGAGTGTTGTTGGAGCTGCACTCATCTAGGCAAGTGGAGAGTATTCCATCACACTCCTGACTTGTGCCTTGTAGATGGTGGAAAGGCTTTGTGGAGTCGGGAGGTGAGACACGCGCTATAGAATACCCAGCCTCTGACCTGCTCTTGTAGCCACAGTATTTATCTGGCTGGTCCAGTTAAGTTTCTGGTCAATGATGACCGATATTGATGGTGGGGGATTCGGCGATGGTAATGCTTTTGCATGTCAAGGAGAGGTGGTTTGACTCTCTCTTGTTGGAGATAGTCATTGCCTGGCACTTGTGTGGCACGAATGTTACCTGCCACTTATCAGCCCAAGCCTGAATATCATCCAGGTCTTCTTGCATGCGGGCATGGACTACTTCATTATAAGTATATCAAAAGGAAAAGACTGGTGAAAACCAAAGTTGGTCCATTGCAGTCAGATACGGGGGAATATATAATGGGAAATAAGGAAATGGCAGATCAACTAAATGCATACTTTGGGTCAGTCTTTACGAAGGAAGACACAAAAAACCTCCCTGGGATATCGGGAAAAATAGGGACATTGGCAAAGGAGGAACTGACGCAAATCAATATCTCTAAGGATATGGTGTTAAGGAAGCTAAAGGGATTGAAGGTGGACAAATCCCCAGGGCCTGATAACATGCATCCTAGGGTACTGAAGGAGGTGGCCCTAGAGATAGCGGATGCACTAAGGATGATTTTTCAGAATTCATTAGACTCGGGAACAGTGCCGATGGATTGGAGGGTAGCTAACGTTACCCCACTATTCAAAAAGGGGGGTAGGGAAAAAGCAGGTAATTACAGACCTGTAAGCCTTACATCAGTTGTGGGCAAAATGCTGGAGTCCATCATTAAGGATGAAATAGCGGAGCACTTAGCAAATGGGGACAGGATAGGACAGAGTCAACATGGATTTACAAAGGGTAAATCGTGCTTGACTAATCTATTGGAATTTTTTGAGGGAGTAACTGGTAGAATAGATGGGGGAGAGCCAGTAGATGTGGTGTACCTGGACTTCCAAAAGGCCTTCGATAAGGTCCCACATAAAAGATTAGCATGGAAAATTGAGGCTCATGGGATAAAGGGGAAAGTTTTGGCGTGGATAGGGAACTGGCTGTCAGATAGAAAACAGAGAGTTGGAATAAACGGCTCATTTTCTGAATGGCAGGCAGTAACAAGTGGGGTACCACAGGGATCTGTCCTGGGCCCCCAGCTGTTCACAATTTACATTAATGACCTGGATCAGGGAGTCGGATGCAGCATTTCCAAATTTGCAGACGACACTAAACTAGGAGGGGGGGTGGGCTCAGAGGAAGAGACCAGGAAGCTCCAGAGCGATTTGGACAGACTGGGCGATTGGGCGGATAAATGGCAGATGCACTATAATGTGGACAAGTGCGAAGTTATCCACCTTGGGTGCAGGAACGGGAGGGCAAATTATTATTTAAATGGCAATAGATTGGGAGAGGGGGAAGTACAGAGAGACCTGGGTGTTCTTGTACACCAGTCACTGAAGGCGAGCATGCAGGTGCAACAGGCGGTCAAGAAGGCAAACGGTATGCTGGCCTTCATAGCAAAAGGGTTAGAATACAGGAACAGGGATACCTTGCTGCAGCTGTACAGGGCACTGGTGAGACCACACCTCGAGTACTGTGTACAGTTTTGGTCGCCTCATCTGAGGAAGGATGTTCTTGCCATGGAGGGGGTGCAGCGGCGATTCACCAGGCTGATACCAGGAATGGCGGGAATGACCTATGAGGAGAGACTATGTAGTTTAGGGATGTACACACTGGAGTTTAGAAGATTGAGAGGGGACCTCATAGAAGTGTATAAAATTCTGACAGGTCTAGACAGACTGGATGCAGAAGGAATGTTTCCCTTGGCGGGTGAGAACAGAACTAGAGGACATAATTTAAGGATAAGGGCTAAACCATTTAGGACAGAGATGAGGGGGAATTTCTTCACTCAGAGAGTGGTGAACCTGTGGAACTCATTGCCACAGAGGGCAGTGTACGCCAGCTCATTAAATATATTTAAGAGGGAATTAGATATATTTCTACGGGCAAAAGGGGTTAAGGGTTACGGAGAGAAGGCGGGGACGGGATACTGAATTAAAGGATCAGCCATGATCTCATTAAATGGCGGAGCAGGCACGAAGGGCCGAATGGCCTACTCCTGCTCCTATCTTCTATGTATCTATGTATCTATGTATTATCTGCGGAGTTGTGATTTAGTTTATGCTGCCTCTCCTCATCTTCCTACCAAAATGTATCATTTCACACTTCTCTGCATTAAATTGCATCTGCCATGTGTATGTACATCTTACCAATTTGTCTATGTCCTCTTGAAATCTGTTACTATCCTCCTCATTGCTTACAACATAAGGAGGCTACAGACTCGGCCTCCTTATTCTTCCTACCAAAATGCACCACCTCACACTTCTCTACAACAACAACAACTTGCATTTATACAGCACCTTTAAAGCAGTAAAATGTCCCAAGACGCTTCACAGGAGCGTTATCATACAGAATTTGACACCAACAGGTCCAGAATGATGGAAGGATAGTTTACCATGGTTACAGTCACATAGGATGTCATTTGTGACTTTGACCGTTTCAGTGCTGTGGCAGGGGTGGAAACCTGAAAATCATTGCCAATTACTGCGCCATTCTGCAAGTTTATTAATGTGTTCTTGTATTTACCGTACTCCCCAATTTGGTGTCATCCGCAAATTTTGAAAGTGTACCTTTGATTCCAGAGCCCAAATCGTTTATGTAAGTGGTGAACAACATTGGTCGCAACCGATCCTTGCGGAACACCACTTCCCACGTCTTGGCCTCATCTGGCTGCTCAATAAAACACAGCCTCGATGTTCCATCCTTGTTCTGTGCTGAGTTAGCCCAGTGCATGCTATGGGAGTTGCAATTGGCTTCAGTACACGGGTTAGTGTGAGGAGCAAATGGGACAGGGCTCCCACCCCGAACAAATCCAGTGACCCCTGTTGTCATGCATGGACGTCGAGGTGAAGGTAGACTCGAGCTTGGCTGTGATGCCCCTGCGATTGAATAACCTGTCAAGACTCACTGTCAAAGACATTTGAGTGAGGGTCTGGACTCTGGAGGGCACCTGGTGCCTATGAAAGCATATTCCAGGGGCAGTCCCTTATCCAGAGAAGGAGAAAAAGCATTTATTTCACACCTTTCTCATCCTCTTTACTTCCCAAAGGGCTTGACAGCTTTTGAAGTGTAGTCACTGTTGTTATGTAGGCAAACTTGACTGCCAGTTATGTACAGAGCTTTCTGACGTGTGGGCGGGGAGATGCTTTTCAGGAGGTGAAGTGAGCTGGGTGGAGTCCACGATTGGGTAGATTGGACATGGACACAGACAGAGCAACTGGGTCGAATGGCCTTTTCTCATTCCATGTTTCCAGTGATTGAGGGTCTAGAACAAGGGGACATAGATATAAGATTAAATGCAAGTGATTTAGGACAGAGAGCAGGAGAAACATTTATTGCACAGAGGGTTGTGAGGCTGTGGAATGCAAAACTGGAGTTAGTGACTGAAGCATGTCAACTGTTAAGAATAGGTTAGATAGGTTGGTGAAGGAAAGGGGAATAAAGGAATGTAGGGCCTGTGCAGGCACATGGGATTAGGATACTGCTCATGTGGAGAATAAACACTAACATGGACTGGTTGGGTCGAATGGCCCATTTCTGTGTTGTAATTTCTGTGTAATTCTGTTATTCTATAACTGCACACTGCTGCTTTCTCAGCTCTCTGTCTGGGGTCATTGTATGTCGAACTCCCCACTGATCTAACATCAACATCCAACTACATCATGTGCCCACTCATGGACCAGTAATTTAATGCTCCAACTCTGGATCATTCAAGAGGCAGTTAGATGCTGTGAAGGAAGGGTGTGCTTGAAGGGCCGAATGGCCTCTTCATTGCTACTCATCTGTGTTAATCTCTGTCCAATGCTTAGGACAGACTTGTCAATGTAAAGTATTTCTTTATTGTCTGCCTCATTTGTTATTTGAGTGGGTATTAGGAGCAGGACAATCTGTGACATGTCTTTTGTGAGCTGTGGGGACATTCAGTAACTTATTATTCAGCACTGCACATAAAGTGTGGTGCCCAGAATTGGACACAGCTGGAGTATTGTGTCCAATTCTGGGCACCACAATTTAGGAAGGATGTCAAGGCCTTGGAGAGGGTGCAGAGGAAATTTACTAGAATGACTTCAGTTAATGTGGAGGGACTAGAGAAGCTGGGGTAAATAAGGAGAAACTGTTTCCCCTGGTGGGAGGGTTGGTAAATAGAGGACTTCGATTTAAGGAAATTGGCAAAAAAAAACGATGGGCGATGAGTTTTTTTTTACACAGCGAGTTGTTATGTTCTGGAATGCACTGCCTGAAAGGCCAGTGGAAGCAGATTCAATAGTAACTTTCAAAAGGGAATTGGATATATACTTGAAAAGGAAAAAGTTTGTAGGGTTGTGGGGATGGAGCAAGGGAGTGGGACTAACTGAATAACTCTTTCAAAGAGCCAGCACAAGCACGAAGGGCCAAATGGCCTCCATGTAATAAAGGTCTCCAACATTAGGAAGAGGTTCGGTGGGGGAGACCAAAATCAAAATTAGGGGCCATAAATATAAGATAGTCACTGTTATAAATCTCATCATCAAGAAACTACTTATGAAATAACGCCGGACGGCCAGCTGGTGGCGCCGTCCAAGGAGTATAAATACTCGGGCGTGGGCCCCAGCTTGCCAGTGACATTTTGTAAGACAGGAACTAGTGAAGTACAACTAGACCTCCATGTTCTGAAACAAGTTGATTAAAGCCTTGCTTTATACTCAAACCAAGTGCGTAGTGAGTTTTATTACATCAGTCACTAATAAATCCAATAGGGAATTCAGGAGAAAGTTCTTTATCCAGAGTGTAGTTAGAATGTGGAACTCGCTATCACAGAGGGCAGTTGAGGCGATTAGCATAGGTGCATTTAAGTGGAAGCTAGATAAGCACATGAGGGATAGCGTAAGAAGGTAGAGTTGAGGTAGAAGATCAGCCATGATCTTATTGAATGGTGGAGCAGGCTTGAAGGGACGAATGGCTGACTCCTGCTCCTATTTCTTACATTCTGATGAGGGAGAAAGGATTAGAAGGCTTTGTTGCTGGGGTTAGATGAAGTAATTTTTATGAGGTTTTAAGTGAATATTTTGCATCTGTGTTCACTATGGAGAAGGACGATATAGGCATAGAAATCAGACAGGGGGATTGTGATATACTTGAACAAATTAGTATTGAGAGGGAGGAGGTACTGGCGCTTTTAGCAGGCTTAAAAGTGGATAAATCCCCAGGCCCAGACAAGATGTATCCCAGGCTTCTGTGTGAGGCAAGGGAGGAGATTGCAGGGGCTCTGACATACATTTTCAGAACCTCTCTGGCCACAGGGGAGGTGCCAGAGGACTGGAGGACAGCTAACGTAGTGCCATTATTCAAGAAGGGTAGTAGGGATAAACCAGGGATTTACAGGCCAGTGAGCCTAACATCAGTGGTAGGGAAATTATTGGAAAAATTCTGAGGGACAGAATTAGTCTCCACTTGGAGAGGCAAGGATTAATCAAGGATAGTCAGCATGGCTTTGTCAGGGGGAGATCATGTCTAACCAATTTGACTGAATTTTTCAAGGGGGTGACTAGGTGTGTGGATGAGGGTTGTGCAGTTGATGTAGTCTACATGGACTTCAGTAAGGCTTTTGATAAAGTCCCGCATGGGAGACTGGTCAAGAAGGTAAGAGCCCATGGGATCCAGGGCAATTTGGCACATTGGATCTAAAACTGGCTTAGTGGCAGGAGGCAGAGGGTGATGGTCAAAGGTTGTTTTTGTGACTGGAAGCCTGTGTCCAGTGGTGTACCGCAGGGATCGGTGCTGGGTCGTTTGCTGTTTGTAGTGTACATTAATGATTTAGATATGAATGTAGGAGGTATGATCAGTAAGTTCGCAGATGGCACGAAAATTGGTGGAGTGGTAAATAGCGAGGAGGGAAGCCTCAGGCTACAAGACGATATAGACGGGTTGGTCAGATGGGCAGAACAGTGGCAAATGGAATTTAACCCAGAAAAGTGTGAGGTGATGCATTTAGGGAGGACTAACAAGGCAAGGGAATACACAATGAATAGTAGGATCCTAGGAAGGATAGAGGATCAGAGGGACCTTGGTGTGCATGTACATAGATCCCTGAAGGCAGCAGGACAGGTAGATAAGGTGGTTAAAAAGCCATATGGGATACTTGCCTTCATTAGCCAAGGCATAGAATATAAGAGCAGGGAGGTTATGATGGAGCTGTACAAACCGCTAGTTAGGCCACAGCTGGAATACTGTGTGCAGTTCTGGTCGCCACACTATAGGAAGGATGTGATTGCATTGGAGAGGGTGCAGAGGAGATTCACCAGGATGTTACCTGGGCTGGAGTGTTTCAATTATGAAGAGAGACTGGACAAGCTGGGGTTGTTTTCCTTAGAGCAGAGAAAGCTGAGGGGGGACCTGATTGAGGTGTACAAAATTATGAGGGGCATAGATAGGGTAGATAGAAAGGAACTTTTCCCCTTAGTAGAGGGGTCAATAACCAGGGGGCATAGTTTCAAGATAAGGGGCAGGAGGTTTAGAGGGGATTTGAGGACAAACCTTTTCACCCAGAGGGTGGTTGGAATCTGGAACTCACTGCCTGAAAGGGTGGTAGAGGCAGGAACCCTCATAACATTGAAGAAGCATTTAGATGAGCACTTGAAATGCCATAGCATACAAGGCTGTGGACCAAATGCTGGAAAATGGGATTAGATTAGACAGGGCTTGATGGCCGGCGCGGACACGATGGGCCGAAGGGCCTCTTTCTGTGCTGTATAACTCTATGGGGGAGAAATTGGGTATGTTGCGTCACCTATTAGCGCCTAAAGAGGGCAGTCAGTGGCTGTAGCGCCACTGCCCCCCCCCGATATTCAGCGGGGGCGCTAATGGTGGCGTTAGCCTATTGCGCTACGCTGCCACCGATGATGTCATCGGTGTGCGCAGCGCCCCATTAGCGCCCCGATCGCGATATTTGGTAGCGAACGCCACAGTAGCGCCGTTCGCTACCCGCGCCCAGTTCACGAGGCCTTGCTGTGCCAGCACCTCCGTCCCCGGCCTCCTGACCCCCCCCCACCCCCCCCGCGGCTTTGCCGGCTGTTTCCCGAGAGCCCGGCACTTCTCCTCGGTGCCGGGCTCTTTTGCCGGCACTTGCGATCGGGGATCGCACTGTAGCAGGCCCCTCCTCTTTAACAATGGGAGGAAGGCCTGCAGTACCGCAGCGTGCTGTGCCGCAGAGTGTGGCGCTGCGGCACGTTGCGCTTCGATATTCAGTTTCAGCGCCCTAAGAGGGACGCGGAGCGCCTCGAGCCTCACCCCGTCTCCCTCTAGGGGCGCTGAAACTGAATTTCTGACATTCGTTAATGCTCTGAACGCTGCGCAAAAATCAGCGCCCAGTTGAATTTGGCGCCTCAACCCAATTTCTAGGCCTATGACTCTATAATGTGGGAGGAGGCTTGTGTGGAGCATAACCACCAGCATTGACCAGTTGGGCCATATGGCCTGTTTCTGTGCTGTAAATTCTATGTAATTCTTTACCCAGAGAGTGGTTAGAATGTGGAACTCGCCACCACATGGAGTAGTTGAGGTAAATAGCATAGATGCAGTTAAGGGGAAGCTAGATAAACACATTGTTAAATAGCAATGTAAACAACAGTATAAGGAACAAGCAGAAAATACTTCCAACAGGTAAGGAGGAGGACTGGTCATATATCAATCCAGGAAAGTGAGGCTTGGAAAATATAGAAAGGAACATCAAACTTCAGAAAACATTTCCAGTAACGAAGAGTTTGAGGTATCCAGTGTAAAGAAAGGGTGAAAGCATTGGACCACAAGAAACACGAGAAACTGAAATTGGGGGATGAAGAAATATAGAAACATAGAAACATAGAAGATAGGAGCAGGAATAGGCCAGTCGGCCCCTCAAGCCCGCTCCGCCACTTAATGAGATCATGGCTGATCATCCAAATTCAGTACCCTGTCCCTGCTTTCTCCCCATATCCCTTGATCCCTTTAGCCTTAAGAAATATATCTAACTCCTTCTTGAATATATTTAATGAATTGGCCTCAACTGCCTTGTGTGGTAGAGAATTACACAGGTTCACCACTCTCTGGGTGAAGAAATTCCTCCTCATCTCTGTCCTAAATATAATAATAATAATAATAATCAACTTTATTGTCATTGTTAGTGCACAAGTGCAGTACAACGAAATGTAGGCTTGCGGCTCCCGAGAGTGTACATTTTGATTAAGACATTTAACATTCAACATTCATTTGGCTTGTAATACATAAACATAAACATAATAAAGTGCATTGACAGATGTGCAGGCTTTAGAGTTTATTTGTAGAGTTCAGTAGGATGACAGCCCTGGGAAAGAAGCTGTTCCTAAATCTGGTCGTTCGGGTGCGAATGCATCTGTAGCGTCTCCCAGATGGCAGGGGGGCGAACAAACTGTGGCTGGGGTGGGTAGGGTCTTTGATGATGGTCAGTGACCTCCGTAAACAGCGTTTCTGGTAGATGTTCTCTATGGTCGGTAGCTGGGTGCCGGTAATGCGTTGGGCAGTTTTGACTACCCGCTGCAGGGCTTTCCGGTCATAGGAGCTACAGCTGCCATACCACACTGTGATACAGTTCGTCAGGATGCTCTCTATTGTGCAGCGGTAAAAGTTAGAGAGAATCAGGGGTGACATGTTACATCCCTTCAGCCTCCTTAGGAAATATAGGCGCTGCTGGGCCTTCTTCACCAAAGAGGAGGTATTGAGGGACCAGGAGACTCTTCCGTGATGTGGACTCCGAGGAACTTAGGCCTAGAAATTCAGTTGGGCGCGCCAGCCGTTAGCGCCTTAGGAGGAGTAGATCTCGAGCGCTAGGCGCTTATCGCCCGGGCGCAGCGCGATCTGCGCCTCTCCCCAACTTCAGGACACATTTAGCGCCGGCGCAAAGTCTTAGCGCGCGCCCTGCTGCGCGCGCAGATCAGGACGTCATTTAATAGTGCAACGCCCTTTGTGCGCCCCAAACTGGAACTTCACTCGCGCCGGCCCATTGTGCGCCGGGCGGCCCGAGCGACTGTGAAGTGGAACGGTACACAGGCCAGCCGGGCCGCGGGGAGTGCAAATTAAAGGGCACTTACCCAGCAGTATAAAGGCCAGCCATTTTGCAGCATTCACTCTTGTGCAACGGTTTTTTGGACAGAGACCAAGGAGGAGAGTTTACTGGTTTGGACCAACACTTGGAGAGGTATTTTTGGCTCAGGCCAGAGCTTACGAATTATCTTTGCCTTCATTCAGAGCTCAGTGTTTGCCAGCATATAATGGGGGCTGCATTGGGTGGCAACGCTGAATTTCAGCCTTATGCCAGAAGGGCTTACAGACGCCGTGAGAGAGTGGCAGCCCTGGCTAGACGCAGAGGGGGCAACAGGCGTCGCCAACTGAGGCCTTACCCACGCAGGGTATACCGCCAGCAGACCTCCTATCTGACCATGTCTGCCGCGATGTGTGTTAGGAGGCTGCGATTCCGAAGGGAGGTGGTTGCAGACATCTGCCGGCTGCTTCAGAGAGATCTGCAGCCACAGCTGATGCGCAGGACGTCTCTGTCGGTGGCAGTGAAGGTGACGGTGGCTCTCAACTTCTATGCCTCCGGCTCCTTCCAATCCGCTACTGGGGACATCGCTAACATCTCCCAGTTCGCCGTGCATTGCTGCATCCGCCAGGTGACCGAAGCCCTTTTCAGAAGGAGACATCAATTCATCTCCTTCCCCATGACCCTGGACAAGCAGCAGCAGCGTGCAGTGGGGTTTGCAAGAATAGCGGGCTTCCCCATGGTGCAGGGGGCCATTGACTGCACGCATGTGGCTTTGCGGGCACCTCTTGAGCATGCCGAGGAATACCGCAACCGGAAGGGCTACCATTCCCTCAATGTACAGCTGGTGTGTGACCACAGGCAGCGCATCCTAGCTGTCAATGCCCGCTTTCCAGGCAGCAGCCACAATGCCTTTATCCTGCGACAGACAACTGTGGCTGACATGTTCCAGGCACAGCCTCCCCCAAGAGGATGGCTTATCGGGGACAAAGGCTATCCTTTGTGTACCTGGCTCATGACCCCGCTCCGCGCGCCCACGACCCCTGCTGAAGAGGCATACAACGAGAGCCATCAAGCGACGAGGAACCTCATAGAACAAACAATCGGCGTGCTCAAGCAACGGTTCCGCTGTCTCGATCGCTCCGGGGGAGCCCTCCAGTATTCGCAGGATCGAGTCTCCCAATTCGTCGTCGTTTGCTGCATGCTGCACAACCTGGCTATCCGCAGGACTCAGGCACTGCCACCTCACGTTGGACCACCACCTCAGGAGGAGGAGCAGGAGGAGCATGAGGAGGACGAGGAGTACCAGCCCAGGAGGGACGCACAAGGTCCAAGGGCCGCCCGTCGGCGGCTTATTGAACGTCACTTCTAGGCCCCCTGTCAGGGAATGGCTTGTGCCAATGATAGAACATGATTGCAGCCGCTCCGCAAGCCCTCAGCCGGTTAAGGCAACAAACACTTCAAAGATCAAACATGGACAATGTGAATAAATAAAATGCTTTATTGTACAAACTCTGGGCCCTTCCCACATGAAAACCAAAAACAGACGAAACCCCCAAAAAACACTCAAACACATTACTCGCTCCCACAACCTGGAGAGGATTAACAAAATAGGGCAACTAAAATGGCCGTCATTCTCGGCCTTCGTCAAAAACAAACATCACATCATCGGCCTTCAAAAAACAAACATCCAATTCTCGGCCTCAAGAAGCAAACACAAATGGCCACACATTCGACTATTTGGCCCGCTAGGGCGATGCCTTGGCC
Source organism: Somniosus microcephalus (assembly GCF_052327205.1). Classification (NCBI taxonomy): domain Eukaryota; kingdom Metazoa; phylum Chordata; class Chondrichthyes; order Squaliformes; family Somniosidae; genus Somniosus; species Somniosus microcephalus. The sequence goes on along the minus strand of NC_140988.1, from coordinate 391,762,536 downwards.
ATCTTTGGGTGGCTCCTGCCCGCCCTGCTGCTCCGCCTCAAAGTAAGGCCATTGGCTGCTGCAAGGCTGGGGGCAGGCTCCTGAGGGGCACATGTCGTGACGGCAGATGCCCTTGGGGGTCGGCCTAGTCGAGGTCTGGGCGTCGAGCGGGCGGCTGTTGATTGCTGCAGTTGTGGCTGGCCAGCATCAGTCGCTGCAGCAGCTCCTGGCAGCTCCACTGGGGGACTGGCAGTGGCGGCTGGAGGAATGGCGGCAAGCTGGCGGATGGCAGGCGCTCGCTGGTCGCCTGAGACACTGGCACTCGCCCGGGCCAGCACTGCAGCATGCGCACCAATCTGCCGAGGGACAGACCGCTGTGCTGCTGCAGCGCGCCGGGTGCCCTGGCGATGCCTGGCTGACACAGCGAGTGTGGCAGCAGTGAGTGCCCATGTTGACCTGTTCACTGACCGCAGCAGAGCAGCCAGTGACTGGACGGCACCACTGATCACCTGGCCAGTTGCTGACAGATCTGCCCGGTATTCCGCCCGACTGGTGGCCTCTAAGGGCCCGCACTCGGCCACACTCCGAGAGAGGGAATCGATGGACTCAGGCAACCGTGCCACTGCCGCCATGAGCTCCGTGTGCCGGCGCTCCGAGTCCGCGGACAAGCCTTCGAGGTGTTCCATCTCCTCGGCGAAGAGCATCTCCTGACTGGAGGCCGGACTCTCCCTCTGGGGAGAAGGCCGCTGAGCTGGCCGACCCTTCCTGCGTTGCTGGAGGCCGCTGGGCCCAGCAATTGGACTCCCCTCCGACGCATCCCCCCTCTGGGGAGAAGGCCGCCGAGCTTCCACCCCCCTCCCGCCTTTCTGCAGCACGCAGGTCCCAGGAGCTCCCCTCCCCTTCGACACTTCCGCCACGCTGCCCTCCAGGGAAGACGTGTCCCCTACATTGGCCTGGGTGGCCGCGGCTGAGGGTTCCCCTGATGGGCCGCCTTCCTCTTGCTCCTCCTCCTGCTCCTCCTCGGAGGGTCTGTCACTGGCAAGTTGAGGGACCTCCTCTTGACCATCTGAAAGCAGGAAGGCACAAGAGTAGCTTTAGAGTGAGGAGAGGGCGTCAGTGCGGGATGCATGAGTGGTGGCATTCAGCGTATTGGTCGGACAGTGGCAAAGGATGTAGATCTGATGCGCAAGTGGGACGAGAGAGGTGCAAAAGGTGATGTCCTTACCATTGCTGCCCAGAACAGGGTCGGCATCTCCACATGCAACGGGCCCAATCACCCGGCCACCCATGAGGCGCTCCACGCGATGTTGCAGGTCGGTGAGTGGCTGGATATGGGGTCGGCCTCCCCCGGTCGCAGTCCGGCTCTTGCGATTATTCGCCAGCTTGGCCTGCAAGAGAAAGGACGGCCTCTAAGTACAGTGTGTCGCCGTGATCTTATGTGCACTGCCTCCCATGGTGGAATAGCCTGGCCAGTGTGTCGCCATGATCTGGTGTGCACTGCCTCCCATGGTGGAATAGCCTGGCCAGTGTGTCGCCATGATCTGGTGTGCACTGCCTCCCATGGTGGAATAGCCTGGCCAGTGTGTCGCCATGATCTGGTGTGCAATGCCTCCCATGGTGGAATAGCTTGGCCAGTGTGTTAAGTGCAGAATGTGCAATTGATGCTCATGCCTGTCCCATAGCTGCTGGATGAAGGCTGGCCATTAGAGCTTTCAGGTCCCTTTGCCCATAATGTGAGGTGCACATGCAAGGATGAGGAGGTCATTGGAAAGGGTACTCACCCTGACAATGCGTGTGAGGTCATTTAACTTTTTGCGGCATTGGGCACCGGTCCTGGGGACGTCGCTGTTGGCTGACAGCTTGCTGGCGACATGCCTCCAGGCTCTCCTGTAGACGCGGACCGTCGCCTTCTTGCCATTGTCCAGGTACAAAACATGGCACCTCTTCTCTACAGCAGCAAGCAGCACACTCAGATCACGCTCTGAGAAGCGCTGCGCACGTTCACGGGCCTTCTCCATGTCTTCAGGCGCTATTTGGATCCAGCAGCAGTGTTCAGGCCTAGCTGGAGGGCTCCACTATCCAGGGCGTGGCAGCAGACACAGTCGACCCTTCCCCCTTAAGAGCTGGCCGGCGCCAGGGTGTCTGCTGTCAATCACGAGATGGCCGCACCTGCGCTGCGCCCGGCCTCGGCGCTATCGATCACCACCTCCGGCTTAGCGCCCAAAGAGAGGCGTCCAGCAGCAGTTTTAGCGCTCGCCCGAACTAGTAGGGCGAAGCTAATGAATATCGGAGAAGTGGCATAGATTTGGCGGCGGCCGCAAACTTTAGCGGACGCCCCACTTTAGCGCCCCAAAAGTGGCGTCAATGAATTTCTAGGCCTTAAAGCTGTCCACCCTTTCCACCACAGCCCCATGGATGTGGATGGGGGTGTGACTTCCGCCTTTAGACTTCCTGAAGTCCACAATGATTTCCTTGGTTTTCTTGATGTTAAGGGCCAGGTTGTTATCGGCGCACCACTTCACGAGATGCTGGACCTCCTCCCTGTAGGCTGACTCATCGTTGTTGGTGATCTGGCCTACCACCGTGGTATCATCCGCAAACTTGATAATGGTGTTGGAACCATGAACAGCCACACAGTCGTGGGTGAAGAGGGAGTAGAGGAGGGGGCTCAGCACACAACCTTGTGGGGCCCCCGTGTTCAGGGCCGGGGGGTGGAGGTGTGGTTACCTAATTTGACAGACTGGGGTCTGTTAGTTAGGAAGTCCAGGGTCCAGTTGCAAAGGGAAGTGTTCAGGCCAAGAGTGTGGAGTTTGGTGGCCAGCTTGTTGGGGACGATAGTGTTGAATGCTGAGCTGTAGTCTATGAACAGCATTCTGATGTAGGTCTCTTTACCGTCTAAATGATTCAATGCAGAATGTAAAGCAATTGTGATTGCATCCTCCGTTGATCTGTTTGCACGATAGGCAAACTGGTGTTGGTCAAGAGAGGCGGGAACACTGGCTTTGATGTGAGCCAGGACCAGTCTCTCGAAACACTTCATTATGATGGGTGTGAGTGCGACAGGTCGAAATTCATTCAGACACATCACAGCCGTTTGCTTTGGCACAGGAATAATGGTAGCGGTCTTGAAGCATCCTTAGACTGTGTCCATTATCCTTAGACTGTGACCCCTGGTTCTGGACTCCCCCGCCATCGGGAACATCCTTCCTGCATCTAGTCTGTCTAGTCCTGTTAGAATTTTATAAGTTTCAATGAGATCCCCTCTCATTCTTCTAAACTCTAGCGAATATAAGCCTAATCGACCCAATCTCTCTTCATACATCATTCCTGCCTTCCTAGGTATCAGTCTGGTGAATCTTTGCTGCACTCCCTCCAAGGCAAGAACATTCTTCCTCAGATAAGGCAACCAAAACTGCACACAATACTCAAGGTATGGTCTCACCGAGGCCCTGTACAACTGCAGCAAGACATCCTTGCTCCTGTACTCGAATCCTCTTGCTATGAAGGCCAGCATACCATTTGCCTTCTTAACCGCCTGCTGTACCTGCATGCTCACCTTAAGCGACTGGTGCACAAGGACACCCAGGTCTCGTTGCACTTCCCGTTTTCCCAATCTATTGCTGTTCAGATAATAATCTGCCTTCCTGTTTTTACCACCAAAGTGGATAACCTTGCATTTATCCACGTTATATTGCATCTGCCCAATCACCCAACCTGTCCAAATCATCCTGGAGTTTCTCGGCATCCTCCTCACAGTACACACGCCCACCCAGTTTTGTGTCATCTGCAAACTTGGAGATATTACATCTAGTTCCCTCATCTAGATCATTAATATATATTGTGAATAGCTGGGGTCCTAGCACCGATCCCTGTGGTACCCCACTAGTCACTGCTATTAAAGCAGAGCTATTAAACATCACGAATAAAAAACAAAAAACTGCAAATTTTGGAAATCTGAAACAAAACCAGAAAGGTGCTCTTAAAGCAAGGAAGACAGCTAATGTAGGAAAGTGGGAGTGAAAGTGGGAACAGTCTTGGAAAGGAGGTGAGTGAGAAGTGACTTTACACAGGGATACGAATTAGCAAACAATATAGAAATACTGTTTCAAGTTAAAGTGTTGACAGTAGAACAATGGAATTCAAACCAGTGGAAGGCTAATTTAGGAGTGATAGGAACAGGAGGAGGCCATTCAGCCCCTCGAGCCTGTTCTGCTGTTCATTGAGATCGTGGCTGATCTGTGACCTAACTCTATCCACCTGCCTTGGCTCCATATCCTTTTATATCCTTGTCTAGCAAAAATCTATTACATAGAAACATAGAAGATAGGAGCAGGAGTAGGCCATTCGGCCCTTCGAGCCTGCTCTGCCATTCAATGAGATCATGGCTGATCATCCAAATTCAGTACCCTGTCCCTGCCTTCTCCCCATATCCCTTGATCCCTTTAGCCTTAAGAAATATATCCAACTCTTGAATATATTTAATGAACTGGCCTCCACCGCCCTCTGTGGCAGAGAATTCCACAGGTTCACCACTCTCTGGGTGAAGAAATTCCTCCTCATTTCAGTCCTAAATGGCTTACCCCTTATCCTTAGACTATGGCCCCTGGTTCTGGACTCCCCGGCCATCCGAAACATCCTTCCTGCAGAATTGTATAGGTTTCGATGAGATCCCCTCTCAATCTTCTAAACTCCAGTGAGTATAAGCCCAATCGACACAATCTCTCCTCATACGTCATTCCTGCCATGCCAGGTATCAGCCTGGTGAATCTTCGCTGCACTCCCTCCATGGCAAGAACGTCCTTCCTCAGGTAAGGTGACCAAAACTGCACACAATACTCAAGGTGCGGTCTCACCAAGGCCCTGTACAACTGTAGCAAGACAGCGACAATAGCAAAATACTGCAGATGTTGGAAATCCAAAATAACAACAGAAAATGCTGGAAAAACTCAGCAGGTCAGGCAACATCCGTGGAGAGAAATTTGAGTTGACGTTTCGGGTCGAACCCTTCTCCAAAACTGGAAAGAAAAGAAACTAGATCGAAGGCAGGGCTGCGATCGGACAAAAGAATAAAAGAAACAAAAGAAGTAAAAGAGATTAGAAGGTAGACGAGATGGTAATAGGCTGAGATTAGGTGTAACGTGTACTGGCAGGGCAAGAGATAGCTGCCAGGTGTGAGAGAGAAACAAAAGGAAAAGGGGGGGGGGAAAGAGTGGAAAAATTACAAGAAAAAATGAAATAGGGGCCGAGCTTATGATCTGAAATTGTTGAACTCGATATTGAGTCCGGAAGGCTGCAGAGTGCCTAATCGGAAGATGAGGTGCTGTTCCTCGAGTTTACGTTGAGCTTCCGTGGAACAAAACAAGAGGCCAAGGACGGTGAGGTCCGAGTGGGAATGGAGCGGTGAATTAAAATGACAGGCGACCGGAAGCTCGGGGTCACCCTTACGGACTGAACGGAGGTATTCCGCAAAGCGGTCACCCAATCTGCGTTTGGTCTCCCCAATGTAGAGGAGACCGCATCGTGAGCAGCGAATACAGTATACTAGATTGTGAGAAATACAAGTAAATCGCTGTTTCACCTGGAAGGGGTGTTTGGGGCCCTGGACAATGGGAAGGGGGATGTAGCAAGACATCCTTGTTCCTGTACTCGAATCCTCTTGCTACGAAGGCCAACATACCATTTGCCTTCTTAACTGCCTGCTGCAGATTGTAGATGCCAAGAAGTTCTTCACACAAATGGGGTCTTTTTGAGCAAAATCCCTCCTGGAAATTCCTCTTCATCTCCATAAACTCATGATGCATCTCTAGGTAAATGTAACTGATTCACTCCCTCCCTCTTGATACGGCGTAATGCCCTCCTCCCTGTAAGATTCAGGATCACAGGCTCACACAGATTACCCAACAGGGCTTCAGAAGTTGTAAGGCTTTTATTAAAGAGCTACAGTTTTAAGGCATAATCAGATATTACATATAGTTTAAGCCGAGTATAATAGACATACAACCCGTGACAGTAGGAGCGATCTATAACTCCCGAATTGGAATGACACGGCCGGACGGACGGGGAGGCAGTAGGGTGGTCTCGGATTGGGTGGATTCCTGCAGTCTGCTGCAGTGGTCACTTCCGTTGGGTCATCTCTCAAGCTGCTGGAGGTGTTAGGCCATCAGCCACCTCAGAGGCTAAACTTGACCAAGGTGTTAGGCCACCTTGGGGAAGCCTTTGCCCCTGACTGCCTGATTTCCTCTCTCGGTCGTCTATATTTATAGTTATTTCGGTGGGCTGGTAATCACCTGTTGTCAATCATTTGATCCCCATCCTAGTGTCCAATTGTGAAGTGGGAAGGCCCCCTCACCGTCCCTTTCTGCATGGCTGATGAAGCCTCCCTCTTATCTTTCTGAGGAATGTTTTGTTATGTTTCTTTAAGGACATTTTATGACTTTTCGGCTCCATTTTTGTCTATTATCCCACCACCCTGTGATGTTTTGCATTTTACGATTCCCTTATCACCTCTATTTGTCTTTTGATGCTTGATATTCGACCTTGCTGGCATTTCTGCTCTCTGTTCCCGGCTGCTTGTTGTCTGTCTCTGTTCTAAGAATTAAAACCCATCTTTGAATCTAACAGCTATTTCTTACAATTCCCTTCTTTGAGAAGGAAATATCCTTATTGACTTCTCACAATCGGCTCTTGACTAATCTAGCTAGCTCTTATTGCTCTCTCAACTTGGGCGTTAGTTAGTAGGGAGTCTTGAAAATGAAGATTACTCCCATCCTTACAGTCCATTCCTTTGAGGAGAAGGAGCAACCTCTGACCCCTTACTCTAATTCAATTCACTGTTCCGGTGTTCCAATTCTGCCCCGCCTGTGGTCCCCTCTGTTTCTTCTATCTTTCCTGATGTTACCCCGCCTGGGGTCTCCTCTACATTGCTTCGGATCTTCTCTTTTGGTGTGCTCAATTAACTTGTTAGTGCTGGTTAGTCATGGGCATGAGTACCCAATTGGCTTATGTATCAAAGTCTTACTACACACGTTACATATATCAAATACACTATCATTACAAGTTGGATAACTACCAGAGCATGTGAAATAATACGAACCTAAGGGTGTGCTGATGTATTAAGCCCAATATCCCACCAGTGTGAGTTGTTCCCTATGCTGTCAATTTCAATATCCATTCTCGAGTTGTCTTGCTCCAAAACATAAAAATGCTTTAGGGAGGAATTCAGTCACATCATGAGCTCACTGATACCCTCAAACAACAGGGGAATGTCGTATCCGAGTATCCGAATGGGACAGGTCATGTTAGACCCATAAAGCATGGTAGTTGCGGTAGTAGTGACACAGGAGGCACCACCAAAACCACCTCATACTGGATTCGTACTGGTTTTTCCCATGCTCTGTTACCTACAAAACACAATTATTACAGTCACAGTTAAATTCAGTCTTACAATCATTTCAAGCAACATTACAGTTTCACATCTAATCGACAAATCATGGACTTAAAAGATTCTCCAGATCTCTCTTTTACTCTTATCCATCTTGTGGATAATTCTTACTAATCATGATTTCTCCTTAGCCCTCAATTGTCCCAATCCAGATTCCATGTAACTCTCCACTTCAACTTCAATTTCAATCCCTCTAACAGGTACCAGTGTGTTTAACTCTATTCTGATTGTTTCATTAATTAGATAGTTTCTCGATGGAGTATGTGTCAATGCTTTAAAAGTTGTCTCGCTCTCCTGAGCCACATTAACCATTTCATGTCTTGCTGTTGTCAAGTAACTGAGCATGTCTGAGACCCGTTCTTCAGTGCAGACTCACCATACATTCCTGGGTGGTAATTGCTTCACACGTAACGAATCACATTTGCACTCTCATATCAGTATCTCAATATCGTGCCACACGTGCCATCCGATACAAGCCTTTCTCGGGCTTTCAGGTATCTTATCGAAAGATTGTGGTCATCTGGAGATCTTCCTCTGCATGGTCCCGATGTCTTGGGTAGTGGCCAGACTATCAAATTCAGTTTTCTTAAAAGTTAATTATAGGCAGGGACACAAACATCTCCAAGAGAAAGCTATCAATTTACTATTCTTAACTACATTTTCCTGACTTTCACTAGAAAGTTTTGAAAATTCTCAATTGGTGGTGTAATTCTCCTGTTTCTATCTCGCACCATCAATCACTTCCTCTCTCCATTTTACACATCCCATTAATTATCATTCATATCTCATTCATGAGCCCTGGAGGAACTTTACTGTCCAGTACAATATTTAAGATTGAAAACATAGATCAAACATTCTCACTTGGTCCAAGTTATTAACACTTTTTATTTATCATTATTTTAGAGGATCTTTTATTTTCCCAAAAGTAACCCAATATATAGTGCCTGAGTCCATTTTGTCATTTCAAAATTATCCCAAAATCCAAACAGCAGTATTATTGAACTGACAATGTTCAATTTCATTTCTATCAACTTATCCTCCATTTCCAATTTCAGAAACAAGTGATTCCCAGGCTAGGTGGCTTACACAGTTGTTTTAACATTAGAGACAGAAGTGCTGCAATTAATTTACAAGGTAACTTCCATATAACAAAAGAAAGAAAATAATCCATTGTGACTCTGCTTAGAGCCCAAGGGGTTAATTTATCAAATCATAATTTTCCTTCTGTCACTGTGGTGAAATATTAACTTAAAATTAAGAAACTTAAATTTAATAATGTCCAATATCTTTAAATTTCATACTAAAGTTGTTGCTTGGTGAACTTAAACAGCTGTCAGTGGGAAGGGTTAACTTCTTTGCAGGATTTTAAGAAGGTGGAGCAAAACATTATCAGGCGCACGCAATTACGTTACTTCACGTAAATTTTAAAAAAACTTTCCCGATCGAAAAAGACAGTTGTGTTTTCACACTTTAACTAAACATGAACAGAACAGATAAAACAAAACAAAATAGCACATTCTTGCAGAAAACAGTAAATTGCGTCATATTTCTTATTGTCCTTTCTTCAGATGTCTTTCCAAAATACTGTAAAAACATTGAATATAACTGGAGAAAAAATTAGTTTTTCACATTTAAACAAATCAAATCAAACTGCTTGAGAAGATTTCACCATAGCAACCACGACTCCAAGGTTAAATCTTAGACTGAAACTTAATCTTTTGTTAAACAAACTTTTTGTTGTTCTTCTCAGTTTTTACACACCAGCTTAATTTAAATTGTAGTTCAAAGATTTTTTTTAATTCTTGGGGCACAATCTTATTCGCACATTCTTGAAACTTCCAAAATCCAAGACAAGACAAAAGATTTAAATGCTTTTAACACAGAAGTGGGTGGAGCTAAAACACACATAACAGAATCTTTTAAAGACAAACTTTCAGACAAAAGAAATACTGTAACTTCTTAAACATTCATAGTCAGGCAAACTTTCACACTTTAACACACACTTTCACACAAACTGAAATTCCAGCATTTTTTAAGGTTCCTTTCACTCAGCAATCTTGTGTTTTATTTGTCTCGGCACAGATGTTAATAACTTCCATGTTGGTAAAACTTTAAGTTTCTCTTTTTACATCGGTGTCTCAGCAGCTTTTCCTGGCTTTCCAAATCCCTGTTTTTTCCCTTCCTTTGCTGAGTTTTCAGATTGGTTAGTCTGCAAATTAGATCTTTTTCCTTCTTTATCTCTCCCTCTCTCCTGCACTTTATGCTTTACCTCCTTCAGGCTATCTATCAACTGTTCCCGGTGATATGCCAACACCATTGTATTTCTGGTTTTACCTTTCAACAAGCTCTTTACTGCTCCCTTCTTTCAGAGAGAAAAAAACACTATACACAGTCTAAGCAACGATCACGTGCGTTCGACCGGACCGCTCCCTTCCTTCAGAGAGAAAAAACACTATACACAGTCTAAGCAACGATCACGTGCGTTCGACCGGACCGCTCCCTTCCTTCAGAGAGAAAAAACACTATACACAGTCTAACCAATGATCACACGTGTTTGACCGGTCCCTCCGGTCATCCCAACTGGAACCTTACAACTCCTAACTCCGTGATCCCACTTCTGACACCAATGTAAGATTAGGATCACAGCCTCACACAGATTACCCAACAGGGCTTTAGAAGTTGTAAGGCTTTTATTAAAGAGCTACAGTTTTAAGGCATAATCAGATATTACATATAGTTTAAGCCGAGTATAATAGACATACAACCCGTGACAGTAGGAGCGATCTATGACTCCCGAATTGGAATGACACGACCGGACGGACGGGGAGGCAGTAGGGTGGTCTCGGATTGGGTGGATTCCTGCAGTCTGCTGCAGTGGTCACTTCCGTTGGGTCATCTCTCAAGCTGCTGGAGGTGTTAGGCCATCAGCCACCTCAGAGGCTAAACTTGACCAAGGTGTTAGGCCACCTCGGGGAAGCCTTCGCCCCTGACTGCCTGATTTCCTCTCTCGGTCGTCTATATTTATAGTTATTTCGGTGGGCTGGTAATCACCTGCTGTCAATCATTTGATCCCCATCCTATTGTCCAATTGTGAAGTGGGAAGGCCCCCTCACCGTCCCTTTCTGCATGGCTGATGAAGCCTCCCTCTTATCTTTCTGAGGAATGTTCTGTTATGTTTCTTTAAGGACATTTTATGACTTTTCGGCTCCATTTTTGTCTATTATCCCACCACCCTGTGATGTTTTGCATTTTACGATTCCCTTATCATTCTATTTGTCTTTTGATGCTTGATATTTGACCTTGCTGACATTTCTGCTCTCTGTTCCCGGTTGCTTGTTGTCAGTCTCTGTTCTAAGAATTAAAACCCATCTTTGAATCTAACAGCTATTTCTTACATCCCTCAGGTACTCGTCAAACCTCTTAAAGGACTCCTCCTCCCTACTTCAGCACTGTGTTCAGATCAGACTCATTGTATTGGCTCTTGCTCAAACTCATTCTTTGTCAGGATCTCAAAATTAGAATTTCTTTCTCCCTCGGTCTCCCCTTCATTCTATAATCTATAGGATTATCAAAGCCAAGCTTGACATCACATGGTGATTTACTTCACTGCACAGGACTCTGGTACTGAGAGATCCCATTGCTGGGGCCTGCTGGCGCTGGGAGAGCCCAGTGCTGGGGCCTGCTGGTACTGAGCGATCCCAGTGCTGGAGCCTGCTGACGCTGGGAGATCCCTGTGCTGGGGCCTATTGGTGCTGAGAGAGCCCAGTGCGGGGACCTGCTGGTGCTGGGAGATCCCAGTGCTGGGGCCTGCTGGTGCTGGGAAAGCCCAGTGCTGGGGCCTGCTGGTGCTGAGAGATCCCAGTGCTGGGGCCTGCTGGAGGTGGGTGATCACAGTTTGGGGCATGTTGGAGCTGGGAAAGCCCAGTGCTGGGGCCTGCTGGCACTGAGCGATCCCAGTGCTGGGGCTTGCTGGGGCTGCGAATGCCCAGTGCTGGGGCCTGCTGGAGCTGGGAAAGCCCAGTGCTGGGGCCTGCTGGAGCTGCGAATGCCCAGTGCTGGGGCCTGCTGGAGCTGCGAATGCCCAGTGCTGGGGCCTGCTGGAGCTGGGAATGCCCAGTGCTGGGGCCTGCTGGAGCTGGGAAAGCCCAGTGCTGGGGCCTGCTGGAGCTGCGAATGCCCAGTGCTGGGGCCTGCTGGAGCTGCGAATGCCCAGTGCTGGGGCCTGCTGGTGCTGGGAAAGCCCAGTGCTGGGGCCTGCTGGAGCTGCGAATGCCCAGTGCTGTGGCCTGCTGGAGCTGGGAAAGCCCAGTGCTGGGGCCTGCTGGAGCTGCGAATGCCCAGTGCTGGGGCCTGCTGGAGCTGCGAATGCCCAGTGCTGGGGCCTGCTGGAGCTGCGAATGCCCAGTGCTGGGGCCTGCTGGTGCTGGGAAAGCCCAGTGCTGGGGCCTGCTGGAGCTGGGAGATCTCAGTATTGCCGACTGTAACTATGCAACCTGTCAAGTAACATAAACACTGTGAGCTAAACTTTATGCCATTAAATCTCCCCATGTTTTTCAAACAGGAGATCGATTTAGCCAGCAAAAGCTCTTTGAAGAACTCAAGGATTACAAGTTCGTAGTTCCACATGTTTTATCAGGGAAACGGAAGCGGAGTGTAGCCGTACTGCCACAGGTAATTATTCTGACAGGGTCTACTGTCTGATTGCATTTACTTAACCCAGCCTGTTCCACCCCATCTGCTGCAATGGTCTAAATCTTCCAACGGTTTTAACGGAGGTGGGAGGGGTCGGAAAGCCCACCCGCTCCCAGGAGCGGGCCACCCATTTAAATATTATAATGAGGCAGGCGTGCCTCAGATTGATCCTGCATTTTAAACCTAACTGCGGCTGGTCGGGTTTCGCAGCGAGGACTGCTGGATCCAGGAGATAAGTGCCTTTACACATACCTCCTGGATCCAGCATCGCTGCCTAACCCACCATCCGTGATCGGAGACCTTCCTCGAGGCCTCCGATCCTCCACCTGCCCCCTCCAGGCCTCTGATCCCCCCCCGCAAGATCACCCCGCACCCCCGGCCCCAATGTTCTCTCCTTTCCCCCCAGCTCCCGATGGACTCTGCCTCCGGGCCCCGACCCCCCACCCCCCGGCCCCCACCCGATCCCTCCCTCCCTCCTCTCTGCGGCCTAGTGCCACAGGCCTACCCGCCCATAGCCAACTCTCCAGCTGGCTGGTTGCGGGTGGGAAACAGAGGTTTCAAATCAGGCCCTGCCATTAAACTGGGCAAGGCCTGTGGGAAACCCGTCCTCCCGTGTTCCACATCTGTTTCCGAGCCCCGCCCGGCTCCCAACCAACCTCCCGATTAAAATTCCAGCTCATGAGTTCAAATCCCACCATGACGGTTGGAAAATTGGAATGCAGTTTAAAAAGAATGTGGCAATAAAAAATTGGTATCAGTAAAAGTGACCATGAAGGAATGTTATTTAAAACCCAGCTGGTTCACTAATGTCCTTTATGGGAGGAAACCTGCCGTCCTTTCCTGGCCTGGACTATGCGCTCCACACCAATGTGGTTGATTCGTATCAAACTCAGGGTAACTAGGTGTGATGAAATATTCCATTCATCACTCATCAGTATTTCTCTGCCTGTGACTGTGGTTGGTTTCAGTTTCATTTCCATTGTATTGTACTGTGTGTAGGGCTCCGCCCATACCTGGCTCCTATGTAAGCTGGCCCAGCCTGCAGCACATCCAGTACGGCAGACCTCTGGATGGAAGATACATTCTCCTCTGTGTGTTACCTTCTAAGTCAATAAAAGCCTTGTTTTGTTTCGCTAACATCGAGTCTCGGATTTATTGAGGCACATCAATTTTATTGACTTAATTTTCAACACAATGGATCAACTCTTGAAACCCGAACGTTTGGATTTGGACCAGCATGCTTCGGACGCATCGGCACGCTTCGGACACTGGTTTATGTGTATGGAATTCTTCCTGGACAATTCCGCAGCCGTCAAAGACGCTACGGACGCTGCGAGTATGAAACTCGGAATTCTGCGGAATTGGGTAAGCCACCGGGTTTACCCCCTCATCCAAGACGCCGACACGTACCCGGCCGCCTGCGACATCTTAAAGGCGCATTACCAGCAGCCTACGAATGAGGTGTATGCTAGGCATCTGCTCGCTACTCGCGCACAGCGACCTGGGGAATCGGTGGAGGAGTTCCTAGGCACCCTGAAAACGCTTGGCAAAGACTGCAAGTGCCAAGATGTAAAAGCCGCAGTGTACACTGACGAGCTTGTTCGTGATGCCTTTATCACAGGCCTCAGCTCCACTTACATCCGGCAGAGACTGCTGGAAAAAACGGGATTGGACCTGAAACAGGCTGCGGACACAGCACGATCCCTGGATGTGGCCCAGAGAAACTCGGACGCCTACTCTTCAGCCCGCGCCGTCCACGCCGCCACGTGTGCACCAAGGGCGCCGCCATCTTGGAAGGCATCTTCCCCGCCCGGCAGCCCGACACCGTTGGGGCCCCGCTCTCCCCCCAGAAGCCCTACGACAGCCGCGACGTGTCGGGGACCCAACTGCTACTTCTGCGGGCAGCCGAAGTACACCAGAAACCTGTGCCCGGCGAAAGGCACCACCTGCTTTAAGTGCGGTAAGAAGGGGCACTTCGGGAAGGTGTGCAGAGGGAACCCCGCCGGAAAACCCGCCACCGTCGCGTGTGCGCTGTGGGAGCGGCCATCTTGGACGCCATCTTGCCCGACCTCGTGGGGTCCGCCATCTTGTGAGCAGACAGCGTGGACGCCATCTTGTCTCGATCAGGACCCTACAGTGGCATCGGTCACAGTGGACCAGACCAGGCCGCAACCGCTATCCAAAATCAATGGTGGACATCGAGGTAAACGGGTGCAGGGTTAAATGTTTAATTGACAGTGGAAGCACGGAGAGTTTTATCCACCCTGAACTGGTACAACAACTCTCCCTAAAGGTGGTCCCTACTCGGGGTACCATCTCTATGGCTGATAAAACCCAGACATCGACCATTATGGGTTACTGCACGGTACAATTGTCCATTAACGGAACTGTATACGATAATTTTAAAGTATTAATCATGAAGAATCTATGTGCGAGCGTGATCTTGGGCCTGGATTTCCAGTGCTACCACCAAAGCATCACGCTCAATTACGGTGGGTCCCAGCCGCCCCTCACAGTGTGCGGTCTGGCTACCCTGAAGGTAAAGCCACCTTCGCTATTCGCGAACCTTACCCCTAACTGCCGGCCAATAGCGACCAAAAGCAGGAGGTACAGCTGGGAGGACAGGCGGTTTATCGCGACCGAGGTAGACAGGCTCCTGAAAGAGCGCATTATTGAACGCAGCAATAGCCCGTGGCGCGCCCAAGTGGTGGTGGTAAGGGGTAGCGAGAAGAAACGGATGGTGATCGACTATAGCCAAACGATCAACAGGTACACCCAACTAGATGCCTACCCGCTACCCCGCATATCAGAAATGGTGAACCAAATCGCCCAATACCGGGTGTTCTCCACCATCGACCTCAAGTCAGCGTACCACCAGCTCCCTATCAGACCAGAGGACCGCCCGTACACCGCCTTCGAGGCGAACGGACGCCTCTACCAATTCCTCAGAGTCCCCTTTGGGGTGACGAATGGGGTCTCGGTCTTCCAGAGGGAGATGGACCGCATGGTCGATGACCACCACTTGCAGGCAACCTTCCCCTACCTCAACAACGTCACCATCTGCGGTCACAACCAGCAGGATCACGACTCGAACCTCGAGAGGTTCCTGAAAACCGCACAAAAACTCAACCTCACCTACAACGAGGACAAGTGCGTTTACAACACCACGCGCCTCTGCATACTAGGCAGCGTGGTGGAGAATGGGGAAATCGGACCAGACCCCGACCGATTGCGCCCCCTATGGGAGCTGCCCCTGCCCAACACTCCCAAAGCCCTGAAAAGGTGCCTGGGGTTATTTTCTTATTATTCCCAATGGGTCCCCAACTACTCCGACAAAGCCCGCCCCCTCTTGAAAGCATCCTCTTTTCCGCTCTCTGCTGAGGCCCATGCCGCCTTCAAAAGCATTAAGCAGGATATTGAGCGGGCCACGCTACAGGCAGTGGACGAGAACACTCCCTTTCAAGTGGAAAGTGATGCGTCTGACTTTGCCTTGGCGGCCACCCTCAACCAGGCGGGGCGGCCCATGTCTTTCTTCTCGAGGACCCTCCAAGGGCCCGAGATCAGACACTCCTCCGTAGAAAAGGAGGCCCAAGCCATCGTGGAGGCAGTGCGCCACTGGCGCCACTACCTAGCCGGCAAACGCTTCACCCTACTTACCGACCAGCGGATGTAGCGTTTATGTTCAATAATAAACAGAGGGGGAAGATTAAAAATGATAAGATTCTTAGGTGGCGGATCGAGCTCTCCACCTTTGATTATGACATCATTTACCGGCCAGGGGCCCTTAACGAATCCCCCGACGCCCTCTCACGAGGGATGTGTGCCAGCGCCACCGGGGATCGGCTACAGACCCTCCACAATGACCTCTGCCACCCAGGGGTCACGCGGCTGTTCCACTTCATAAAGTCCCGCAGCTTACCCTACTCGATTGAGGAAGTTCGGTCCCTGACCAGGAACTGTCGCACTTGCGCTGAGTGCAAGCCTCGGTTCTACCGCCCAGATAGAGCCCACTTAATCAAAGCTACACGGCCCTTTGAGCGGCTCAGCTTAGATTTCAAGGGCCCCCTCCCGTCCGTCGACCGCAATGTTTACTTCCTGAACATTGTGGACGAATACTCTCGTTTCCCATTCGCCTTCCCCTGCCCAGACATGACCAGCGCCACGGTCATTAAATGCCTCAACAGCCTGTTCTGCCTGTTCGGTATGCCGAGCTACATCCATACGGATAGGGGGGCGTCCTTCATGAGTGAAGAGCTACGCCAGTACATGCTGTCCAGGGGGATTGCCACGAGCCGTACCACCAGCTACAACCCCCGGGGTAACGGTCAAGTGGAGCGAGAGAACGGGACAGTATGGAAAGCAGTCACTCTAGCTCTAAGGACCAAAGGCCTCCCTATCTCCCGCTGGCAGGAAGTCCTCCCAGATGTGCTCCATTCGATACGGTCGCTATTGTGTACTGCCACTAATGCCACGCCTCACGAGCGAATGTTTGTCTTTCCCCGGAAATCCACCTCAGGCGTATCCATGCCGTCATGGCTCTCCACCCCAGGTCCGGTATTCGTGCGAAGGCATGTGAGGGGCCACAAGATGGACCCTCTCGTGGAGTCAGTGCACCTACTCCACGCCAACCCCCAATACGCATATGTCCGGCACGCCGACGGAAGGGAGGACACCGTGTCCATAAAAGACGTCGCCCCAGCCGGTAATGACAACAACCACGACAACAGCAGCAACAACGACCACAGCAACTCTTACCCACCCACTACTCTTTCATCACCCCCGGAAGAACATCGACCAACGGTACCCCCACCAACTACCCCTTCAACAACCCTGGTGGCACCCCCGGCAGAGACCCAGGAGGCCACCGGGGACACCCAGCCGACACCCGCGGCACCACAACAGCCACGTCGGTCGCAGAGGACTATCAAACCCCCGAACAGACTAAATCTATAGAAGGGGTGAATGTGATGAAATATTCCATTCATCACTCATCAGTATTTCTCTGCCTGTGACTGTGGTTGGTTTCAGTTTCATTTCCATTGTATTGTACTGTGTGTAGGGCTCCGCCCATACCTGGCTCCTATGTAAGCTGGCCCAGCCTGCAGCACATCCAGTACGGCAGACCTCTGGATGGAAGATACATTCTCCTCTGTGTGTTACCTTCTAAGTCAATAAAAGCCTTGTTTTGTTTCGCTAACATCGAGTCTCGGATTTATTGAGGCACATCACTAGGGATGGGCCATAAATGCCTGCCTTGCCAGCAATGCCCACAAGACCATAAGAATTAGGAACAGGTGTCGACCATTCGGCCCTTCGAGCCTGCTCCACCACTCAATAAGATCATGGCTGATCATTGACCTGAACTCCATTTTCCCGCCCGATCTCCATATCCCTTGATTCCCCTAGAGTCCAAGGGGGAAAGATTGGGTATCATCCATTTTGGGGCTAATATCGGCTGGGCGCAAACATTAGCACCCGGCACTAATTATCGTCTCCGACTGCAAAATTCTCCTCCATCACCCCTGGAGGTGATTGGAGCGGTAAATCAAGCGCTACACACCTCTCTTAAGTGTGGGAGCGAGGCGCTACCTCAGAACACTACAGAAGCTCAGGCGATGTCAGTTACCATGGAAGCCAGACAGACTGGCGCCGGCAATTTCTTAAAGGGGAGGGGCCATCTTGCTGGCCAGCCACACCCTGCTCATTGCAACCTTGAATCTCGGCCTGGAGAGACCTCTGAAGCAATTGTGTTAGAAGCACGAATGGCTAGGCCCAGGGAAAGAGCTCGGCACTTAGGAACCTCAAAAGTGGTGCTGAGGACCCAAAACTCCTTAGGACAGTGTTAAATCTCTCCAGACGTCTCTCTCCCTCTCAACCTGCGTGCACCAAAAGTTTTGCCGACAAGAAAAGGCAGGTAGCGCCCGCCTTTAAATAGCGCTCCCCCAGCCCCTTCCTGACTTGAAAACGTTCCCCTCTACCTGTCGTTCCTAGCGGCAGGCGCTGAGGCAGGGGGCGCGACTCAATATCCGGTCCGGGGCGCTACCGTGGCGTTGCACGCGCGACTGATGACATGATCTGCGGGCGCAGGAGATCATGGCGGTAGTGTTTAGCGCCGCCGCAAAACGACTGGACAGTTTCGCAAGCGGCACTAAACTCAGGTGCTAGGTTCCTAGCGCCCCATTAGCGCCCCCAGGAGACGCTAACGGGAGGCGCTGACCAACTGAATTTTTCCCCCAAAAGTCTATTTATCTATTCCTTGAATATACTCAACGACTCACCATCCACAGCCATTTGGGGTAAAGAATTCCAAAGATTCACAACCCTCTCAGTGAAGAAATTCCTTCTCATCTTAAATGGCCGACCCCTGATGTGGAATCTTCGAGATAGAGCAGAATCCTGATCATTGGCCAGAGTAATTCTTTCATTTTATATAGTTCAGGCTCTCAATACTGATGTTTTTTTTAAAACAAAGTAAAACGGGACTTCCTACTTTTCTTTTTCTGTATAGGGCAATTTTCGACTCCTACCACTGATGCTACTTCAAGGAGTCTTTTTATTTCTTTTACTACGGTAGGAGGGGTCCGTTGGTCTCGTCTGTGGACAGGAGGTGGTTCCGGAGCTGGGGCGAGGAGGTTTCTGAAGCTCCCATGTCCTGTCCACCTTCATTTGGATCATACTGTACCTGTGGAGGTGCCCCTTCAGGCAAGGGCGCCTCACTGAGTGGGGGCGTCCCATTAGACGCCCCTTTTTCATCATCCCATTGGAGTAGATGATTCAGTCTCACCATGCTCATGATCGTGGCTTGCTGTCTTCCTGACCTGCTTGTGGGCTGAAAAAGCTTCATTGGTTAATGTGAAACCATTTGATTTTCTTGGGTAACTGAACTGTGTATACCATAGAACAAGCTTTGTCAACAATGTTATACGGCCCCTTGTAGAGGGGTTCAAAAACTCCCACCCTCACATAGTTTCGTATATTACCTGGCTCTCTCCTTCCCACTCCTGGGGTTTACTCGGAGCCAGGTGTAGTTGGTTGCGTTGGTGTGTCTTCCCAATGTCGTGGGCAGCCCTCAAGTTCAGTTCTTTCAAAGTTCCCCACAGGTCACTCAGGAATTTGTCCCGAGTGACTCCTTTCACTTGTTTCTCAGTCAGACTGGGGACCAACAGGTGTGTGGGGGTTGGCATGGGTCTCCCTGTTACCAATTCATGAGGGGAGTGACCTGTTCCTTTGGATCTGTTAGTACGTATCCCCATAAGGATTAGGGTAAGTCCCTTGTAGTGGCGCTTCTTAGTTTCCAAACAGGCAGGCCACTGAGCTGCGGGGCCTTTAACAGCGAGTAGACGCGTGTCGAAATAAAACGTTCCCAAACGTAGCTTTGTCCTTTAAACTGTTTACTATAACACTTAACAAACGGAATTACAAAGCAAACACGTATAAACGAACACGGTCAAAAACTGTACTGCTCCAAACCTCACAGCTTCTGCCTCTTTCACCACGTGCAGTTTAAACTGTAAGATGGCTGCACCCATGTGTGGCTTAGGGACTGTTCCATTGTGGCAAGAATGAAGGGGGTGTCGGACTATACTACTGGAGCAAGAAAATAGGGGGTTTCTTAATACAATAAGTCGGTCAGGTAAATTAACTGTATTATGCCATTTAGCCACTATTTTAAAGTATTTTCTTAAGCTTTTATGGCTCTTACATTCCAGCCCCTAATTGACTAGGCACATGAAGCATATCAATTACTCAAACATTCTTAAGAGTCATAAACTAATGAGTTCAACAGATTTACAATATAAATGTCCACTTTTTTCGTTCAGGAACCTTTCACGCTGCTTCTTGTAGCAGGCAGAGCTTTGTGATCGGTCTTTCCAGGGTACTGGTCTTGGTTTGCAAACAAACGCGACGAACGACGCCTCTGGAGTCTGGCATGGTCTTAATTATTTTTCCCATCAACCAAGAATTTCTAGGGGCTGAATCATCCACGATTAAGACAATGTCTCCGACAATGAAGTTCCTCTTTGTTTTGGACCATTTTTGACGCTCCTGTAGCAGAGGTAAGTATTCTCTTGTCCATCTGGTCCAGAAAAGGTATGACATATACTGAACTTGCCTCCACTTCCGACGGGCATACAGATCTTCCTTTTTGAAGACTCCCGGGGGCATGGCTGGCTGTGTTTTCAACAACAACAGGTGGTTCGGAGTCAGGGCTTCGAGGTCATTGGGATCATCTGATGTCTTAGTTATCGGTCGGTCATTAATGATGGCTTCGACCTCGCACAGAACGGTTTGGAGTCCCTCGTCGTCAAGCGCTTGCTGCTTCAGTACAGAACTGAGTAGTTTTCTTACGGTGCGTATCTGTCTTTCCCAGACACCTCCGTGGTGGGATGCAGCCGGAGGATTGAAGATCCACTTAATTCCTGTTTGCATCATGGCTTCCTGTATTTTAAGCTGATTCCAACCTTCAATCGCTTCCCGTAGTTCTCTCTCCGCTCCGACGAAATTGGTGCCATTATCAGAACGCATAATGGACACCTGTCCTCTTCTACAGACAAAGCGCCGCAAGGCGTTAATACAGGAATCAGTGTCAAGCGTGTGTGCCACCTCAATATGAACTGCTCTGATGGTCAAACAAGTGAAAAGCACACCATATCTCTTGACAAGGCTCCGTCCTCGCTTTACCTCGAAAGGCCCGAAATAGTCCACCCCTACGTTTGTAAATGGGGGCTTGCCTGGTAACAAACGGTCTTCAGGCAGGTCTGCCATTTTCTGCTCCCCAGCTCTAGCGTGTAACCATCTGCAAACAATGCATTCAGAGAGTATTTTTCTTATTACGGAATTAGCTCCTGGAATCCAGTATCTTTGTCTTAGCTTCGCAAGCACGTGATTCCTCCCACTGTGTCCAATACTCTGGTGTATATGCTGAAGAATGAGAGTAGCAACCCGGAGGTCCTTAGAAAGGATAGCAGGATGCTTGGCCTCCTCTGGCATAGCAGATTTGTTTAGTCTCCCTCCCACCCTCAGTACTCCATCTTGCAGTGTAGGGTCCAGCTTGTAGATATGACTACCTTTCTTGATTGGAGTATTTCGCTGTAGAGCTTCGATTTCTTCTGGGTATCTTTGTCTTTGACTGAAGCGAACTATCTCCTTCTCAGCCTTGGCCAAATCCTCCACGGTCAGTGAATTCTTGCCCAATGTGGTCTTGTGCTGATGCATGTACTGCTGTAGAAGCATTCTCTGCTTATCAGGGTTACTTTCAGACTGACTGATAGTGGCTCGGTACTCTTTTCTCTTACCGCTCCGGTGTAGCAGCAACTCTTTCAACCTTAGGAACCATGCAACTGCTTTCCTCAACTGGTGCCATCCTGAGAAATGGTTAATAAGCTTGTTCACTGTGTCGAAGTTCTCTTTCGTATTTATGAGATTTACTGTGACTGATCTCTTGACTTCGACTTCGTCTTCAGCAATCTGACTTGGCATATCTGGTCTTTCTGGCCATGATCTCTCTGTTTCCAGCAGATAACTTGGGCCTTGTATCCAAGTTTCGCTCCTCGTGAAGTTTTCAGCCTTCAATCCCCGTGAGGCTTGATCTGCTGGGTTTAATGAGGTGTTTACATACCTCCATTGAGATGGTTGTGTAGCTTCTCTAATGGATGAGATTCTGTTTGCTACGAAGGTCTTGAAGCGTATCTTCTCATTCTCTATATACTTCAGCACCGTCGTGCTATCCGTCCAGAAGACAGATTCTTCTAATGGGAGCTGTAACTCTTTACGCATCACCTGGTCAACTTTAACTGCAACAACCGCTGCCGTCAATTCCAGTCTCGGAATGGTGACCTGCTTCAGCAGAGGCACCCTGGATTTCCCCATGAGGAGGGCACCATGTTTCTGGCCCTGTTGATTTGTCAGCAAGAGGTAAGTAGCCGTGCCATAGCCGTCCTCACTGGCGTCCGAGAAATGATGTAGTTGAGCCGTCCTTGTAACTCCAAAACTCGCGGGCTTGATGCATCTACTGACGTTGAAGCTAGAAAGTTGTTGCAAATCTGTCAGCCATCTGTGCCATCTCTGAGCTTGACCTTCTGGGATATCTTCATCCCATCCTCTCTTGTCTCTACACAGCTCTCGTAGCATCAGCTTCACCGGCAGAATGAGTGGTGCCAGGAATCCGAGAGGGTCGTAGATGGAACTGACCACGGAGAGAATCCCTCGTCTTGTGGATGGTCTTTCGTTCACCATTATCCTGAAGTTGAACGTGTCTGACTCGATGCACCATTGTACACCAAGAGCTCTCTCGATAGGAAGGACATCGTGGCTCAGGTCCAGATCTTTGACTTCAGTGGCTCTTTCCTTTTCTGGGATAGAAGCTAGAACTGCTCTGCTGTTGCTTATCCACTTAGTCAGATGGAATCCTCCATTCGAACACAGAGTTCTAAGGTCTCTTGACAGTGCGATGGCATCGTCTTCTGTTGACACGGACTTCAGACAGTCATCGACATAAAAGTTTCTGAAGATTGTCTCCACGGCCTCTGATGGTGCTTTGCCTTTGCCATCTTCTGCAGTTTTTCTGAGAGCGTAGCTTGCACAGCTGGGAGATGATGTAGCTCCAAACAAGTGTACGGCCATTCTACATTCCACCATCGCTTGACTAACGTCGCCATCTGGCCACCAAAGGAAACGCAGAAGATCAGCATCTTCATCAGGGATTCTGACTTGGTAGAACATTGATTCTATGTCTGCCATCATGGCAACGAGCTCTTGTCTAAACCTAGTCAAGACGCCAATGAGGGTATTAGTAAGATCAGGACCTTGAAGCAGCTGATCATTCAGTGAAGTTCCTCTGAATGAGGCGGCGCAGTCAAACACTACACGGATCTTTTTCTTCTTTGGGTGATACACCCCGTGATGAGGAATGTACCAGACCCTTCCATCGTCTCTGTTCAACTGTTCTTCAGGCACTTTTACAGCATAGCCTTTCGCTATGATGTTTCTCATGAAGTCTTTGTAGTCTTCGTGAAAGTCGGGGTTCTTGTTCAGCTTTCTCTTTAGACTGATGGCGCGTTGCTCTGCTATGCAGCGATTGTTCGGCATCTTCGCGGTCTGTCTTCTCAGTGGCAAACCAATGTGATAGTGGCCATCAATGAACTGTGTAGGCCTTGTCATCAAATCCATGAACTGATGGGTCTTCTTGTGACATCTCTGTCTTTTCCTCACAGCTGTGTTCTGAGAAGTCTGCGTTGAACTGCTGTATCAACAGCTCTTCGATGCTTGCGATCGAGATGCGATTAACTGTGACATTTTGTCGTTCCTCCTTGTTCGACTTGTTGCCATCATCTCTCCTTACCAGTCCATTGACTACCCATCCAAGGGCTGTCCTGACGGCGTAGGGTCCGTCATCCTTGCTGTTTATCACCTGCCATGGCTCCATAGTTTTGTAGGCATTGGTTCCAATTAATAGGCCAATTTCTGCTTCAATGTATGGGAGACGCACCTTTTCTAGGTAAGGCCATCTATCCACATCCTTCTGCAGGGCTAGGTTCCCTATTCTAACAGGAATCTCCCTCTGTGTGAAAACATTAGGCAGGTCTATGAAGTCCTTCTCTTCAAGTCCACACACTTCTAGGTCTGACAGGATATAACTTTGCATTGCCTTCTCATGACCCATGGTGCGTAATAGGATTTCTGTTCTTCTGCCTCTAACGTTCAGCTGTCGCATGAGTGATTCTGTGCAGAACGTTGCTGAACTACCTGGATCCATGAAGGCGTAAGTCTCCACAACCTTCTCACTCCTCTTAGACTTGATCCTTACTGGTACGATGGCGAGAATACAATCACTGTCACCGGCCCCAGTAAGTCCACAAGTCTCTGGTTCTAGCGACACCAGAGCACTTGAAACAACCGTCTCGTCGGTATTGTTTTCTTCACTCTTCTTAGGGACTTGTTCTTCTTTATGGATATGCAGCAGACTGGGATGTTTCCGAGTGCACTCTCTGCATGTTGTTCTTTGCTTACAGTTTCTACTCAGGTGCCCCTGAGAGAGACATCCAAAACATAGGCCGTTGCACTTCAGGAATTCGATTCTGTCCTTATGTGGCTGTGCTTTGATGTCGCTGCAGAAATCCAATGTATGATTCTTCTGGCAGAATAAGCATGGCTTCTGAAAGGCATCAGCAGACGTCCCTGTGCTGCTCCTTTTGGTAGAGGAGTTCTGGGGCCTTTCTTCCTCGGCCTGAGTGACGATAGTTGCAAAGCTGCTTCCCCTGGAACCACCTTTCCTGAGAGTCTTTGATTCAACAGGCTTGGCTTTCACTCTTCCATCAGTAGTCGGGCTGACATCCTGGATGTTTCCAAACAATGGGTCCCTAGCAATTTTAGCCTGTTTGTCTATGAAATTCACTAAGTCTGCAAACCTGGCTCTACTTTTACGTCTCTCCATTATCTCAAAGGCTGTTCTTCTCCATTGTTCTCTCATCCTGTAAGGAAGCTTAGAGATGACGATTCTCATAGTCGTAGGATTGTCCATCTCTTCCATGAATTCAACATCCTCCATGGTGTTGCGACATCCTATGAGGAAAAGAACGTATGCGTTCAATGCCTCTCCGTCCTCCGATCTGATCTGTGGCCACTTGGTAGCCTTTTCGATATATGCAGTGGCTATCTTCAGCTCGTTACCATAGTGCTCCTGCAGCAACTTCCTGGCTTCTATGTATCCCCGGTCCGGTCTCATGTGTTCACAGCTTCTGACCAGGTCTTGTGGTTTACCACTGGTGTACTGTCCCAGGTAGTACAACTTATCACTGCTGCTCTCTGTCTTGGAGTCAATGGCTTGTTCAAAGGATCTGATGAAGGGCTTATACTTGAGTGGGTCGCCTTGGAACACTGGTATGTCTCTTTGAGGGAGTCGAAACAGATTCTGTTGTTTTACAAGCATCTCTGTAATTTCGTTCTGACGTTGCATCACTCGGTATAGGCTTCTCCCTGTGTCTTCAGGCCTCTGGTGGTCATCAGCAGGGTCTAGTCTAGACCGTCTGACGTCTGGGGTAGCATCACGTGCTCCTGTTAGTGGAGAGGCCACTCTTCCACGCTGTAATGCCGGGGAATTGCTTTCGGGCTCTGTTGTAACTCTTGAAGGTGCCCTGGATCCAACTCTATGTGGCAACGTTGACTGGCAGTGGCTCCCGCCGTCCCGTGAGCCTTCATAATCTTCGTACGCACTCAACCTGGCATCTGAGACCTCGATAGCTGTTTTCATCTCCAGCCGTTCTTTCTTTGCCTGCACCTGGGCCCGCTGGGCCTGCACTTGGGCCTGTTGGGCCTGCACTTGGGCCTGCAGTTGGGCCTGCAGTTGGGCCTCTTGGACCTGCAGTTGGGCCTCTTCCCGTTCAAGAGCTTGCTTCTCATCTAAAGATGCTGCGCGCGCCATCAACGCCGCCCGTTCAGCCTCCGCTCTCATGCGTCGCGACGAGCTTGTGGTGGAAGCGACTGACCTGCGTCCAGAAACAGAGCTACCTTCTTTTCGATTTTTGCTCGGTCTGGCGGAAGTCTCTGAAATGCTATCGTCTGGTCCGACTTCATCGTCAACTTTATCTTTCTCTGCTGTATCAGCATCTTGACGAATCTTTAAAATCCACTGTTCCGTGGCCTTGATATAGTCCTTAATGCTGGTTGATTTAAGATCAAACCAGTTGTGCTGATCATCGTTTCCCTCTTCTTCAGACAGAAGTGCTAATACATCTTCATTGAGTACATTAAATTCTTCATGCAGCTTGGAGAAATCGTAATACAGTATGTCTTCAGCTTTCTTAATATTAGCATTATCTTCCATGAGGCGATCAATTATCTTCATTTTTCCAGTTATCTGAGCTAATTTAGCCTTCCTTGCACCTATGCTTCTATGTAACTTCTCTTCCATTGCCTTTGGGGTGAGCTTTATTTCCCTCTTTTGGCTAGCAATCCTTCTGGCTGAGGGAAGCTCCTGGCTCCGCAAGGCCTCGGCCATTTTACCCGCAGCTCTTATTTAGCTTCTCAATAGAATGAACAAAGCAAGTAACAGTCACTGTACCTTCGCTTTCTTATATTGTCGTCTGGCTCCGTGACCATTCATGTATACGTTCGCCGACGATTCCGTCCCTTCCTTCTTAGGGAGCAAGTTTTTGACTAATGTAGTGGCGCTTCTTAGTTTCCAAGCAGGCAGGCCACTGAGCTGTGGGGCCTTTAACAACGAGTAGACGCGTGTCGAAATAAAACGTTCCCAAACGTAGCTTTGTCTTTTAAACTGTTTACTATAACACTTAACAAACGGAATTACAAAGCAAACACGTATAAACGAACACGGTCAAAAACTGTACTGCTCCAAACCTCACAGCTTCTGCCTCTTTCACCACGTGCAGTTTAAACTGTAAAATGGCTGCACCCATGTGTGGCTTAGGGACTGTTCCATTGTGGCAAGAATGAAGGGGGTGTCGGACTATACTACTGGAGCAAGAAAATAGGGGGTTTCTTAATACAATAAGTCGGTCAGGTAAATTAACTGTATTATGCCATTTAGCCACTATTTTAAAGTATTTTCTTAAGCTTTTATGGCTCTTACATCCCTCATCCCACTTAGCGTACTGTTCGTTTAATTCCTTTCGCAGGGCCGACTTCAACATACGGTTCATTCTTCCCACAATCCCCGATTGTAGGTTATGTGCCATTTCCCTTCAATCCCAAGCAATTTCAGAGTGGTTTGCGTTACCTGACCTGTAAAATTACTTCCCTGGTCTGACTCTACCACATCTGGAGAATACCTCTCTAACTAAGGTCTTGGCCGTTGTTGTGTATGTAATATGTGTGCTACTTTGAACCTATGGACAGGACTGCACTACTTGTTGGGCGTAGTGATACGCAGTACCACTCCTGGCCATAGGGGTATAAATAGTACTGTGGGTACTGATCTCCCCTCAGTTCCCGCCTGTGGGCATGAAGTAAAGACCTACGTATAGTCCCTACCTCCAACCAGTAAAGACCTGTTTTATTGTTACTGATTAAGTCTGAGTATTAATTACTTGAACAACTCACAGATTTAACACTGGCGACGAGTCTGATTCGGACCCTGCGGCAGTCACTCCACGGCAGCTTCGTCCACAGCCAGGACGTTGCAGAGAGGTTTCCACCCTCTCCACCCCACTGGAAGACATCCTGACCTCGGAGCCTCCATCGGCGACCATCAGCTTCTTCTCCAGCTTGGTGGTGGGTAAGCCGTTGTCTGAGCCGGGCAGCGACGCGACAGGCAGTCGACCGCGTTGGCCGCACGAACGGGGCTGGGGGAGCTGGAGGAATAGGGCGCGAGAGCCGCTTCGAGCGGGAGGCGTTTCAACGGAGCGATCGCATCTCCTGATAAGAGCCGAGAGCCGCTTCGCGATCCAGCGATCGCATCCGCTGATAAGGGCCGCACTCGGGCGATCGCGGCGAAGATAAGGGCCGCACTCGGGGGCTGAAGGGAGACGGCGTTGGGGGATGGGTGAAGACCGCCAAGCGCGGGAAAACCGCCATTTTGTGGGCGGAGGACGACGGCAAGAGCGGGAAGCCGCCATCTTGGATAGCAGTAAAAAAAAAAAAAATCTGAGAAATTGCAAATCTACAATGCCTAAACACGGGAATATTAGCACCTTTGATAGTGACCTCGAAGATTGGGCCATATATGTTGAAAGAGTAAAAAATTATTGTAAGGCCAATAAAATTCGTGACCAAGATAAAGCTCTAACATTATTAAATTTAATGGGTGCGAAGACATACGGGCAATTGAAACACCTGTTATCACCAGATGAACCGGCGGATAAGACGTTCGATGAGATTGTTACTGTCCTGAAAGATCATCTAAACCCCACGCCGCTGATGCTAGCGGAACGATTTAAATTTTACGACAGAAGGCAGCTACAGCATGAAAGCAATGCTGATTATTTGCTGGAATTGCGTAAATTAGCGAAATATTGCCAGTTTGGAACGGGACTGACAGAGGCACTTCGAGACAAATTTGTGTGTGGTTTATTTAAACAGGATACACAAAAGCGACTGCTCGAGGAGAATGAGCTGACGCTTGAGAAGGCGGTCACTATGGCAGCAGCACACGAAGCCGCAGCGAGAGGCACGGCAGTAATGCAGCTACGGTCACCGGAGCTCAGTGCACACAAATTGGGTGTGAGTTCTGGCAAATGTTATCGTTGTGGAAAGACAACGCATGATCAGAACCAGTGTTGGTTTAAAAACCAAGAATGTAGAACTTGTGGTAGGCTTGGACATATAGCTAGAGTATGCAGGTCAGCGAAGAAGACCAGCAACAAGAAGTCACCGCAAGGAAAATACGCAAAGGTACACAAGGTGACCGAACAGGAGTCCGATTCAGACGCTAGCAGTAATGAACTGGCTAGCTTAAGAGTACTCAACGCTGGTAAGGGTGCAGACCTCCAGACAATTTGGGTCACTCTTCAGATAGAAGGAGTCCAAGTAAAACTGGAATTGGACACTGGATCGGCATTGACGGTCATAAATAAGAAAGATTACGGAAAGTTATTCCAACATATTCCCCTACAGGATACGGGGATTATATTGGAAACATACACGGGGCAAAGAGTGTACCCCATCGGGAAAATAGAGGTTGCAGTGGTCCACAAGGGCGAAGACAGTCAAATAATGGACTTATATGTGATATCTGAAGGAGGTCCTCCACTACTAGGACGGGAGTGGATTAGGAAAATGAATATGGACTGGCATTTCCTACAAACAATAACGAGTGAGAACTCGGTGAAGATAGTCGGCCCAGACTCTGGAACGGATGATGGTAAGCCCAACTCAGGTGCAAAAGACAAAGTTTCAGCACAGAATTCCACTGAGCAACAACAACATAGTTTAACTGTGGATTCTGAGTCTGGCAAGTCTACTGATGTGCCCATTTCTGAGGGACACCGGGCTCGAACTCAACTCCATTTCAAACTACAACAGCAATTAGAACAAATGCTTCGCCGTTGTGAGCAAGAGTTGAATGCAACGAAAGAGTTCTTTGATATAGAGTTGGAGAATCTGGAAAGACAACAGAAGCAGCTGATGGAGAAAATGGAACAGGAGCACACAAAACGTCTGATGTCAGAGGAGTTAACGGTCAGCCAACTCCTGCATATGCGATTGCTGGATCGCGAAGTGGCTCCCGACCGAAGCGGCTCTCGGCCCTTATCTTCTGTCACTGTGGGGAAATACTCACTTAAAATGAAGAAGCTTAAATTTAATAATGTCCAATATCTTAAAATTTAGTTGTTGTGTGGTGAATTAAAAAAAGAAGCTGTCAGCAGAAAGGGTTAACTCCTTTGCAGGTTTGTAAGGAGGCGGAGCAAATTGTCAGATGCATGCAATTGCATCACTTCATGTAAATCTTAACAAAGCTTTCCCAATCAAAAAAGACAGGTGGGTTTTCACATTTGAATAGGTTAGTTAACCTATTAACCTGAGTGCAGTTTAAACAGATGCTGCGAGTTGGGAATTGGTTTTTACTTTACACCAAGGAAAGAGTCCGAGAGCGGGAGCAGTCAAACAACAACAACTGCGAAACCACTAAAGTGACATCACAATCAGGGAAGGAGTTGATTGGTAAGTAGGACCTGGTGAGTATTTCTACAGTCCAGTCGTTAAAGTCAAAGTAAGGTCTCTAGAGTAAGTAGTGTTTAAAGGGAAGTAAGGTCCCTAGTGTATTTAATATTATTTAATTTAAAGGAAGTAAAGGGAGTAAATTAAGGGTAGGACATGGCAGGGCAGCTCGGCAGCGTGGAGTGCTCCTCCTGTGCTACGTGGGAAGTCAGGGACACTTTCGGTGTCCAGGGCGAACACATGTGCAGGAAGTGTCTCCAGCTGCAGCTACTCGAAATCCGCGTTTCAGAGCTGGAACTGTGGCTGGAGTCACGGTGGAGCATCCACGAAGCTGAGATCTTCGTGGATAGCACGTTTAACGAGGTGGTCACACCGCAGGTAAAGAGTGCACAGGCAGACAGGAAATGGGTGACCGCCAAACAGAGTAAAAGAACTAGGAAGGTAGTGCAGGAGTCCTCTGGGTCCATCTCCCTCTCCAACAGATTTTCCGTTTTGGATACTGATGGGGGAGATGGTTTCTCAGGGGAATGCAGCAAGAGTCAAGTCCATGGCACTACGAGTGGCTCAGCTGCACAGGAGGGCAGGAAAAAGAGTGGGAGAGCAATAGTGATAGGGGATTCTATCGTAAGGGGAACAAATAGACGTTTCTGTGGCCGCAGACGTGACTCCAGGATGGTATGTTGCCTCCCTGGTGCCAGGGTCAAGGATGTCACTGAAAGGCTGCAGGGCATTCTGAAGGGGGAGGGCAAACAGTCAGAGGTAGTGGTTCACATTGGTACCAATGACATAGGTAGAAAGAGGGATGAGGTCCTGCAACAAGAATTTAGGGAGCTAGGTAGCAGATTAAAAAGCAGGACCTCAAAGGTTGTAATCTCTGGATTACTCCCGGTGCCACATGCTAGTGAGTATAGGAATAGGAAGATAGAGCAGATGAATGCGTGGCTAAAGAGTTGGTGCAGGAGAGAGGGCTTTAGTTTCCTGGATCACTGGGTCTGTTTCTGAGGAAGGTGGGACCTGTACAAGTCGGACGGGTTGCACCTGAACCGGAACGGGACCAACATCTTTGGGGGGAGGTTTGCTAGTACTGTTGGGGGGGGTTAAACTAACTTGGCAGGGGGATGGGTTTGGAGTGGAGCTATAGTAGGGGGTGATGCACAGCCAAATATAGAGGGAAAAACAAGTCAGCCTGGAAAGCAGAGCAAATATGTAACAGCACAAGAGAGTATGGCAAGGATTAATGCAATGGAAAGGAAGGATATTAACTCGGATGAAACGGAATCTGTATGGGTAGAAATGAGAAATAGCAAGGGGAGGAAAACGTTAGTGGGTGTGATATATAGGCCTCCAAATAGTAATATGGAGGTGAGGGAAGGCATAAAAAGGGAAATTAGAGAAGCGTGCGATAAGAGCACAGCTGTCATCATGGGTGACTTTAATTTACATATTGATTGGACTACCCAAATTAGTAAAAATTCTGAGGAGGAGGAATTCCTGGAATGTTTTCGGGACGGTTATCTGGACCAATATGTCGAGGAGCCGACTCGAGATCAGGCCATTTTAGACTGGGTATTGTGCAATGAGAAGGGACTTATCAACAATCTTCTTGTACGAGGCCCCTTGGGTCAGAGCGATCATAATATGATCGAGCTCTCAGTCGAGATGGAGAGTGAGGAAATTGAATCAGAGACTAAGGTCCAGAACTTAAATAAAGGGAATTACGAGGGTATGAGACGGGAATTGGGTAAGATTGATTGGGTGGTGTTTCTGGGGGGATTGACAGTGGATAGACAATGGCAAGCATTCAAAGATAGAATGGAAGAATTCCAGAACATGTTTATACCGGTTTGGCATAAAAATAAACCTAAAAAGGTGGCTCAACCGTGGATAACGAGGGAAATTAGGGACAGCATAAAATCAAAAAAAGGGCATATCAACTGGCAAAAAAAAGCACCAGACCGGAAGATTGGGGGCAGTACAGGATACAGCAAAAGAGGACAAAGGGATTAATCAGGAAGGGGAAAATAGAATACGAAAGTAAACTTGCAGCAAACATAAAGACAGACTGCAAAAGCTTTTATCGGTATATCAGGAGGAAAAGACTGGTAAAATCCCAAGTCGGTCCCTTGCAGTCCGATTCGGGAGAATATATAATGGAGAATAAGGAAATGGCAGACCAATTAAACTCATACTTTGGTTCTGTATTCACAAAGGAGGACACAAATAACCTCCCAGGAATATCGGCAAACATAGGGACTAATGAGAGGGAGGAGCTGACAGAAATTAGTATCTCTAGGGATATGGTGTTGGGTAAGTTGAGGGGACTGAAGGCCGACAAATCCCCGGGGCCTGATAAACTACATCCTAGGGTACTTAAGGAGGTGGCCCTGGAGATAGCAGATGCTCTAAGGATCATCTTCCGGAACTCCATTGACTCGGGAACAGTACCCGTGGATTGGAGGGTAGCTAATGTTACCCCAATATTTAAAAAGGGGGGTAGAGAGAAAGCAGGGAATTATAGACCAGTAAGCCTTACATCGGTTGTGGGCAAAATGCTAGAGTCCATTATTAAGGATAAAATAGCGGAGCACTTGACAAATGGG
Source organism: Somniosus microcephalus (assembly GCF_052327205.1). NCBI lineage: Eukaryota > Metazoa > Chordata > Chondrichthyes > Squaliformes > Somniosidae > Somniosus > Somniosus microcephalus. The sequence continues at coordinate 391,730,211 of NC_140988.1, read as the reverse complement.
GAAAGGATCGGACAGAGTCAACATGGATTTACAAAGGGTAAATCGTGTTTGACTAATCTGCTGGAATTTTTTGAGGAAGTAACTGGTAAAATAGATGGGGGAGAGCCAGTGGATGTGGTGTACCTTGACTTCCAGAAAGCCTTCGATAAGGTTCCACACAAAAGATTATCATGCAAAATTAAGGCTCATGGGATTGGGGGCAAAGTATTAACGTGGATAGAGAACTGGCTGGCGGATAGAAAACAGAGAGTTGGAATAAACGGCTCGTTTTCGGAGTGGCAGGCAGTGACCAGCGGGGTGCCGCAAGGATCTGTCCTGGGACCCCAGCTGTTCACAATATATATAAATGATCTGGATCAGGGAATTGGATGCAATATTTCCAAATTCGCTGACGACACTAAACTAGGAGGAGGGGTGGGCTCTGATGAGGATGTCAGGAGGCTACAGTGCGATTTGGACAGGTTGGGGGAATGGGCGGATACGTGGCAGATGCACTATAATGTGGATAAATGCGAGGTTATCCACTTTGGGGGTAAAAACAGGAGGGTAGATTATTATCTAAATGGCAATAGATTGGGAGATGGGGAAGTGCAGAGGGACCTGGGTGTTCTTGTGCACCAGTCACTGAAGGAGAGCATGCAGGTGCAACAGGCGATTAAGAAGGCAAATGGTATGTTGGCCTTCATATCAAGGGGGTTCGAGTATAGGAATAGGGATACCTTACTACAGCTGTACAAGGTGCTGGTGAGACCGCATCTGGAGTATTGTGTACAGTTTTGGTCGCCCCATCTGCGGAAGGATGTTCTTGCCATGGAAAGAGTGCAGCGGCGATTCACCAGGCTGATACCTGGAATGGCGGGAATGACCTACGAGGAGAGATTGAATAGTTTGGGCTTGTACTCACTGGAGTTTAGAAGATTGAGAGGGGATCTCATCGAAACATATAAAATTATGGCAGGCCTGGACAGGCTGAATTCAGAGAGAATGTTTCCAATGGCAGGGGAGCACAGAACCAAGGGCCACAGTCTAAAAATAGCGGGCAAATCATTTAAAACAGAGATGAGGAAGAATTTCTTCACTCAAAGAGTGGTGAGCCTGTGGAATTCCCTGCCACAGAGGGCTGTGAAGGCTAATTCAATAAATATTTTCAAGAGAGAATTGGATATATTTCTGAAGGCTAAGGGGATTAAGGGTTACGGAGAAAAGGCGGGGACGGGGTACTGAACTGGTAAGATCAGCTAAGATCTCAGACGAAGATCAGCCATGATCTCATTGAATGGCGGAGCAGGCTCGAAGGGCCGAATGGCCTACTCCTGTTCCTATCTCTATGTTTCTATGTTTAATTAAGAGGGGGAAAATAGAGTATGAGAGTAAGCTTGCAGGAAACATAAGCACTGACTGTAAAAGCTTTTATAGATATGCGAAGAGAAAAAGATTGGTGAAGTCAAGTGTAGGTCCCTTGCAGTTAGAATCAGGGGAATTTATAATTTAAATAAAGGAAACTACGATGGTCTGAGGCGCGAGTTGGGTAGGATTGATTGGGGAATGTCACTCAAAGGGTTGACGGTGGATAGGCAATGGCAAACATTCAAAGACCGCATGGATGAACTACAGAATCTGTTCATCCCAGTTTGGCATAAAAATAAAACAAAAAAGGTGACTCAACCGTGGCTAACAAGGGAAATTAGGGATAGCATAAGATCCAAGGAGAGGACATATAAATTGGGCAGAAAAAGTAGTAAAGCTAAGGATTGGGAGCAGTTTAGGATTCAACAAAGGAGGACAAAGGGATTAATTAAGAAGGGGAAAATAGAATATGAGAGTAAGTTTTCAGGGAACATAAAAACTGACTGTAAAAGCTTTTATAGATATGTGAAGAGAAAAAGATTGGTGAAGTCAAGCGTAGGTCCCTTGCAGTCAGAATCAGGGGAATTTATAACGGGGAACAAAGAAATGGCAGACCAATTAAATACATATTTTGGTTCTGTCTTAAGAACATAAGAACATAAGAAATAGGAGCAGGAGTAGGCCATACGGCCCCTCGGGCCTGCTCCGCCATTCAATAGGATCATGGCTGATCTGAATCTAGACTCACGTCCACTTCCCTGCCCTCTCCCCGTAACCCCTAATTCCCTTATCTGCTAGGAAAATGTCTCTCTCCATTTTAAATTTATTTAATGTTGCAGCTTCCACAGCTCTCTGGGGTAGCAAATTCCATAGATTTACTACCTTCTGAGTGAAGAAGTTTCTCCTCATCTCAGTTTTGAAAGGGCAGCCCCTTATTCTAAGATTATGCCCCCTAGTTCTAAGGAGGACACAAATAACCTCCCAGAGATGTCGGGGAACATAGGGTCTGATGAAAGGGAGGAACTGAATGAAATCAGTATTTGTAGGGAAATGGTGTTAGGGAAATTGATGGGATTGAAGGCCGATAAATCCCCAGGGCCTGATAATCTACATCCTAGGGTACTTAAGGAAGTGGCCCTAGAAATAGTAGATGCATTGCTGATCGTCTTCCAGCATTCAAAAACAGGGAATTACAGACCAGTAAGCCTGACATCGGTAGTGGGGAAAATGCTAGAGTCCATTATAAAAGATGTAATAGCAGCGCACTTGGAAAACAGCGACAGGATCGGACAAAGTCAACATGGATTTACAAAAGGTAAATCGTGCTTGACTAATCTACTGGAATTTTTTGAGGATGTAACTGGTAAAATAGATAAGGGAGAACCAGTGGATGTGGTGTATTTGGACTTTCAGAAGGCTTTCGATAAGGTCCCGCATAAGAGATTAGCGTGTAAAGTTAAGGCACATGGGATTGGGGGCAAGGTATTGACTTGGATAGAGAACTGGTTGGCAGACAGGAAGCAAAGAGTTGGAATAAACTGGTCTTTTTCCGAGTGGCAGGCAGTGACTAGTGGGATACCGCAGGGATCGGTCCTTGGACCCTAGCTATTCACAATATATATTAATGATCTCGACAAGGGAACTAGATGTAAAATCTCCAAATTTGCAGACGACACAAAGCTGGGTGGGCGTGTGTGCTGGTAAACTCCAGGATGATTTGGACAGGTTGGGTGATTGGGCAGAAGTATGGCAGATGTAATATAATGTGGATAAATGTGAGGTTATCCACTTTGGTGTCAAAAACAGGAAGGCAGATTATTATCTGAATGGCAATAGATTGGGAGAAGGGGAAGTGCAACAAGACCTGGGTGTCCTTGTGCACCAGTTGCTGAAGGTAAGCATGCAGGTGCAGCAGGCGGTTAAGAAGTCAAATGGTATGTTGGTAGCGAGAGGGTTTGAGTACAGGAACAAGGATGTCTTGCTGCAGTTGTACAGGGCCTTGGTGAGACAACATCTTGAGTATTGTGTGCAGTTTTGGTCGCCTTATCTGAGGAAGGATGTGCTTGCCATGGAGGGAGTGTAGCGAAGATTCACCAGACTGATACCTGGGATGGCCGGAATGACGTATGAGGAGAGATTGGGTCGATTGGGCTTATACTCGCTGGAGTTTAGAAGAATGAGAGGGGATCTCATTGAAACTTATAAAATTCTAACAGGACTAGACAGACTAGATGCAGGAAGGATGTTCCCGTTGGCGGTGGAGTCCATAACCAGGGGTCACAGTCTAAAGATAAGGGGTAAGCCATTTAGGACAGAGATGAGGAATTTCTTCAATTGAAAAATTGTATCATATTATGATCGCTCCGCCCCAAGGCCTCGCACAACAAGATTGCTAATTAATCCTTTCTCATTACATAATCCCCAGTCTAAGATGGCCTGGTCTCTAGTTGGTTCCTCGACATATTGGTCCAGGAAACCATCCCGTATACATTCCAGGAATTCCTCCTCCACAGTATTGTTACTAATTTGGTTAGCCCAATCTATATATAGATTAAAGTCACCCATGATAATTGCTGTGCCCTTATTGCACGCTTCTCTCATTTCCCGTTTAATGCCATCCCGAAACTCCGCATTACTGTTTGGGGGTCTGTATACCACTCCCACTAACGTTTTCTGCCCCTTGGTATTTCTCAGTTCTACCCATACAGATTCCACATCATCAGAGCTAATATCCTTCCTTACAATTGTGTTAATCCCCTATTTAACCAGCAATGCTACCCCACCTCCTTTTCCTTTTTGCCTGGCTTTCCTGAATATTGAATACCCCTAGATGTTGAGTTCCCAGCTTTGGTCACCCTGGAGCCATGTTTCCGTAATCCCAATCATATCATATCCATTTACCTCTATTTGCGCAGCTAATTCATCCACCTTATTACGAATGCTCCTCGCATTAAGACACAAAGCCTTCAGGCTTGTTTTTTTAACACTCTTAGACCTTTTAGAATTATTATTTACTGTGGCCATGTTTGATTTAAACCCTTGGGCCTAGAAATTCAGTCTAGCCACTTTTGGGGCGGTAAAGTCGGGCGGGCGGTAAAGTTAGCGCCCGCCGGAAAGTGGAGGCCACTTCGCCGAAATTCAGTAGCTTTGGCCAAGGAGTTTGGGCGAGCGCTGAAACTGGCGTTGCACGCCTATCTTTAGGCGCTAAGCCGGCGGTGCGGACTGATAATGCCGAGGCCGGGCGCAGCGCAGGTGCGGTCATGTTTTGATTGACAGCAGACACCCTGACGCCGGCCAGCTCTTAAAGGGGGAAGGGTCGACTTTGTCTGCTGCCACGCCCTGGATAGTGGAGCCCTGCAGCTAGGCCTGAACACTGCTGGTGGACCCAAATAGCGCCTGAAGCCATGCAGAAGGCCCGTGAACGAGCGCAGCGCTTCTCAGAGCATGCTTTGAGGGTGCTGCTTAGGGGGTTGGAAAAGAACAGAGAGATCTTGTGCCCGGACAGTGGCAAGAAGGCTCCCAGGAGGCAGTACAGGAGAGCCTGGAGGGAAATCGCCCTGAGGGTGTCAGCCAACAGCGATGTCCCCAGGACTGGTGACCAATGCCGCAAGAAGTACAACGACCTCACTCGGTTGGTCAGGGTGAGTACCCTTTCCAGTGTCCTCCTCATCCTTGCATGTGCACCTCACATTATGGGCAAAGGGACCTCAAAGACCTAATGGCCAGCCCTCCTCCCGCAGCTATGGCACTGGCATGATCATCAATAGCACTTTCTGCACTTCACACACTGGCCAAGCTATTCGACCATGGGAGGCAGTGCACACAACAACAGGGCACCACACTGGCCAAGCTATTCGACCATGGGAGGCAGTGCACACAACAACAGGGCACCACACTGTACTTTGAGGCCATCCTTTCTCTTGCAGGCCAAGCTGGCGCAGAATCTGAGGAGCCGGACTGTCACCGGGGGAGGGCGTGCCCAGTTCCAGGAGCTCAGTGACCTGGAGGAGCGCGTGGCTCGACTCATGCGTGCCCGGGTGGTTGGCCCCGTTGCTATTGGAGATGCCGACCCTGTGCTGGGCCCCAATGGTAAGGACATGACCGTTTGCACCTCTCTCGTTCCCCTTGCGCTTCAGATCTACATCCTTTGCCACTGTCCGACCAATGCGCATAATGCCACCAATCATGCCTCCCTCGCTGACGCCCTGTCCTCACTCTAAAGCTACTCTTGTGCCTTCCTGCTTTCAGCTGGTGAGGAGGAGGTCCCTGAAGCTGAGAGTGCCAGTCCCTCGGAAGAGGAGGACGACGAGGACCAAGAGGAAGGCGGCACATCGGGGGAACCCTCATCCGCGCCAGGGGATGGCAATGGAGGGGACACGTCTTGCCTGGAGGAGAGCCAGGGGGAAGTGTTGCAGGGGGGTGTAGCTCCTGGGCCCAGTGGCGTCCAGGCACGCGGGAAGGGTCGGGCAGCACGGCTGCCTTCTCCCCAGAGGGGGTGTCCGGCCTCCAGTCCGGAGACGGTCCTCGCCCAGGAGGTGCGCCTCCTTGATGAAATGTCTGCGGCCTCGGAGCGGCGCCACAACGAGTTCATGGGGGTTGTGGGACAGTTGCCTCAGGCCATTGAGTCCCTGGCTCATAGTGTGGCCGATTTCGGGGACTCACAGGCCAGGGGCGTCGACCAACTCGCGGCAGCACAGGACGCGAGTCGAGAGTTCATGAGTGGTGCCGTGCAGACACTGGCTGATCTGATGCGGGCACAGATCAGGGCAGTTCGGGCACTCACTTCTGCCACACTCGCTGTGTCACGGAAGCATCGCCAGGGCACCCGCCGCCCTGCTGCAGCACAGCGGTCTGGCCTTCACCAGATTGCTGCGCTTGCTGCAGTGCCAGCCCGGCCGAGTGCCAGTGTCTCTGGTGACCAGCGAGCGCCTGGCATCAGCCAGCTTGCCCCCATTGATGCAGCCGCCACTGCCACTCCCCCAGCCAAGCTGCGACGAGCTGCTGGAGAGACTGATGCTGCCCAGCCACAGCTGCAGCAGTCAGCAGCCGGCCCCTCCAGGGCCGGACCTCGTCTAGGCCGACCCCCAAGGGCATCTGCCGTCACGCATTGTGCCCCTCAGGAGCCTTCCCCCAGCCTTGCAACACCCACAGGGCCCAGGTTGAGGTGGAGCAACAGGTCGGGCAGGGGCCGGAGAAGCCTGCACAAGGACTCGCCCTGTCGGCACACCAAGTAGAGTGTGTTGCCAACTGTTTTTTTATATGGGGGTGTTTGTGTTCTGTATGGGGGGGGGGCTTATTTTGCTAACGCTGAAGATGAAGGCAACTGTTTTTTTATATGGGGGTGTTTGTGTTCTGTATGGGGGGGTTTGTCTTGGTTAGGCCGAGGATGAAGGCCAATTGGATGGACAAGTTTTGTTATTCCTCCCCAGGCTGTGGGAGTGAGATATGTTTTTGACTGTTTTTTGGGGGTGTTGTCTGTTTTTCTGTTTCATGTGGGAAGGGCCCTGAGTTTGTTAAATAAAGCTTTTTATTTATTCAGCTTGTCCAGGTGTCATGTTTCAAGTGGTTGTTGCGTTAAACGGCTGAGGGCTTGCGGAGCGGCTGCATTCAGGTGCGTTCATTGCCACAAGCCATTCCCTGACAGGGGGCCTAGAAGTGTCGTTCAATAAGCCGCCGGCGGACGGCCCTTGGACCTTGTGGCTCCCTCCTGGGCTGGTACTCCTCCTCCTCCTCCTCCTCCTCGTGGTCCTCCTGCTCGTCCTCCTGAGGTGGTGGTCCAACGTGAGGTGGCAGTGCCTGAGTCCTGCGGATAGCCAGGTTGTGCAGCATGCAGCAAACGACGACGAACTGGGAGACTCTATCCGGCGAATACTGTAGAGATCCGCCGGATCGATCCAGGCAGCGGAACCGTTGCTTGAGGACGCCAATCGTTTGCTCTATGATGTTCCTTGTGGCTTGATGGCTTTCGTTGTATGCCTCCTCCGCAGGGGTCCTGGGCGCGCGGAGCGGGGTCATGAGCCATGTACACAAAGGATAGCCCTTGTCCCCAATAAGCCATCCCCTTGGTGGAGGCTGTGCCTCGAACATGTCAGCCACAGTAGTCTGGCGCAGGATAAATGCATCGTGGCTGCTTCCTGGAAAGCGGGCATTGACAGCTAGGATGCGCTGCCTGTGGTCACACACCAGCTGTACATTGAGGGAATGGTAGCCCTTCTGGTTGCGGTAATCCTCGGCATTGTCGATAGGTGCCCGCATAGCCACATGCGTGCAGTCAATGGCGCCCTGCACCATGGGGAAGTCGGCGATCCTGGCAAATCCGACTGCACGTTGCTCCTGCCTCTCTAGGGTCATGGGGAAGGAGATGAATTGGTGTCTCCTTGCGAAAAGGGCATCGGTGACCTGCCGGATGCAGCGATGCACGGCGAACTGGGAAATGTTCGCTATGTCCCCAGCAGCGGCTTGGAATGAGCCGCTTGCATAAAAGTTCAGAGCCACCGTGACCTTCACTTCCACCGACAGAGACGTCCTGCACATCAGCTGTGGACGCAGATCTCTGTGAAGCAGCTGGCAGATCTCTGCAACCACCTCCCTTCTGAAGCGCAGCCTCTTAACACAATGCGCGGCAGTCATGGTGAGATAGGACACCTGCTGCCGGTATTCCCTGAGTGGGTAAGGCCTACGTTGCCGACGCCTGATGGCCCCTCTGCGTCTAGGCATGGCTGGCCCTCTCACACAGCGTCTGCGAGCCCTTCGCACATAATGCTGGAACTGAGGGTTGGAACCCCATGCAGCCCCCTTAATAAACTTGCAAACAGTGAAATCACAATGAGTGAAATTTCCAAGCTCTGGCCAGAAGCCAAAAATACCTCTCCTATGTTGTCCCAAATCAGGAAGGTCTGTTCCTTGGTCTCTGTCCAGAAATCCAAAGCACTAAAGTCATTGCAGCAAAATGGCTGGCCTTTATAGTTCAGTCTAAGTGCCCTTTAATTAGCGCTCCCCGAGGCCCGCAGGGCCTCTGCTGCGTTCCACTTCACAGTTCTTAACAGCGCCACGCCCACATTGGGCGGGCGCCACTGAATTTCCGGTTTGGGGCGCACAAACAGCGTTGCACGACGAAATGACGTCATAAGCTGCGCGCGCAGCTGAGCGGGCGCAAACACTTTGCGCCGGCGCTAAATGTCAACTGAAGTTGGGCGTAGGCGCAGATCGGCCTGCGCCCGGGCGCTAAGTGCCTAGCGCTGGAAATCTACCCCTCTTATGGCGCTAACGGCCGGCGGACGCAACTGAATTTCTAGGCCTTGATTTCTCTGACTGCCACCTTTGCTTTTCTCCTTCCTGTCTTTTGCTTCTATCCTTGTTTCCCTTTCCTCTGTCTCCCTGCTCAGGTTCCCAACCCCCTGCCATTTTAGTTTAAACCCTCCCCCAGAGCACTAGCAAACACTCCCCCTAGGACATCGGTCCCGGTCCTGCCCAGGTGCAAACCGTCCAGTTTGTACTGGTTCCTCCTCCCCCAGAACTGGTTCCAATGTCCCAGGAAATTGAATCCCTCCCCCTTGCACCATTCCTCTAGCCATGTATTCATCTGAAATATCCTTCTATTTCTTCTCTGGCCAGCACATGGCACTGGTAGCAATCCTGAGATTACTACATTTGAGGTCCTATTTTTTAATTTACCTCCTAACTCCCTATCAGCTTTTAGGACCTCATCCCATTTTTTACCTATATCGTTGGTACCTATATGCACTACGACAACTGCCTGTTCAATCTCCCCTTCCAAAATGCTCTGCAGCTGCTCTGAGACATCTTTGACCCTTGCACCAGGGAGGCAACATACCATCCTGGAGTCTCGTTTGCGGCCGCAAAAACGCCTATCTATTCCCCTTACAATAGAATCCCCTATTACTATAGCTCTACCCCTCTTTTTCCTTCCGTCCTGTGCAGCAGAACCACCCATGTTGCCAGGAAGTTGGCTGCTGCTGCCTTCCCCCGATAAGCCATCCTCCCCAACAATATCCAAAGTGATATATCTGTTTTAGAGGGGGACAGTCACAGGGGTCCCCTGCACTACCTGCCTGTGCCTACTACTCTGCCTGGCGGTCATCCATTCCCTTCTTGCCTGTGCAGCCTTTACCTGCGGTGTGACCAACTCATTAAACGTGCTTTCCACGATGTCCTCAGCATCGCAAATGCTCCAGTATGTATCCATTCGCAGCTCCAGCGCCGCAATGCGGTCTGCCAGTAGCTGCAGCTGGGTACATTTCCCGCACACAAGGAAGTGTCCCTGATTTTCCACATAGTGCAGGAGGAACATACCACGGCGCCGAGCTGTACTGCCATGACTTACCCTTTAATTAATTCAAATTAAATTAAATCAAATCAATTCCACCAATTACACGATAATTAAATGATATACTCAAGGGCACTTGTTTACCAGCAGTCCCCGCTACACAACAGAGACCTTAGAGGGGGTGGTTCTGGACCTAATTCTAGGGAATGTAGCCAGGCAAGTGATAGAAGTGTCAGTAGGAGAGCATTTTCGTGACAGTGACCATAATTCATTTAGATTTAAGATAGTCGTGGAAAAGGACAAAGATGGACTGGAAGTAAAGGTTCTAAATTGGGGGAAGGCCGATTTTAATATGATAAGGCAGGATCTGGCCAAAGTGGACTGGGATCAGCTACTTGTAGGAAAATCCACATCGGACCAGTGGGAGTCTTTCAGAAAGGAAATAGAGAGAGTCCAACGCCAACATGTTCCCATAAAGGTCAAGGGTGGGACTAACAAACCCAGGGAACCCTGGATGTGAAGGGATATTCAAGAATGGATTAGGAAAAAAAGGGAGGCTTTTGGCAGATACAAAGAACTAAAAACAGTGGAAGCCCGAGAGGAGTATAGAAAGTGCAGGGGGGTACTTAAAAAAGAAATAAGGAGAGCGAAGAGGGGGCATGAAAAAACACTGGCGGGCAAAATAAAGGAGAATCCCAAGGTGTTTTATAAGTATATTAAGGGCAAGAGGATAACCAGGGAAAGAGCGGGTCCCATTAGGGACCAAAGTGGCAATCTGTGTGTAGAGCCGGAAGATGTGGGTGAGGTTTTAAATGAATATTTTGCACCTGTGTTCACTATGGAGAAGGATGATGTAGGCATAGAAATCAGGCAGGGGGATTGTGATACACTTGAACATATTAGTATTGAGAGGGAGGAGGTACTAGTGGTTTTAGCGGGCTTAAAAGTGGATAAATCCCTAGGCCCAGACGAGATGTATCCCAGGCTGCTGTGTGAGGCAAGGGAGGAGCATGCAGGGGCTCTGACACAAATTTTCAGAACCTCTCTGGCCACAGGGGCGGTGCCAGAGGACTGGAGGACAGCTAACGTAGTACCATTATTCAAGAAGGGTAGTAGGGATAAACCCGGGATTTACAGGCCAGTGAGCCTAACATCAGTGGTAGGGAAATTATTGGAAAAAATTCTGAGGGACAGAATTAGTCTCCACTTGGAGAGGCAAGGATTAATCAAGGATAGTCAGCATGGCTTTGTCAGGGGGAGATCATGTCTAACCAATTTGATTGAATTTTTCGAGGGGGTGACTAGGTGTGTGGATGAGGGTAGTGCAATTGATGTAGTCTACATGGATGTCAGTAAGGCTTTTGACAAAGTCCCACATGGGAGACTGGTCAAGAAGGTAAGAGCCCATGGGATCCAGGGCAATTTGGCACTTTGGATCCAAAATTGGCTTAGTGGCAGGAGGCAGAGAGTGATGGTCGAAGGTTGTTTTTGTGACTGGAAGCCTGTGTCCAGTGGTGTACCGCAGGGATCGGTGCTGGGTCCTTTGCTGTTTGTAGTGTACATTAATGATTTAACTATGAATGTAGGAGGTATGACCAGTAAGTTCGCAGATGGCACGAAAATTGGTGGAGTGGTAAATAGCGAGGAGGGAAGCCTCAGGCTACAGGACGATATAGACGGGTTGGTTAGATGGGCAGAACAGTGGCAAATGGAATTTAACCCTGAAAAGTGTGAGGTAATGCATTTTGGGAGGACTAAGAAAGCAAGGGAATACACAATGAATGGTAAGACCCTAGGAAGGACAGAGGATCAGAGGGACCTTGGTGTGTATGTACATAGATCCCTGAAGGCAGCAGGACAGGTAGATAAGGTGGTTAAAAAGGCATATGGGATACTTGCCTTCATTAGCCGAGGCATAGAATATAAGAGCAGGGAGGTTATGATGGAGCTGTGCAAAACGCTAGTTAGGCCATTGTGTGCAGTTCTGGTTGCCACACTATAGGAGGGATGTGATTGCATTGGAGAGGGTGCAGAGGAGATTCACCAGGATGTTACCTGGGCTGGAGCACTTCAGCTATGAAGAGAGACTGGACAGGCTGGGGTTGTTTTCCTTAGAGCAGAGAAGGCTGAGGGGGGACCTGATTGAGGTGTACAAAATTATGAGGGGCCTAGATAGGGTAGATAGAAAGGAACTTTTCCCCTTAGTAGAGGGGTCAATAACCAAGGGGCATAGTTTCAAGGTAAGGGGCAGGAGGTTTAGAGGGGATTTGAGGAAAAACTTTTTCACCCAGAGGGTGGTTGGAATCTGGAACTCACTGCCTGAAAGGGTGGCAGAGACAGGAACCCTCACAACATTCAAGAAACATTTAGATGAGCACTTGAAACGCCATAGCATACAAGGCTACGGATCAAGTGCTGGAAAATGGGATTAGAATAAGGCTTGATGGCCGGTGCAGACACGATGGGCCGAAGGACCTCTTTCTGTGCTGTATAAATCTATGACTCTATTAACATTTTTCTAACGAAGACAAACCCAGATACTATCAATCAATGTCATACATAGATACATAGAAGATAGGAGCAGGAGTAGGCCATTCGGCCCTTCGTGCCTGCTCCGCCATTTAATGAGATCATGGCTGATCCTTTAATTCAGTATCCCGTCCCCGCCTTCTCTCCGTAACCCTTAACCCCTTTTGCCCGTAGAAATATATCTAATTCCCTCTTAAATATATTTAATGAGCTGGCGTACACTGCCCTCTGTGGCAATGAGTTCCACAGGTTCACCACTCTCTGAGTGAAGAAATTCCCCCTCATCTCTGTCCTAAATGGTTTAGCCCTTATCCTTAAATTATGTCCTCTAGTTCTGTTCTCACCCGCCAAGGGAAACATTCCTTCTGCATCCAGTCTGTCTAGACCTGTCAGAATTTTATACACTTCTATGAGGTCCCCTCTCAATCTTCTAAACTCCAGTGTGTACATCCCTAAACTACATAGTCTCTCCTCATAGGTCATTCCCGCCATTCCTGGTATCAGCCTGGTGAATCGCCGCTGCACCCCCTCCATGGCAAGAACATCCTTCCTCAGATGAGGCGACCAAAACTGTACACAGTACTCGAGGTGTGGTCTCACCAGTGCCCTGTACAGCTGCAGCAAGGTATCCCTGTTCCTGTATTCTAACCCTTTTGCTATGAAGGCCAGCATACCGTTTGCCTTCTTGACCGCCTGTTGCACCTGCATGCTCGCCTTCAGTGACTGGTGTACAAGAACACCCAGGTCTCTCTGTACTTCCCCCTCTCCCAATCTATTGCCATTTAAATAATAATTTGCCCTCCCGTTCCTGCACCCAAGGTGGATAACTTCGCACTTGTCCACATTATAGTGCATCTGCCATTTATCCGCCCAATCGCCCAGTCTGTCCAAATCGCTCTGGAGCTTCCTGGTCTCTTCCTCTGAGCCCACCCCCCCTCCTAGTTTAGTGTCGTCTGCAAATTTGGAAATGCTGCATCCGACTCCCTGATCCAGGTCATTAATGTAAATTGTGAACAGCTGGGGGCCCAGGACAGATCCCTGTGGTACCCCACTTGTTACTGCCTGCCATTCAGAAAATGAGCCGTTTATTCCAACTCTCTGTTTTCTATCTGACAGCCAGTTCCCTATCCACGCCAAAACTTTCCCCTTTATCCCATGAGCCTCAATTTTCCATGCTAATCTTTTATGTGGGACCTTATCGAAGGCCTTTTGGAAGTCCAGGTACACCACATCTACTGGCTCTCCCCCATCTATTCTACCAGTTACTCCCTCAAAAAATTCCAATAGATTAGTCAAGCACGATTTACCCTTTGTAAATCCATGTTGACTCTGTCCTATCCTGTCCCCATTTGCTAAGTGCTCCGCTATTTCATCCTTAATGATGGACTCCAGCATTTTGCCCACAACTGATGTAAGGCTTACAGGTCTGTAATTACCTGCTTTTTCCCTACCCCCCTTTTTGAATAGTGGGGTAACGTTAGCTACCCTCCAATCCATCGGCACTGTTCCCGAGTCTAATGAATTCTGAAAAATCATCCTTAGTGCATCCGCTATCTCTAGGGCCACCTCCTTCAGTACCCTAGGATGCATGTTATCAGGCCCTGGGGATTTGTCCACCTTCAATCCCTTTAGCTTCCTTAACACCATATCCTTAGAGATATTGATTTGCGTCAGTTCCTCCTTTGCCAATGTCCCTATTTTTCCCGATATCCCAGGGAGGTTTTTTGTGTCTTCCTTCGTAAAGACTGACCCAAAGTATGCATTTAGTTGATCTGCCATTTCCTTATTTCCCATTATATATTCCCCCGTCATCTTGTGTCACACAGCTTCTCGCAGCTTTCAGTTAAATTTAAAACATAATCTTCATGCCTTTAAAATTATGTTACTACTACAAACATTTTGTAAAACAACTCCACACACAACAATAGCATTTCTATTTTTTCCTGGTGAAACATACTTGAAATTGGTCAGAAATGTCAAAAATACCAGTTGTTGATGTGATTGCCTCATGTCTGGATCTAGAAGCTTTCACACAATTTACAGTAACCAGAATTTCTCTGTGGCCACAATAATAGTCTGGTTTAAACAGGTTAATTAACCTCAATAACTCCAATTCAATTCAAACCAATATCTCAAACTAATCAGTACCACTTCAGAAGAAAGGAAGATGCTTCCCTCAGCCTGTAGCTTCGGAACATTCATACAATTTCACCATAGGCTACTTGTCAAAAACTTAAAAAGTGGGCGTCTCGGACTTGAAGTAACCAAATTAAGAAAACAGTGCTTTGTAAACGTTCAAATTGATTTAAAAATAAAATCAAATAGCTTTTTTTTTGTAATCAATTAAAACGAAATACTTTCAGAAAGTCCAAATTCATTTTCTACCAGACACGATTAGAAACCATGTCAACCGTAACTTCAAGGCTGAAGCTTATCTATTGTAAAGCAAGCTGCTTCTGATTTATAGTTTGCTGTACAAGCCGTCCCAGTCAAAATATATCCACAGCAGTGTCTTTAACTTCAACTGCAAATCACAAAGTTTCTCCCACGTCTAGGTGCACAATCTTAAATTGAAATTAACACATCCACACTTTAACACACACTTTCACACAAACTGAAATTCCAGCATCCTTTAAGGTTCCTTTCACTCAGCAAATCTTGTGTTTTATTTGTCTCGGCACAGTCGGTAAAACTTTAAGTTTCCTTTTTCTCTTCTTTTAAATTGTCGTCTCAGCAGCTTTCCCTGGCTCTCCAAATCCTTGTTTGTTTCCTTCCTTTGCTGAGTTTTCAGATTGGTTAGCCTGCAACTTAGATCTTTTCCCCTCTTTATCTCCCACTCCTTAATCCGCTTATTACATTCAGTGTGGTCCCCATGAGCACTCCGTTCCTCTAGAGTCTGATTCTGGGTGACCCTAAACGCAACCTTCAGGTCCACTTTGATCTTTTCTGCCTGCTCTGCCCGATGTCTCTGTTTGGGTAGTTCTTTTGACAAGGCATTGCACCGATTCTGATTATTTATAAACTGGCTCTCGAGTTGTTATTCTTTATTACACCACCTCTCCTCCTGTTCTAACTTTTCCTTGAGTCTGTTTCTACGTTCCCTTTCTTCTTCTGTTTCTTTCCTTAACTTGACCTTTACCCTTTCATCAAATTTAACCTGCCTCTGATAGGCCAATAAACAATCGGATTTGCTTAACCTTTGCTGACACATGGACCCTTGGGATCATCACTGTCTATTATGGCCCGTACCCACCCCTCCCTGAGGGGTAATTTCCCCCTCATATATTTTGTGACTAACTCATCCATCGTCTTTGCCATTGTTTGTTCCGAACGAGTCCCTGTTCGGGCATCAATTAGCTGTAAGATGTTCTTATTGTCTGACAGTTTATAGAGTTCAGACCCCACGTGGAACAGACAACACAAAACCTAATCAATCTGTGAAACTTCTTTTACTTAAAAATCAACAAGAGGTTACAAGTAATTACCAGAATACAAACTGTACTCAGTTCATGTACTTACTACAAGCAAGCATCTAAAATCATGACTTTAAGCTCAGGTGATTATAAGCAAAACCACATACGTTACTATTTACCAGGTGAGAGGTCAATTCAATGATGGGCCCAGAAATTCGGGTCGGGGGCTTCCCGCGGGTGCAAGCCCCCGACCTGCACTTACCTTGCGCGCCGGCCGTTGAGCTGTGGGCCCCCGTGGAATTCCGATCCGGGGCCTGGTCCCGCTGCCGGCGCGCAGTGTTTGCGTATCCCAGGGGCACAGTTAGTTCAAAGCGTCCCCTGGGATCACGTGGGCCTTGGGGAGCCAATCGGAGCAGGGAATGCTCCATTCATAAGTCTGACAGGAAGTGCTGTCAAGACTTATAAATACTACGGCCCTAAAACAGCACTAAATCTTCAAATAAATTGAAAAAAAAATTCACATTTTTTAAATAAACTATAAATTACATGAAATAACTATTTTAAACAATAATTTAAATTTTTGAAAAAAATAATTTTATTTTCTAACGGGGCTAAAAATAAACTTACCTTCACAGAATCACAGAATCACAGAAACCCCACAGTGCAGATAGAGGCCATTTCAGCCCATCGAGCCTGCACCGACACATATCCCACCCGATCCCCGTAACCCCTACACCAACACATATCCCACCCCTATCCCCGTAACCCCACGTATTTAATCCCCCTAACACTAAGGGTCAATTTTATCATAGCCAATCAACCTAACCTGCACATCTTTGGACTGTGGGAGGAAACCGGAGCACCCGGAGGAAACCCACGCAAACACGGGGAGAATGTGCAAACTCCACACAGACAGACCTTGCTTTAAAGTATTTAAAAATAATAAACCTGTGGAAAAAATGTTTTAATTTTAATTAATTCACCACTTACCTTGTAAAAAGCAGGCCTTACGCCTGCTTTTTACATGCCTAAATTCTGCAGGCTTACCTTCCCGGGAAAACCTGTAAAAAAAAACACAAGTTCGATGCGCACGCGCAGCCTCTCCCGCGCACGCGTTCGACCTCTGAACCCCTGCTTTCAGGGGAACTGAAGTGCCGGTTTCCCACGCATGCGCAGTGCATGCAGGAAACCGGCACTTCCATTGGGCCTACGGGTGAGTACCCCGTGCGTACTCACCCGTGGAGACCCGAATTTCTGGGCCCATAATAGACGAATGGCTAACTTTAACTGGCAACTGACCAGGTCACCATCGACTATAGCCCCAAATGTCAGTGTCCAATAACACTTATACCCCAAAACTTGGCAACTCACCCATAGAATTCATGTTTTCCTCTCTCTCTCTCTCTCTCTTCCTATCTGTTTTGTCGCATTGGTTCACCAAGGCCAGACTCCAAGGAGAGAGTCATTGTTTTTCACATCTGCAGGATTGTTGACTCATGGTTCTCACAGAATTTCAAGATCTTATCTTTTGAAGGAAAAGTATCAGCACATCACATATTTTATAAATGTTTTTAGCCAAGCAGTCTCTTGCCTTCAAAGCTTGTCGGTACATTTGGTCACTTTTAGATTCAGTCAAGTTTACCATGGACAGTGTTACAATAGACAGAGAGACAGCTTTACCTTATTCCCTATTGCCAGAGATAAGCAGGTGGAGCGAGTACTAACGTTTGCAGGGATTGCAGGCTTCCCCATGGTGCAGGGTGCCATTAAGTACACACACATCACTCTAGGTGTGTCTCATATGAACTCTGCCATTTTCCTGAACCAAAAGGCATTCCACTCCCTCAATGTGCAGCTGGTGTGTGACCATAGGCAGCGCATCATACTGTGTCAGTCCCCTGTGCCACCTGTATTTGAACCACTACGCCAAGTCAAAAGCTGGCTAATAGGCAACAAGAGATATCCATTCATGGCATGGCTCATGACTCCGGTCCGGAACCCACACACACGTGCACAGCAGGCATACAATGAGAGACATGTCACAGGAACATTAGAGAGCACACCATCGGCATCCTCAAGCAATGCTTCCAATGCCTGGAACGCTCTGCTGGAGCCCTGCAGTACTCAGCTGAGCGGGTATCAAGGTTTGTGGTAATATGCTGAATGCTTCACAACCTGACTATTATGAGGGAACAGCTCTTGCCACCATCTATCAGGCGAGAAGCCGAGGAGGAGGAGGAAGTGTACCAGTAACCTCAACCACACCTCCCCATTCACCAACAGTCCCACGCTCCTCACCTATCCTCCATCACTAACCATCACATCGTCCTCTTTGCCACAACACAAAAATAAAAACCAACAGAAAGTGCACATTCCAATCCAAATTTATAAATTCAATCAAGACATAATGCAAACAAAAATAAAATAATCATCCTTGTGCATTCCCTTAGTGCCTGTCTCCCGTGTGCCTTTGCCTTTCCTAGTGTTCCTGTGCAGTGCTAACCCAGTAACTGCAGCATGCAGCCTCCTTCAATTGAGGAAACTGGAGATGGCCTTGGAGGACGACCTCGAGCAGCTCTGGGCATAGAGGGTCCAGCTGCGGACTGCTCCACCTCGGCAAGGGCTTCAGCAGTCTGGGCTGGCTGGCTGACAGGCAGCAGCACGGGCACTGGTGGAGTGGGAGCAGGAATGCTGTCAACCTGAGAGAGGACAGCAAGTTCGTGCTCCCTGGAGCCACTGCCACTCTCGCAGGGCGGCACCTCAGCAATCCTAATGATCTGTTGGAGAACAGATTGATGGACTGCTGTGAGGGCCTGGAAGACCCATGGTGGCAGCAGTCTGAGATTCCACTCAAACCTTTGATGTGTTGCAATGGAAACTGTGACATCGGCCATCAGACGCTGCACCATAGGTGTGCTGATGGAGGTGACCATTTGTTCCATGTTGGAAAGGATGGACTCCAAGCTCTGCGTAAAACCCTATGCCAAGTTGGTGCTGGATACCTCCATGCTCTTGATATTGAATGCAAGCTTTCTGACAGGCATCCCAGTGCACCAAGCATTTGGTTGAGTACACCCATCGGCCTTCTGCAGCCTGGCCCATCAAAGTCCTCATCTGAGTCCTCTGCAGCAGAACTCGTGTGTGACCTCACCCTCCGGCGAGCTGGAGTGGTGAATTGAGCAGTGGCTGAGACCAGTGGTGCAGTTGGTAGGATATGGCATTTGAAGATGAACTCACTCACCATGTCAACTCATGTCATATCGTTAAACTTCTTCCTGCACTGCATCTATGTTCTTGGAGCAACACTCCTGGCATTGACCTCCGCCGCTATTTGTTCCCACTGCCTCCTGAGCATGTGTCTGGAGGGCCTCGTGTCCCCCTGCGGATACAGGACACCTCTCTTCCTTTTCATCCCTCCCACAAAGGCCTCCAGTGCATTAGCGGAAACCTTGGTGCACGTCTCTCACATGTTCAGCCATTCTTCAATCTTTTACAGCATAGATTCAGTTCACAAAGGAATCCCACCACTTCTTGCAGCCACAATATACCTCCCCTTCAAGAAGTGCAGGCTGCCTTTAAGTAGCGCTAGCCACTCGCGGTATCAGGCCCCTTGCCGATGCATGCAGCTAATGAACAGCGCAAATATTTAAAAGAGCAGACAGCCCCAATTTAATGTGCAATGCAATGAACGGGTGCGGGTTAATCGTGCACCATGATCCCCACGCCCGTTTTCGGGTCTTAACCAATTTAACCTGAGATTGAGAATGAAAAGTAATGACATGCATTGTCATAGTGCTTTTATCCCAATCACCCGTGGTGTTTTACAGAGGAGTGACTGAGCAGGAGGTCAGTGAGATGCATTGAGGAGGCTTTTGAAGGTCAAGAGTAATGCAGCAAGTTCCAGAGAGTTGGGCCAAGGGCTAAAGGCTCCAACTCTGATTTATTTTTGGTCTGTTTCTGTGTGATGCTGGCAGGATCGCAATTATTGCTCATCCCTAATTGCCCGGAGAGAAATAAACTAGGGGAATTGGAAGTAATCGTGTCATAGAAACATAGAAACGTAGAAAAATAGGAGCAGGAGTCGGCCATTTGGCCCTTTGAGCCTGCTCCGACATTCAGTATGATCATGGCTGATCCTCTATCTCAATACCATATTCCCGCTCTCTCCCCATACCCCTTGATGCCTTTTGTGTCCAGAAATCTATCTATCTCCTTCTTAAATATATTCAGTAACGTGGCCTCCACAGCTGTCTGTGCTAGAGAATTCCACAGGTTCCCCACCCTCTGAGTGAAGAAATTTCTCCTCATCTCAGTCCTAAATGTCCTACCCCGTATCCTGAGACTGTGACCTCTCGTTCTAGACCCCCCAGCCAGGGGAAACATCCTTCCTGCATCCAGTCTGTCTAGCCCTGTCAGAATTTTATACGTTTCAATGAGATCCCCTCTCACTATTCTAAACTCTAGTGAATACAGGCTTAGTCGACCCAATCTCTCCTCATATGACAATCCTGCCATCACAGGAATCAGTCTGGTGAACCTTCACTCCCTCTATGGCAAGTATATCCTTTCTTAGGTAAGGAGACCAATACTGCACACAGTACTCCAGGTGTGGTCTCACCAAGGCCCTGTATAACTGTAGCAAGACATTCTTGCTCCTGTACTCAAATCCTCTTGCAATGAAGGCCAACATACCGTTTGCCTTCCTAACTGCTTGCTGCACCTGCATGTTTGCTTTCAGTGACTGGTGTACAAGGACACCCAGGTCCCTTTGTACATCAACATTTCCCAATCTATCACCATTTAAATAATACTCTGCCTTTCTGTTTTTCCTACTGAAGTGGATAACTTCACATTTATCCACGTTATACTGCATCTGCCATGTATTTGCCCACTTACTCAACTTGTCTAAATTGCCTTGAAGCCTCTTTGCATCCTGCTCACAACTCACAATCCCACCTAGTTTCGTGTCGTTAGCAAACTTGGAAATATTACATTTGGTTCCCTCATCCAAATCATTGATATATATAGTGAATAGCTGGGGCCCAAGCACTGATCCCTGCGGTACCCCACTAGTCACCGCCTGCCACCCCGAAAAAGACCCATTTATTCCTACTCTCTGTTTCCTGTCTGTTAACCAATCTTCAATCCAAGCCAGTATATTACCCCCAATCCCATGTGCTTTCATTTTGCACACTAACCTCTTATGTGGGACTTTATCAAAGGCCTTCTGAAAATCCAAATACACCACATCCACTGGCTCTCCCTTATCTATCCTACCAGTTACACCCTCAAAAAACTCCAGTAGGTTTGTCAAACATGATTTCCCTTTCATAAATCAATGTTGACATTGTCTAATCCCGTTGATATTTTCTAAGTGTCCTGTTATCACATCCTTTATAATAGACTCTAACATTTTCCCTACTACTGATGTTAGGCTAACTGGTCTGTAGTTCCCGGTTTTCTCTCTCCCTCCTTCTTTAAATAATGGGGTTACATTTGCCACCCTCCAATCTGCAGGAACTGTTCCATAATCTATAGAATTTTGGAAGATGACAACCAATGCATCCACTATTTCCATGGCTACCTCTTTTAGTACTCTGGGATGCAGATTATCAGGCCCTGGGGATTTATCAGCTTACAGTCCCATTAATTTCTCCAGCACTAATTTTTTACTAATTCCTCCTTCTACCCTTGGTTCCCTTGCATTTCTGGGAAGTTATTTGTGTCCCCTTCAGTGAAGACAGAACCAAAGTATTTGTTTAATTGCACTGCCATTTCCCTGTTCCCCATTATAAATTCTCACGTTTCTGAATATAAGGGACCTACATTTGTCTTCACTAATCTTTTTCTTTTTACATACTTGTAGAAGCTTTTACAGTCTGCTTTTATGTTCCTTGCAAGTTTACTCTCATACTGTGGCAAAACCACTAAGTGACTTACATAATTGTCTGTAACCAATGTTATTACCTCTAGCATTAATTGTCTGTAACCAATGTTATTACCTTTCAAGTTGGCTCTGGTTAAACAGAGCTAGATCGACAACATCGCGATCTGACGCGATGACGTCATCACGTGGGTCACGTGACGTCCCCTTTGGCGGGAAACGTGATGACGTCATGACGTCAGAGGTAGAGGGCGGGACCAGCCAGTCCTCGTGTGGATTGAAAGAGAAAAGACCTGTTTTGAGCTTCTCCTGTAGTTTCTTGTTTTGTAAAGTTCTTAGACAATAAATTCAGTTTGTTAACTTCCAGTAAGTTATAGATTCTTTGTTAGGAGTGCAGAGACTCCTACATTGGTGACCCCGATTCCTCGCGATCGTTTTTCGCGGTGAACGCCGAACACAGGCCAGTGATGGAGGCCAACGCAGTGGCCTTGAAGCTCCCCCAATTCTGGGAACAACAGGCAGCCTCTTGGTTTGTGCAAGCCGAGGCGCAATTTGAGCTCTGCAACATCGTTCAGGATCAGACCAGGTATCTCCACGTGGTCTCCGCCCTCGAGAGCTCGACGGCGTCGAGAATCATCAGCCTGCTGAAGAGTCCTCCGACTGCTGACAAGTATGTCGCCATGGGCAGCACGGTGGCATAGTGGTTAGCACTGTTGCCTCACAGCGCCAGGGACCCGGGTTCGAATCCGACCTCGGGCGACTGTCTGTGTGGAGTTTGCACATTCTCCCCGTGTTTGCGTGGGTTTCCTCCGGGTGCTCCGGTTTCCTCCCACAGTCCAAAGATGTGCGGGTTAGGTTGATTGGCTATGATAAATTGACCCTTAGTGTTAGGGGGATTAAATACATGGGGTTACGGGGATAGGGTGGGATATGTGTTGGTGTAGGGGTTACGGGGATCGGGTGGGATATGCGTCGGTGCAGGCTCGATGGGCCGAAATGGCCTCTATCTGCACTGTGGGGTTTCTGTGTGATTCTGAAGACACGATTGCTGCAGGTATTTGGTCTCACCAAAGCGGAGCGCGCTCGCCGTTTACTGACTCTACCAGGGTTAGGAGACTCCAAACCCTCGGAAATGATGAGTCATATGCTGACTCTCCTGGGGTCCGAGCCCCAGTGCTTTCTGTTTCACGAACTGTTCCTTACTCAACTTCCTGAGCAAGTACAGGCGTCCCTCGCCCGAGCAGAAACCGCAGACTGCGTCGCGCTCGCCGAAGAGGCGGATAAGATTTACGCGGTCCGGCAACAATACTGCGCCCTCGCGCAACGCCCCGCCACGAAGAGCCCGGCCCCGGCTCCGACAAAGGCGCCTCCGACGACCGGTTTCTGCTACTACCACGCTCGTTTCGGCCCGAAGGCCCGCTGCTGCCGCTCGCCGTGCACTTTCGTTACCAGACCGTCGAATAGACCGCCGCGAGTCATGCACGCCGGTCCCGGTACTTCCCCCGCTGCCATGATGGCGATCGGTGCTTCCGGGAATCTCACCTACATAACCGACTCCATCTCCGGCCGTCGTTTTCTATGCGACACGGGGGCGCAATGCAGCATACTGCCCGCCTCGGTCATAGACCTTCGCTCCGGCAGCCGTGGTCCCCCTATGCAAGCGGCCAACGGGGGTTCGATCCGCACTTGTGGGAAGCGCCTCGTCCGAGTATGTTTCGGTGGACAGTTTTTCAGCTGGAATTTCATCACCGCTCAAATCTCACAGGCCCTGTTGGGTGCTGACTTTTTAGGCGCCAACGGCCTGTTGGTGGACGTGAAAAATCGACGCCTCGTTCGCGCCGCCACGCTCGACGATATTTCGGGGATGCGCAGCACGGCTGCGTCACACACGATTTCATGTGCGCGGCCGCAGCCCGACGATTTCGCCCGGCTCCTCGAGGATTTCCCCGAGCAGACAAAGCCCAACTTTTCGGCTCCGACCGTCAAGCATAGGGTGGAGCACCATATTTCGACTACCGGCTCACCCGTTTACACCCAGTAAGCTAGCGGCAGCAAAGGCGGAGTTCGCCGTGATGGAAAAAATGGGGATCATCCGTCGGTCCAGTAGCCCCTGGTCCTCCCCGCTCCACATCGTCCCCAAGCCCGGCGGGGGATGGCGGCCCTGTGGGGATTATCGCCGCCTCAACGACATAACGACGCCCGACCGCTACCCCATTCCCCATATACAGGACTTCTCAGCACATTTGGCGGGGACGTCCATCTTCTCCAAAATCGACCTCGTCCGTGGTTACCATCAGGTGCCGGTGCACCCTCAGGACGTCGAAAAGACAGCGGTAATTACCCGCTTTGGACTCTTTGAATTCCTGCGAATGCCCTTTGGGCTTAAGAACGCGGCTCAGGCGTTTCAGCGCCTCATGGATTCAGTCCTGCGGGACCTTGATTTTCTCTTTGTTTATTTGGACGATATTCTGGTTGCCAGCACCTCCAAGGAGGAACACCACGAGCACCTTCGGGTCCTTTTCAGATGGCTTCAGCAGCATGGCCTCATCGTTAACTCGGACAAATGCCATTTCGGCCTATCGCAACTGGATTTCCTGGGCCACCGCATCACCCCCACGGGGGCAACGCCACTTCGGGTCAAGGTGGGAGCAATTGCAGCGTTCCCGAAACCGAAATCCGTGAAAGCTTTACAGGAGTTCCTGGGGATGGTTAACTTCTATCATCGTTTCATCCCCAGGGCTGCACAGCTCATGCGTCCTCTATATGAGGCCCTCAGAGGCTCGACAGGAAAGGACCCTGTGGAATGGTCACAGGACATGGATCGTGCTTTCGAGGAGACGAAAGCCGCACTCGCCAATGCGACCATGTTAGCACACCCCCTGCCGGGAGCCACCATCGCTCTCACGACGGACACGTCAGACTACGCGGTGGGGGCCGTCCAGGAGCAGTGGGTCGATGGCGCGTGGCAACCCCTGGCCTTTTTTAGCCGCCAGCTACAACGGCATGAACGCCGGTACAGTACTTTCGACCGAGAGCTGTTGGCTTTGTTTTTGGCCATCCGCCATTTCCGTTTCCTCCTCGAAGGACGACGCTTCATCGCGTTTGTCGACCACAAGCCATTGCTGTTCGCAATGGCCAAGTCTGCGGAACCATGGTCGGCTCGGCAGCAACGGCAGCTGATGTACATATCGGAGTTCACCACCGACATCCGATATGTGGCCGGTAAGGACAACGTCGTCGCCGATTACCTATCCTGCGCCGCCGTCCAGGCCGTCCAATTGGGCATTGACTACGCACAGATGGCGGTTGACCAAGCGGACGACCCGGAGACCCAGGGTTTTCGTTCGGTTCCAGACAGCCTGCAGCCGAGGGATGTGCCTTTCCATTCCGCAGGCACCACTCTGCTCTGCGACGTTTCGCTGGGTGCACCCCGTCCGATCGTCCCGTCTAAATGGCGTTGTACGATTTTCGATGCCTTACACGGCCTATCGCACCCTGGGGTGCGGGCATCGCAAAAACTGCTGGTCTCCAAATTCGTATGGAGGGGAATACGCAAGGACGTCAGGGACTGGGTGAACACTTGTGTTGTTTGCCAACGGTCCAAGGTGCAGCGCCATGTCAGAGCCCCGCTCGCCACCTTCGAGGTCCCGGAATGGCGATTTGACCATATTCACATCGACTTAGTGGGACCACTCCCACCTTCCCGTACCTTTTGACGATGGTGGATCGCACCACGAGGTGGCCGGAGGCAGTTCCCCTGACGTCCACCACATCTGCGGACGTTGCTCGAGCTTTCATTTCGTCCTGGGTGGCCCGTTTTGCTGTCCCTGCGGACATTTCGTTGGATCGGGGGCCGCAATTTTCGTCCGAACTGTGGAACGAGGTGATTTCCGTGTTGGGCGTTAAACTCCACCGCACTACGGCCTTTCACCCACAGGCGAACGGCTTGTGCGAGCGGTTCCACCGCTCCTTGAAGGCGTCGCTCAGGGCCAGCCTGCTGGATGCATCCTGGGTCGACAAACTACCGTGGGTGATGTTAGGACTCCGCACGGCGCCGAAGGAAGATCTCCAGTCGGCGGCGGCGGAGATGGTTTATGGGCAACCGCTTCGAGTCCCAGGTGAATTCCTGCTGTTACCTACGTGACCATGGTCCGCGGCCACACAAAAGGAGACCCTCCGGGATGCGGCCCGCTGTTTCCGTCCAGTTCCGACCTCACGGCACGGTTTGCTTTCGTCCAACGTCCCGGGGGAGTTGTTGAAAGCCAAATTCGTGTTTGTGCGCCAGGACGGCCATCGTACCCCGCTCGCACCACCGTATGCCGGACCCTTCAAGGTTTTGTGGGCAGGGGACAAGAGTTTTGTGATTGACGTCGGGGGCAAACCGGATCACACCTCTGTCGATCGCCTCAAGCCTGCACACCTGGACCTCGAACGACCGATCGAGCTGGCGCAGCCTTAGCGCCGCGGCCGGCCGCCGGCCGCTACCACACCTGACACCGCCGTACCGCCTACCAGTTCGCCGCCTGCTCAGCGTTTTCCCCTTCGGGAATTTCGGAGTCGGTCCAACAGACTTGTCCGACCTCCTCAGCGATTGACTCTTTTCGTTAAAGACAATTCTGGGGGGGCGTATGTGGCAAAACCACTAAGTGACTTACATAATTGTCTGTAACCAATGTTATTACCTCTAGCATTAATTGTCTGTAACCAATGTTATTACCTTTCAAGTTGGCTCTGGTTAAACAGAGCTAGATCGACAACATCGCGATCTGACGCGATGACGTCATCACGTGGGTCACGTGACGTCCCCTTCGGCGGGAAACGTGATGACGGCATGACGTCAGAGGTAGAGGGCGGGACCAGCCAGTCCTCGTGTGGATTGAAAGAGAAAAGACCTGTTTTGAGCTTCTCCTGTAGTTTCTTGTTTTGTAAAGTTCTTAGACAATAAATTCAGTTTGTTAACTTCCAGTAAGTTATAGATTCTTTGTTAGGAGTGCAGAGACTCCTACAATACTCTATTTTCCCCTCTTAATCAATCTCTTGGTCCTTTTTTGCTGAACTCTATACTGCTCCCAATCCTCAGGCTTGCTACTTTTTCTGGCAACTTTATATGACTCTTCTTTGGATCTAATACTACCCTTAATTTCTTTTGTTAGCCATGGTTGGGCCGCTTTTCCTTTTCTGTTTTTGCGCCAGAAAGGATCATATAACTGTTGCAATTCATGCATTCGTTCCATAAATGTTAGCTATTGCCTATCCACCGTCATGCCTTTTAATGAAGCTCCCCAATCTATCATAGCCAACTCACTCCTCATACCTTCGTAGTTTCCTTTGTTTAGATTTAGGACCCAAGTTTCGAATTGGGCTTCCTCACTTTCTATCTTAATGAAGAATTCTATCATGTTATGGTAACTCTTCCCTAAAGGACCCCACACAACAAGATGATTAATTAACCCCTTCTCATTGCACAATACCCAATCTAGGATAGCCTGTTCACTAGTTGGCTCCTCAACGTACTGGTCTAAAAAAAATCTCGTACACACTCCAGGAATTCATCCGCCACAGTTTTATTGCTAATTTGGTTTGGCCAGTCTATATGTAGATTAAAGTCACCCATGATTACTGTAGTACCCTTGTTACATGCATCTCTCATTTCCTGTTTGATGCCATCCCCTACATTACCACTACTGTTTGGAGGCCTATAGACAACTCCCACCAATGTTTTCTGCCCCTTGGTGCTTCTTAACTCCACCTAGACTGATTCTACATCTTGATTTTCTGAGCCAATATCCTTTCTCACTATTGCTCTGATTTCACCCTTTACTAACCACGCCACCCCACCTCCTTTTCCTTTTTGCCTGCCCTTCCTAAATATCGAATATCCTTGGATATTCAGCTCCCAGCCTTGGTCACCCCGCAGCCATGTCTCCGTAATCGCAATTATATCGTATCCATTTACATCTATTTGCGCTGTTACTTCGTCTACCTTATTACGAATGTTTCGTGCATTCAGATACAGTGCCTTTAGATTTGTCTTTTTAACATGTTTAGACATCTTAACATTTTTTTGTACTATGGCCCTATTTGCCTTATTACCATTTTTTCTTACCCGGACCCTATTTGTTCGTCCACTCTTTGTTTGTACGCTCTGTCCCTTCCTGACACAATCTGGTTATCCTTACCCCAATCACTTTCCTGCACTGCTTCCTTGTCTTTTCTCTTTAGCATTCTAGATGTCTCTCCACCTGGACGCCCCGCCCCCCTCACCTTATTTAGTTTAAAGCCCTATCTACCTCCCTAGTTATTCGATTCGCTAGAACTCTGGTCCCAGCATGGTTCAAGTGTAGTCCGTCGCAACGGAACAGCTCTCTCTTCCCCCAGTACTGGTGCCAGTGCCCCACGAATCAAAACCCACTTCTCCCACACCAATCTTTGAGCCACGCATTCATCACCCTGATCCTATTGACCCAATGCCAATTTGCTCGTGGCTCCGGTAATAATCCAAAGATTATGACCTTTGTGGTTCTGCTTTTTAATTTAGTCCCTAGCTGCTCAAACTCTCTCAGCAGAACCTCTTTCTTTGTCCTACCTATGTCATTGGTACCTACGTGGACCACGACAACTGGATCCTCCCCCTCCCACTCCAAGTTCTTTTCCAGCCCAGAGGAGATGTCCTTTACCCTGGCACCGGGTAGGCAACATAGCCTTCAGGACTCACGCTCCTGGCTGCAGAGAACAGTATCTATCCCCCTAACTATACTGTTGCCTACTACAACCACCTTCCTTTTTACTCCCCCCACTTGAACGGCTTCCTGTACCACGGTGCCGCGGTCAGTTTGCTCGTCCTCCCCGCAGTCCCCGCACTTGTCCACAAGGGTTGCAAGAACCTCAAATCTATTGGACAAATGCAGGGACTGAGGCTCCTGCAATACTACCTCCTGGATCCCTGTACCTGCCTCACTCGCAGTCACACCCTCCTGTCCCTGACTACGTGTCAATTCTAAAGTATTTAATCTAAGGGGTGTGGCTGCCTCCTGGAGCAAAAGGTCCAGGTAACTTTCTCCTTCCCTGATGTCTCGCAATGTCTGCAGCTCGGACTCCAGCTCCTCAACTTGGAGCCGAAGTTCCTCGAGCCGCAGACACTTACCGCAGATGTAGTCGCCCTGGACAAAAATATCCACAAGCTCCCACATATTGCAGCAGCAACACATCTCCTGTTCTCCCATTATTTTATTTATTTTATTAATTAGTTTAGTGTTAATCAAATTATTTACCTCGTTTAGTTTATTAAATTAATTAAATTAAGTTTAATTAAAAAAATTTAGCTACATGTTATGTTATCTTAAAACTTAGCCCACAGTCACTATCAATCACTTACCTGCCTTACCTGTGACATCACACTGCTGTTTTCTCTTATTGATGCAGGTCTGCTGCTGCTTTTAACCACGCTCTCGGGCCTCGGTCTGCTCCCAATCAGGTCCGCCGCCGCTCTGCGGGAGAAGTTAGGAAAAGCAAGCACCTCCTTCCTCCACTTCATCGAACTCCCACACTTACTAAACTCCCAGTTGTTCACGCTGTACTCACTGCACTCAGTCACAGGAAGATATAGATTTAACAGCACGACCAGAAACCTGGCCCATTAAGCAAATACTATTTCTAGGGCCACTTCTTTAAGTACCCTAGGATGTAGATTATCAGGCCTTGGGGATTTATCGGCCTTCAATCCCATCAATTTCCCTAACAGCATTTCCCTACTGATTTCATTCAGTTCCTCCCTCTCATTAGACCCTATGTTCCCCGACATCTCTGGGAGGTTATTTGTGTCCTCCTTTGTGAAGACAGAACCAAAGTATGTATTTAATTGGTCTGCTATTTCTTTGTTCCCCATTATAAATTCCCCTGATTCTGACTGTAAGGGACTTCACCAATCTTTTTCTCTTCACATATCTATAAAAGCTTTTACAGTTAGTTTTTATGTTCCCTGAAAGCTTACTCTCGTACTCTATTTTCCCCCTCTTAATTAATCCCTTTGTCCTCCTTTGCTGAATACTAAACTGCTCCCAATCCTCAGATTTACTGCTTTTTCTGGCCACTTTATATGTCCCCTCCTTGGATCTTATGCTATCGGTAATTTTCCTTGTTAGCCATGGTTGAGTCCCTTTTTTTGTTTTATTTTTATGCCAAACAGGGATGAACAAATTCTGTAGTTCATCCATGCGATCTTTGAATGTTTGGCATTGCCTATCCACCATCATACCTTTGAGTAACATTCCCAAATCAATCCTACCCAACTCGCGCCTCATACCATCGTAGTTTCCTTTATTTAAATTCAGGACCCTAGTCTCTGAGTCAACTACTTCACTCTCCATCTTAATGAAGAATTCTATCATATTAGGATTGCTCCGCCCCAAGGGGCCTCACACAACAAGATTGCTAATTAATCCTTTCTCATTATATAATACCCAGTCTAAGATGGTCTGGTCTCTAGTTGGTTCCTCGACATATTGGTCCGGGAAACCATCCCGTATACACACCAGGAATTCCTCCTCCACAGTGTTGTTACTAGTTTGGTTAGCCCAATCAATATGTAGATTAAAGTCACCCATGATAACTGCTGTGCCCTTATTGCACGCATCTCTAATTTCCCATTTAATGCCATCCCCACCCTCCGCATTACTGTTTGGGGTCTGTATACCACTCCCACTAACGTTTTCTGCCCCTTAGTATTTCTCAGTTCTACCCATACAGATTCCACATCATCAGAGCTAATATCCTTCCTTACAATTGTGTTAATCCCCTCTTTAACCAGCAATGCTATCACACCTCCTTTTCCTTTTTGCCTGTCTTTCCTGAATATTGAATACCCCTGGATGTTGAGTTCCCAACCTTGTTCACCCTGGAGCCATGTTTCCGTAATCCCAATCATATCATATCCGTTTACTTCTATTTGCACATCCACCTTATTAGGATTGCTCCTCACATTAAGACACAAAGCCTTCAGACTTGTTTTTTAAATGCTCTTAGACCTTTTAGAATTATTATTTACTGTGGCCATGTTTGATTTAAACCCTTGATTTCTCTGCCTGCCACCTTTGTTTTTCTCCTTCCTGTCTTTTGCTTCTATCCTGGTTTCCCTTTCCTCTGTCTCCCTGCTCAGGTTCCCAACCCCCTGCCATTTTAGTTTAAACCCTCCCTCAGAGCACTAGCAAACACTCCCCCTAGGACATCGGTTCTGGTCCTGCCCAGGTGCAAACCATCCGGTTTGTACTGGTCCCACCTCCCCCAGAACCGGTTCCAATGTCCCAGGAATTTGAATCCCTCCACCTTGCACCATTCCTCTAGCCACGTATTCATCTGAAATATCCTGATAGCGCTGCACAGCCCACCGGTAACACCCCGGGCCACCGCGCCTCCGATGATTACATCATCGGCGTGCGCAGTGACCCCTTAGCGCCTCCTCAGCATCATCTTAACGCCTCGCGGCAGAAATCCAGCTGTGCCACACAAGGCTGCTGCAGGCGATGTCAGCACCAGCCTCGCAGGCCGACCTCCTCTGGCAGGGCGCTGATTAAAGGGGCGGTGCGGCGCGACCCACGCCACCATTTTATTTTTTTCGCTCGCCCTCCAGGTCGGCCCTCCGTAGTGTAGGGTGGCGTGGTCCTGGCCGCCATCACACAGCCCGGCACCGCGTCTCGGCATCAGGCTGCTGCCATGGGACCACTCTACCCTGGTGGCCTAGTGTGGGACATTGGAGCCCCTGTGGAGTGTGCAGCGGCCCTCCCCTTTAATTGAAGGGGAGTGGTGTTGATAGTGGCAGCGCTCTGTGGAGCCTCCGCGGAGCGCTGCCGATCGTGTCCTGACAGAGCCTCGGTTACCGCCCCACCAGGAAGTGGAGCACCCGAGATTGTGCTCCACTTCCTGGCTGGGGTGGTAAGGCAAAGTTCGCGGCCGGCGCGGGACTTCCTCGCCGGGTGCAGAATGTTCTGCCTCGCCAGCATTACTGCCCCGAAACAGGGCGCTACCGAATTTCACTCCCTTGCTGTCTTGCGAGATGGTATTGGGGCTTCAATGAACAAATCGCAGTCTAATAATGAGTGCTTCTTTGTGCCCTGCGCAGAGGAGCTATACAAACCACGTCAGCATCTCAGTGGAGCTAGATGAGGAGGACTTCACGCTGGATCTCAGGAGAAATAAGTAAGTAAACCTTGCTTCGTATAAAGTGGAATAAGGCTTGACCACCAATCATCTGAGCTTGTGTTAAAGGTCACACTGTCCTGTAGTTGGATGGTCAGTGAGCAGTTACATTTAAATATTAAATGAAGGGGCGTCCTGTCAAAAATGTTCAGAATGGGACGTAGAGGGAGCTTTACTCTGTATCTAACTCGTGCTGTACCTGCCCTGGGAGTGTTTGATGGGACAGTGTAAAGGGAGCTTTACTCGCTGGCTGGCTAGACCTGCATTTAGTGCCCATCCCTAATTGCCCTTGAGAAGATGGTGGTGAGCCGCCTTCTTGAACCGCTGCAGTCCATATGGTGTAGGTACACCCACAATGCTGTTAGGAAGGGAGTTCCAGGATTTTGGCCCAGCGACAGTGAAGGAACGGCGATACAGGTCCAAGTCAGGATGGTGTGTGGCTTGGAGGGGAACTTGTAGGTGGTGATGTTCCCATGCGTCTGCTGCCCTTGTCCTTCTAAGTGGTAGAGGTCGCGGGTTTGGAAGGTGCTGTTGAAGGAGCTTTGGCGAGTTGCTGCAGTGCATCTTGTAGATGGTACACACTGCAGCCACAGTGCGCCGGTGGTGGAGGGAGTGAATGTTGAAGGTGGTGGATGGAGTGCCAATCAAGCGGGCTGCTTTATCCTGAATGGTGTCGAGCTTCTTGAGTGTTGTTGGAGCTGCACTCATCCAGGCAAGTGGAGAGTATTCCATCACACTCCTGACTTGTGCCTTGTAGATGGTAGAAAGGTTTTGGGGAGTCAGGAGGTGAGACACTTGCCGCAGAATTCCCAGCCTCTGGCCTGCTCTTGTAGCCACAGTATTTATATGGCTGGTCCAGTTCAGTTTCTGATCAATGGTAACTCCCAGGATGTTGATAGTGGGGGATTCAGCGATGGTAATGCCATTGAATGTCAAGGGGAGATGGTTAGAGTCTCGCTTGTTGGAGATGGTCATTGCCTGGCACTTGTGTGGTGTGAATGTTACTTGCCACTTGTCAGCCCAAGTCTGAATGTTGTCCAGGTCTTGCTGCATATGGACACGGACTGCGTCAGTATCTGACGAGTCTCGAATGGTGCTGAACAGTGTGCAATCATCAGCGAACATCCCCACTTCTGACCTTATGATGGAGGGAAGGTCATTGATGAAACAGCTGAAGATGGTTGGGCCTAGGACACTGCCCTGAGGAACTCCTGCAGTGATGTCATGTGATTGGAATGAATGACCTCCAACAACCACAGCCAACTTCCTTTGTGCTAGGTATGATTCCAACCAATGGAGAGTTTTCCCCTTGATTCCCATTGACTTCAGTTTTGCTAGGGCTCCTTGATGCCACACACGTTCAAATGCTGCCTTGATGTCAAAGGCAGTCACTCTCACCTCACCTCTTGAGTTCAGCTCTTTTGTCCATGTTTGGACCAAGGCTGTAATGAGGTCAGGAGCTGAGTGGCCCTGGCGGAACCCAAACTGGGCGTCAGTTAGCAGGTTATTGGTGAGTAAGTGCCGCTTGATAGCACTGTCGACGACACCTTCCATCACTTTGCTGATGATTGAGAGTAGACTGATGGGACGGTAATTGGCCGGGTCGGATTTGTCCTGCTTTTTGTAGACAGGACATACTTGGGCAATTTTCCACATTGCCGGGTAGATGCCAGTGTTGTAGCTGTACTGGAACAGCTTGGCTAGGGGCGCAGCTAGTTCTGGAGCACAAGTCTTCAGTACTATTGCCGGAATGTTGTCAGGGCCCATAGCCTTTGCAGTATCCAGTGTCTTCAGCCGTTTCTTGACATCACGTGGAGTGAATTGAATGGGCTGAAGACTGGCATCTGCAATGCTGGGGACCTCAGGAGGAGGCCGAGATGGATCATCCACTCGGCACTTCTGGCTGAAGATAGTTGCAAATGCTTCAGCCTTGTCTTTTGCACTCACGTGCTGGGCTCCACCATCATTGAGGATGGGGATATTTTTGGAGCCTCCTCCTCCTGTTAACTGTTTAATTGTCCACCACCACTCACGACTGGATGTGGCAGGACTGCAGAGCTTTGATTTGATCCGATGGTTGTGAGATCGCTTAGCTCTGTCTATCGCATGTTGCTTCCGTTGTTTGGCATGCAAGTAGTCCTGTGTTGTAGCCTCACCAGGTTGACACCTCATTTTTCGGTATACCTGGTGCTGTTCCCGGCATGCTCTCCTGCACTCTTCGTTAAACCAGGGTTGATCTCCCGGCTTGATGGTAATGGTAGAGTGAGGGATATGCCGGGCCATGAGGTTACAGATTGTGGTTGAATACAATTCTGCTGCTGCTGATGGCCCACAGCGCCTCATGGATGCCCAGTTTTGAGTTGCCAGATCTGTTCAAAATCTGTCCCATTTAGCACGGTGGTAGTGCCACACAACACGGTGGAGGGTATCCTCAACATGAAGACGGGACTTCGTCTCCACAGGGACTGTGCGGTGGTCACTTCCACCAATGCTGTCATGGACAGATGCATCTGCAACAGGTAGATTGGTGAGGACGAGGTCAAGAAGGTTTTTCCCTCTTGTTGGTTCCCTCACCACCTGTCGCAGACCCAGTCTGGCAGCTATGTCCTTTAGGACTTGGCCAGCTCGGTCAGTTGTGGTGCTACCGAGCCACTCTTGGTGATGGACATTGAAGTCCCCCACCCAGAGGACCTAAGGAAGAATATGCTTGCCATAGAGGGAGTGCAACGAAGGTTCACGAGATTGATTCCTGGGAATGGGGGGATGGTCCTATGAGGAGAGATTGTGTAGACTAGGCCTATATTCTCTAGAGTTCAGAAGAATGAGAGGTGATCTCATTGAAACATACAAAATGTTTACAGGGTTTGACAGGGTAGATGCAGGGAGGATATTTCCCCTGGCTGGGGAGTCTAGAACCAGGGGTCACAGTCTCTGAATAAGGGGATGAGAAGAAATTTCTTCACTCAGAGGGTGGTGATTCTTTGGAACGGGATGTGGACGTCGCTGGCAAGGCCAGCACTTATTGCCCATCCCTAATTGCCCTTGAGAAGGTGGTGGTGAGCCGCCTTCCTGAACTGCTGCAGTACTTCTTTGTAGCGGTTTGGTACAACTGAGTGACTGGCTCGGCCATTCCAGAGGGCAGTTTAGAGTCAACCACATTGCTGTGGGTCTGGAGTCACATATAGGCCAGACCGGGTAAGGACGGCAGATTTCCTTCCCTAAAGGACATTACTGAACCAGATGGGTTTTTACAACAATCTGGTAGTTTCATGCTCACCGTTATTGACACTAGCTTTTTATTCCAGATTTATTGATTAACTGAATTTAAATTCCCCAGCTGCCATGGTGGGATTTGAATTTACGTCTCCAGATTATTAGTCCAACCCTCTGGATTACTAGTCCAGTAACATAACCACTATTACAATAGCAAAATACTGTGGATGCTGGAAATCCGAAATAACAACAGAAAATGCTGGAAAAACTCAGCAGGCCAGGCAACATCCGTGGAGAGAGAAACAGAGTTAACGTTTCAGGCCGAAGACCTGTCGTCAGAACTGGAAAAAGCAGGAAATGGAAAGCAAGTTTAGGGGCTGGGAAAGGGGGAGGGGATGAAAGAACAAAAGGGAAGGTCAGTGATAGGACAGAAAGCAGGAGAGATTAAGAGACATTGAGAGATATTCAAGGCGAGAGGAGGTGGTAATGGGACAGGTTAAGGAACAAAGGATGGCTCTAGATGAAGTGTGAATTGCGCTGACACATTACCACTATGTTACTGTACCCTGAGAAGATGAGAATAGTTTGATTTTACTTGTTGGCACCATTACAATGTACACATGCAGCAACTCAGAGCTACACTATCAGATCGAAAAGTGAACCTTTCACTCTAAGTCAGACCATTCCCGGGAGCAACAATTCTGAAGTGGGAACTCGTCCTGGATCAGGGGCATGGAGACTTGAGTTTGTTTCAAGGAAGATTTCTATTTGGCCATTCTGTCCTTCCGTTGCTGTATTAGTGCTTTGTGCTTTATCCTAGTGTAACGCTCGGTATCTCTCTCACAGGTTCAGACAATGTGTATCTGACATAGAGCAGTGCTGGAGGACTCTGCCATTCAGCCCAATTCACTCGAACCTTGTTCCTTTCTTTTTTTCCCCACAGACTCCTCTTGCCGAGAGGGTTCCAGGTATCGCACTATGATTCGAATGGGACTCTGGTGACAGAGCAGGACACTGATCTGGTGAGCAATCTCTTGCAAACTGAGTTCAGGCTGAAGCCCATTGTTTTTTAAATGCAATGATTGTGGATATATTTTGCTTTTTTTTCTTTTTTCTACTATTTCCTCGGCACCCCTCTCGCGGGTGCTGATTCCATTGAGCTCCACAGGTGTCAGGGTCACTCCCATACCTCGCCCTAGTCACCATTCTTCAGACCTTAGCCTAGGCACTGAGGCCTAGAAATTCAGTATAGCCACTTTTGGGGCGGTAAAGTCGGGCGGCCGCTAAAGTTTGCGCCCGGCGCAAAGTCGCGCCACCTTCGCTGAT
Organism: Somniosus microcephalus; assembly: GCF_052327205.1. Lineage (NCBI taxonomy): Eukaryota > Metazoa > Chordata > Chondrichthyes > Squaliformes > Somniosidae > Somniosus > Somniosus microcephalus. The sequence continues at coordinate 391,694,021 of NC_140988.1, read as the reverse complement.
ATTCAGTCGCATCGCCCCAAGAGGTTGCTGCTGCGCTAAAACAGGCGATGCACGACTATCTTTAGGCGCTAAGCCGGCGGTGCTGAGCGATACCCCCGAGGCCGGGCGCAGCGCAGGTGCGGCGAGTTGTTGATTGACGGCAGACACTCTGGCGCCGGTCAGCTCTTAAAGGGGGAGGGTGGATTTGTTTGCCTGCCACGCCCTGCACACTGCAGCCCTCAACCTAGGCCTGACCACTTCAGCTTCATCTGCACAACGCCCAGGGCTATGGAGAAGGCCAGGGAGAGAGCGCAGCGCTTCAGCGACGGTGACCTGAGGCTGCTGGTTGGCGGAGTGGAGCGCAGGCGCCATGTTCTGTTCCCAGAAGGTGGCAAGAGGCCGCTGCCCAGCGCCTACCGGAAAGCCTGGAGGGAGGTCTCAAACAGGGTGTCTTCCAACAGCGTGGTTGCCAGGACTCCTGTGCAATGCCGGAAGAAGTTCAACGACCTCACTCGGGTTGTCAGGGTGAGTACCCTTTCCAGTGTCCTCCTCATCCCTGCATGTGCACCTCACTTTATGGGCAAAGGGACCTGAAAGCCCTAATGGCCAGCCCTCATCCAGCAGCTATGGGACTGTCATGAAAATCACTTGCACATTCAGCACTTTACACACTGTACAAGCTATTCGACCATGGGAGGCAGTGCAGACAAGATCAGGGCGTCACACTGTACAAGCTATTCGACCATGGGAGGCAGTGCAGACAAGATCAGGGCTTCACACTGTACAAGCTATTCGACCATGGGAGGCAGTGCAGACAAGATCAGGGCTTCACACTGTACTTAGAGGCCGTCCTTTCTCTTGCAGGCCAAGGTGGCGCACAACCGGCGGAAACGAACTGACACCGGGGGAGGCCGTCCTGACGTAAAAGAGCTCTCCGACCTCGACCAGCGTGTGGAGCGCATTATGGCAGGCCGGCTGATTGGCCCCGTCGCCAGTGGAGATGCCGACCCTGTTCTGGGCACCAATGGTAAGGGCATCACCTTTTTGACCTCGCTCGTTCCACTTGCGCCTCAGATCAGCATCCTTTGCCACTGTCCGACCAATGCAGTGAATGGCACCACTCATGCCTCCCTCGCTGCCGCCCTGTCCTCACTCTAAAGCCACTCTTGTGCCTTCCTGCTTTCAGATGGTGAATCGCCAGGTGAGGAGGCGGGCCCTCAAGCTGCCACTGTCAGCGCTTCGGAATACGAGGAGGAGGAAGAGGAAGCCGGCCCATCAGTGCCACCATCAGCCGCGCCAGCCCATGGCGATGTAGGGGACACGTCTTCCCTGGAGGGGAGCCGGGGGGAAGGGTCGGAGGAGAGTGAAGCTCCGGGGCCCAGCGGCCTGCAGCAACGCGGGAGGGGTGGGGAAGCTCGGCGGACTTCTCCCCAGAGGGTGAGTGCGGCCTCCAGTCCTGCGACGGTCAGCGCAGAGGAGGTGCGGCTCCTGGAGGAAATGGCCGTCCAGGCTGAGCGCAGGCACAATGAGCTCATGGCTGCAGTGGCAAGGATGCCTGACTCTATTGAGTCTTTGTCAAGGAGTGTGCAGCAATTTGGAGCAGCACAGGCCAGGAGTCTGCAGGACTTCGCGGCAGCACAGGCGGCTTCGAGCCAAGTGCTCAGTCGTGCCGTCCATTCACTGGCTGTTGTCATGCGGACAAACACCAGGGCCACACGGGCACTAACTGCTGCCACCCTCACTGGATCAGCCAGGCATCGCCAGGGCACTCGCCGCGCAGCAGCAGCCCAGCAGTCTGTTCTTCAGCTGTTTGCTGCGCATGCTGCAGTGCTGGCCCGTGCGAGTGCCAATGTCTCAGGCGACCAGCGAGCACCTGCGATCTGCCAGGTTGGCACCATTCCTGCAGCCGACACTGCCACTCCGCCATTGCAGCTGCCACGAGCCACTGGACAGACTGCTGCCGCTCAGCCAGAGTTGGAGCAGTCAGCAGCCGGCCACTCCAAGGCCAGAGCTGGTGCAGGCCGACCCCCAAGGGCATCTGCCGTCTCGCCATCTGCCCCTCAGCAGCCTTCCCCCAGCCTTGCTGCAGCCACTGGGCTCCCATTGAGGAGGAGCTGCAGGGCGGGCAGGGGCCAGGCAAGGATGCGAAAGGCATCGCCCTCGCAGGGCAAAAAGTAGAAGGTATGCACAAATGCCTGGTGCTTTTTGTATGGCCGAGATTGGTGTAGTTGTATTTTTGTAAGGCCGAGACTGGTGTCTTTCTTTCTTTTTGTAAGGCCGAGACTGGTGCAGTTGTGTTTTTGTAAGGCCGAGACTGGTGTCTTTCCTTCTTTTTGTAAGGCCGAGACTGGTAGTTTTATGTTTTTGGAGGGGGCTTCTCCACATGAGGATGTAATGTGGGAAGGGCAGAGGTTTGCAATAAATTATTGTTCTTAAATTGCACTGTGCATGGTTTTTTTGTAAAGTCCGGGTTGCCCTGCTCGGCTGAGGGCTTGTGGAGCAGCTACATTCATCTGCTGACATTGGCACAAGCCATTCCCTGAGAGGGGGCCTAGAACCGACGTTCAATAAGCCGGCGACGGGCGGCCCTTGCACTTTCTGCCTCCCTCCTGTGCTGGTCCTCCTCCTCCTCCTCCTCCTCCTCCTCCTCAGGTGGTCCTCCAATGTCTGGTGGCAGTGGCTGAGTCCTGCGGATAGCCAGGTTGTGCAGCATGCAGCAAACGACCACGAAATGGGAGACTCGCTCCGGCGAATATTGTAGGGCTCCACCGGAACGATCCAGACAGCGGAACCGTTGCTTCAGGACGCCGATTGTTTGTTCGATGGTGTTCCTGGTCGCTTGATGGCTATCGTTGTATCCCTCTTCAGCAGGGGTGCTGGGCGCACGGAGCGGGGTCATCAGCCAGGTACACAAAGGATAGCCTTTGTCCCCGATAAGCCATCCTCGTGGGTGAGGCTGGGCCTGGAACATGTCTGCCACAGAAGTCTGTCGCAGGATGAAGGCATCGTGGCTGCTGCCTGGAAAGCGGGCATTGACAGCTAGGATGAGCTGCCTGTGGTCACACACCAGCTGGACGTTCAGCGAATGGTAGCCCTTCCGGTTGCGGTAATCCTCGGCATTCTCCAGAGGTGCCCGCAAAGCCACATGCGTGCAGTCAATGGCGCCCTGCACCATGGGGAAGCCCGTGAATGCTGCAAAGCCCATTGCACGCTGTTGCTGCTTGGCAAGGGCCATGGAGAAGGAGATGAACTGACGTCGCCTTTTGAAAAGGGCATTGGTCACCTGGCGGATGCAGCAATGCACGGCGAACTGGGAGATGTTGGAAATGTCCCCAGTAGCGGATTGGAAGGAGCTGGTGGCATAGAAGTTGAGAGCCACCGTCACCTTCACTGCCACCGACAGAGACGTCCTGCTCCTCAGCTGTGGCTGCAGATCACCGCCAAGCAGGTGGCAGGTCTCTGTGACCACCTCCCTTCTGAATCGCAACCTCTGAACACACTGCTTGTCAGACATGTTGAGATAGGAGAACTGCTGGCGGTATACCCTGGGTGGGTAAGGCCTCCTTTCCCGACGCCTGTTGCCCCCTCTCCGTCTAGCCAGGGCTGCCACTCTCTCACGGCGCCTGTGAGCCCTTTGGATGCAATTGAGAAAGCCAGCGTTTGCACCCATTGCAGCCCCCATAATATGCTGGCAAACAATGATATGTCAATGAAGGCAAAGACAAGTGGAAAGCTGTGGCCTGAAGCCACAAGTACCTGTCTGAGTGTTGGGCCAAAGCAGAAAGCTCTCTACCTTGGTCTCTCTGCAAAGATCCGTCTCTCAAGAAGGAGTGCTGCGAAATGGCAGCCTTTTATAGTGCAGGAGGAGTGCCCTTTAATTTGCGCCCCCCGCGCCCCGCATCGACTGAGCACCGTTCCACTCTAACAGTCGCTAGGGGCGCCAGGCGCACAATGGGGCGTCACGACTGAATTTCCGGTTGGGGGCGCACAAAGGGCGTTGCACGAGGAAATGACGTCATGATCTGCGCGCGCAGCTGAGCGCGCGCAAAGACTTTGCGCCGCCGCTAAATCGTGAGTGAAGTTGGGGCGAGGCGCAGATCGCGCTGCGCCCGGCCGCTAGCCGCCTAGCGCCCGACATCTACTCCTCCTAAGGCGCTACCGGCTGGCGCAACCAACTGAATTTCTAGGCCTGAGTGTCAGCACGCTATTCAACAATGAAGGCATTGCAACCAAGACCAATGCTGTTCTCAACTATTAGGAATGTATTTTTGTTTTAGTAAAATGCTGCGGTCCTGGGCCTGTAATAATGATGAGTTGAAACACGTAGCCAAATGCCTGGAGGTTCATTAAAGGCAAAATGAACCAACATACTCACAACCAACACCAAGATTACAGAAGATGCAGTCGTGGAAGAACGCACATTACAGTCGGATGAGTTCAACCCTCCAGATCCTCCCTTACATCTCCGCACCTCATATTACAAAGGTGTCGCTTTTAAACTCCGCTAACAGGCCATTAGATCTTCTCCTCCGTGACCGTCCCTCTTGGTTTTACAATGGGTATTATTAGCGTCCATAGAGATAAGGCAGTTTATCTTATATCCTGACAACCAGGCATTGTGGAGCCTTTATAAGTCTTTAGAATGTTGAGCTAATAATACCCAAACAGTAAAGAGTAAACATATAGATGTATCAATGAGAAGATTAGAACTTCTTAAGATCTAAAGGTGAGCTTAAAATAGTTTTTAAATGCCTGTCAACTAGCTCTTAATAATCTAAATTGCCTCCCCCACCGTTTGGTCTGGGTTGGGTCTGTTCAGTGATGACAGACCTGACATCTAGGAGACTAGCGTGGAGGCGGGTTGACAACGAGTTCCCTACCCACTGTCAAAAAGAAATTTCACACCCGACCCGCCACCAAACACACCCACTGACCCCCTGAAAAATTCCACCCGAAGAGTAAAGAAGTCTTACTACAATTACAGGGTATTGGTGAGACCACACCTGGAGTACTGTATACAGCTCTGGTCTCATTATCTAAAAAAAGACATACTTGCTATAGAGAGAGTGCAACGAAGGTTCACTAGACTGGTTCCTGGGATGAGGGGATTTCCCTTTGAGGAGAGATTGAGTATGTAGTGTCCGCGTATCAATAATACACGGACTGCAGGAGAACAATAATAACAGGTATTTACTGAACAGAGGGTAAGCTTAAACTGAAAGTACAGAAGCCTGCTATGGCTTTATATACAGGTGTGGTCACTGCCGGTACTACAGTATAAAATCAGTTCTCTCTTAAAGGTACATACAAAACAGAGTAGACTAGGCCTATTTTCCTTAGAGTTTAGAAGGATGAGAGGTGATCTAATTGAAACATATAAAATTCTTAAGGGGTTTGACAGGGTTAATGCTGAGAAAATGTTCCCCTGGCTGGGGAATCTAGAACACGGGGTCACAGTCTCAGAATAAGGGGTAGGCCATTTAGGACTGAGATGAGGAGAAATTTCTTCATTCAAAGGGTGAATCTTTGGAATTCTCTACCCCAGAGAGCTGTGGATGCTCAGTCGTTGAGTATATTCAAGCCAGAGGTCGATAAATTTTTGGGAACTAAGGGAATTAAGGGATATGGGGATAGTGCGAGAATCGGCGGGAATCGCGGGCTGAGCGGCTGTATAAAGGCTCCAGAGACCCAGGTAAGGCCTCAGTGCGAGAATCAGCGGGAATCGTGGGCTGAGCAGCTGTATAAAGGCTCCAGAGACCAGGTAAGGCCTCAGTGCGAGAATCGGCAGGAATCGCAGGCTGAGCGGTTGTATAAAGGCTCCAGAGACCCAGGTAAGGCCTCAGTGCGAGAATCGGCGGGAATCGCGGGCTGAGCAGCTGTATAAAGGCTCCAGAGACCCAGGTAAGGCCTCAGTGCGAGAATTGGTGGGAATCGCGGGCTGAGCAGCTGTATAAAGGCTCCAGAGACCAGGTAAGGCCTCAGTGCGAGAATCGGCGGGAAACGCGGGCTGAGCGGCTGTATAAAGGCTCCCGAGACCCAGGTAAGGCCTCAGTGCGAGAATCGGCGGGAATCGCGGGCTGAGCGGCTGTATAAAGGCTCCAGAGACCAGGTAAGGCCTCAGTGCGAGAATCGGCGGGAAACGCGGGCTGAGCGGCTGTATAAAGGCTCCAGAGACCAGGTAAGGCCTCAGTGCGAGAATCGGCGGGAATCGCGGGCTGAGCGGCTGTATAAAGGCTCCAGAGACCAGGTAAGGCCTCAGTGCGAGAATCAGTGGGAATCGCGGGCTGAGCGGCTGTATAAAGGCTCCAGAGACCAGGTAAGGCCTCAGTGCGAGAATCAGTGGGAATCGCGGGCTGAGCGGCTGTATAAAGGCTCCAGAGACCAGGTAAGGCCTCAGTGCGAGAATCGGCGGGAATCGCGGGCTGAGCAGCTGTATAAAGGCTCCAGAGACCAGGTAAGGCCTCAGTGCGAGAATCGGCAGGAATCGCGGGCTGAGCGGCTGTATAAAGGCTCCAGAGACCAGGTAAGGCCTCAGTGCGAGAATCGGCAGGAATCGCGGGCTGAGCGGCTGTATAAAGGCTCCAGAGACCAGGTAAGGCCTCAGTGCGAGAATCAGTGGGAATCGCGGGCTGAGCGGCTGTATAAAGGCTCCAGAGACCAGGTAAGGCCTCAGTGCGAGAATCGGCGGGAATCGCGGGCTGAGCGGCTGTATAAAGGCTCCAGAGACCAGGTAAGGCCTCAGTGTGAGAATCGGCGGGAATCGCGGGCTGAGCGGCTGTATAAAGGCTCCAGAGACCAGGTAAGGCCTCAGTGCGAGAATCGGCGGGAATCGCGGGCTGAGCGGCTGTATAAAGGCTCCAGAGACCCAGGTAAGGCCTCAATGTGAGAATCAGCGGGAATCGTGGGCTGAGCGGCTGTATAAAGGCTCCAGAGCCCAGGTAAGGCCTCAGTGCGAGAATCGGCGGGAATCGCGGGCTGAGCGGCTGTATAAAGGCTCCAGAGCCCAGGTAAGGCCTCAATGTGAGAATCAGCGGGAATCGCGGGCTGAGCGGCTGTATAAAGGCTCCAGAGACCAGGTAAGGCTTACCAATCTCCAGTCTGGGAACTCGGAGGGAAGGAGAGAGGTAAAAAGTAATCCAAGTGTGACGTCACCAGAAAGCGGGTAAGTGATTGGTTGGTAAGTATTTCTCCCTTTTTAAGCTTAAATCTCTTTGGTTTACAGTTTCTAAGGTGTGATATTCACCATCTAGAATCGGGGCAGAGGGTATTTAAGAATAATATTAATAAATTTAATTAATTACATAGAATGGGAGATCAGGTGATGTGTTGCTGCTGCAATATATGGGAGCTGATGGACACCACTGATGCTCACGGTGATCACATTTGCAGTAAGTGTTGGCTGCTCGAGGAATTCCGGCTCCGTGTTGAAGAACTGGAGTCCGAGCTTCAAACACTGAGACACATCAGGGAGGGGGAGAGTTACCTGGACTCTGTGTATCACGAGGTATTCACACCAATTAGATTAATTAATTCAGATGTAGTCCGTGGCCAGGGTCAGGATGCTGTGACTAGAAGTGAGGCAGGTACGGGGATCCAGGAGGTAGTGTTGGAGGAGCCGCAGCCCTTGCACTTGTCCAACAGGTTCGAGGCTCTTACTCCCTGTGAGGGTGGGAACAGGGACTGCGGGGAGGATGAGCAACCTGGCCACAGCACCGTGGAGCGGGGGGCCATTCAAGTGGGGGGAGTTAAAAGAAATGTTGTAGTGGTAGGGGATGGTATCGTTAGGGGGATAGATAGAGTTCTTTGCAGCCGAGAGCGAGAGTCCCGAAGGCTGTGTTGCCTGCCCGGTGCCAGGGTTAAGGACATCTCCTCTGAACTGGAGAGAAACTTGGAGTGGGAGGGGGAGGATCCAGTTGTCGTGGCCCATGTTGGTACCAATGACATAGATAGGACAAGGAAGGAGGTTCTGCTGAGGGAGCTTGAGCAGCTAGGGGCCAAATTAAAAAGCAGAACCACAATTACCTGAGCCACGAGCGAATTTGGCTAGGACAAATAAAATTAGAGAGTTAAATGCGTGGCTCAAAGACTGGTGTGGGAGAAATGGGTTTTGCTTCCTGGGACACTGGCACCAGTACTGGGGCAGGAGGGAGCTGTTCCGTTGGGACGGGCTTCACTTGGCCAGTGCTGGGACTAGAGTCCTGGCGGATCATATAACTAGGGCTGTAGAGAGGGCTTTAAACTAACTAGTGGGGGGGAGGTTCCTAGAGAGCAAATAATAAAAATGACAACAGAGAAGGTCATAGACTTAGATAGCAGTGGGGAAATTAAAAACCAGAGCGTGTCAGGAAGGGGCAGAAGGTATGGAGTAAAAGGTAAAGTAATAAAAAGGGCAAAAGCAGGAACTAAGTGTCACAAAACATCTTTGAAAGTTCTCTATCTGAATGCACGTAGCATTCGTAACAAAATAGACGAGTTAATGGCACAAATAACTAGATATGGGTATGATCTTGTGGCCATTACAGAAACATGGCTGCAGGGTGACAATGCCTGGGAATTAAACATGCCAGGTTATTTAATGATCAGGAAGGACAGGCAGGAAGGAAGGGGAGGTGGGGTGGCTATGTTAATAAAGGAAGGAATCACTGTAATACAGAAAAATGATATTGGGTCAAAAGATCAGGATAATGAAACAGTTTGGGTGGAGGTAAAGAATAATAAGGGGAAAAAAACACTAGTGGGCATAGTCTATAGGCCTCCGAACAGTGGCAACTCTGTTGGACGGAGTATCAATCAGGAAATAGTTGAGGCTTGCAATAAGGGAACATCTATAATTATGGGGGATTTTAACTATCATATTAATTGGACAAATCAAATTGGGCAGGGCTGCCTTGAGGATGAGTTCATTGAGTGTATTAGGAATGGGTTTCTTGAGCAGTATGTAACTGAACCGACCAGGGGGCAAGCAACCTTGGATCTGGTCCTGTGTAACGAGACAGGATTAATTAAAAATGTCCTAGTAAAGGATCCCCTTGGAATGAGTGACCATAACATGGTTGAATTCCATATTCAATTAGAGGGTGAGAAGGTTGGATCTCAAACAAGTGTGCTAAGCTTGAATAAAGGAGACTATGAAGGTATGAGAGCGGAATTGAGTAGAGTGGATTGGGAAAATAGATTAAAGGGTAAGATGATACATGATCAGTGGTGTACATTTAAGGAGTTATTTTATAACTTCCAAAAAAAATATATTCCACTGAGAAGAAAAGGGTGTAAAAGAAAAGACAGCCATCCATGGCTAAGTAAAGAAATTAAGGATAGTATTCGACTAAAAACAAGGGCATATAAGGTAGCCAAATCTAGTGGGAGGATAGAGGATTGGGAAAACTTTAAAAGACAGAAAAAAATAACAAAAAGATTGATTAAGAAAGGGAAGATAGATTATGAAAGTAAATTAGCAAAAAATATAAAAACAGATAGTAAGAGTTTTTATAGTTATATAAAAAGAAAAAGGGTGGTTAAAGTAAATGTTGGTCCCTTAGAGGATGAGACCGGGAAATTAATGGTGGGAAATATGGAGATGGCAAAAACACTGAATGAATATTTTATATCAGTCTTTACAGTAGAAGACACTAAGAATATCCCAACACTGGACAAGCAGGGGGCTAAAGGGGGGGAGGAGCTAAACACGATCAAAATCACTAAGGAAGTGGTACTTGGTAAAATAATGGGACTCAAGGCGGATAAATCACCTGGACCCGATGGCTTACATCCTAGGGTCTTGAGGGAAGTGGCGGTAGGGATTGTGGATGCATTGGTAATAATTTTCCAAAACTCCCTGGACTCGGCAAAGGTCCCGGCAGACTGGAAAACTGCTAATGTAACACCCTTATTTAAAATGGGCAGTAGACAGAAGGCTGGAAACTATAGACCGGTTAGCCTAACATTTGTGGTAGGTAAAATTTTGGAGTCCATTATTAAGGAGACAGTAACAGGACATTTAGATAATCATAATTTAATTGGACAAAGTCAGCATGGTTTTATGAAGGGGAAGTCATGTTTGACAAATTTGCTGGAGTTCTTTGAGGAAGTAACATATAGGGTGGATAAAGGGGAACCAGTGGACGTAGTGTATTTAGACTTCCAAAAGGCATTTGACAAGGTGCCACACAAAAGATTATTGCTTAAGATAAAAAATCACGGGATTGGGGGTAATATTCTGGCATGGATAGAGGATTGGCTATCTAACAGAAGGCAGAGAGTTGGGATAAATGGTTCATTCTCAGACTGGCAATCAGTAACTAGTGGTGTTCCGCAGGGGTCAGTGCTGGGTCCCCAACTCTTTACAATCTATATTAACGATTTGGAGGAGGGGACCGAGTGTAACATATCAAAGTTTGCAGATGATACTAAGATGGGAGGGAAAGTAGTGAGTGAGGAGGACATAAAAAACCTGCAAGGGGACATAGACAGGCTAAGTAAGTGGGCAGAGATTTGGCAGATGGAATACAATACTGGAAAGTGTGAGGTTATGCACTTTGGCAGGAAAAATCATAGAGCAAGTTATTATCTTAATGGCAAGAAACTGGAAAGTACTGAAGTACAAAGGGATCTGGGGGTCCTGGTGCACGAAACTCAAAAGGTTAGTATGCAGGTGCAGCAAGTGATTAAGAAGGTCAATGGAATGTTGGCTTTCATTGCTAGGGGGATAGAATATAAAAATAGGGAGGTATTGCTTCAGTTGTACAAGGTATTGGTGAGACCGCACCTGGAATACTGCGTGCAGTTTTGGTGTCCATACTTAAGAAAGGACATACTTGCTCTCGAGTCAGTACAAAGAAGGTTCACTCGGTTAATCCCGGGGATGAGGGGATGGACATATGAGGAGAGGTTGAGTAGATTGGGACTCTACTCATTGGAGTTCAGAAGAATGAGAGGCGATCTTATTGAAACATATAAGATTGTGAAGGGGTTGGATCGGGTGGATGCGGGGAAGATGTTCCCGATGATGGGTGAAACTAGAACTAGGGGGCATAGTCTTAGAATAAGGCGCTGCTCCTTCAAAACTGAGATGAGGAGGAACTACTTCACTCAGAGGGTGGTAGGTCCATGGAATATGCTGCCCCAAAAAGCTGTAGAAGCTACATCATTACATAAATTTAAAACAGAAATAGACAGTTTCCTAGAAGTAAAGGGAATTAAGGGTTACGGGGAGCGGGCAGGAATTTGGACATGAGTCTAGGTTCAGATCGGTCATGGCCCTGTGGGTAGCGGAGCGGGCCCAGGGGCCGTGTAGCCTGATCCTGCTCCTATTTCGTGTGTCTAATTCTGTTAGATTCAGGAGATGGTTCTGTGATAGTGGATTGGCGGCTAGGATCAGATCAGCCATGATCTTATTGAATGGCGGAGCAGGCTCGAGGGGCCGATTGGCCTACTCCTGCTCCTATTTCTTATGTTCTTATGCTCTTATGTGCGGGAAGGTGGAGTTGAGGTCGAAGGTCAGCCATGATCTTGTTGAATGGCGGAGCAGGCTCGAGGGGCCGATTGGCCGACTCCAGCTCCTATTTCTTACATTCTTATGTTCCTCCTTTATCATGACTTGCTCCTTTATTTTATGCCTGTACTAACAGTCCTATCCCTGTGGCCTGCTGCTGTGCATCAGAATAGAGAACAGCACCCTGCATTAACACATCAAACATTGCATTAATATCAGAGAGAATACTAACTCAGCCCTTACACAATGGCTTGTCTCAACAGTAACTACGGAGCATGGTTCTGGGGAGAGGGGCCACTATGAGGGTCCACTGTCAGTGAGTCTTCACACCTCCCCTTTTTCTCCTCCCTGTGGGACCATCTCCCAGTGTCAGCGAATCTTCACCCCCCCTTCTCCCTGTGTGTGGTAAACCACTGTAGTTCACTGTGTTCACTGTTGTTGTTGTTGTTGTTGTCGTTCACTCTTGTTTCACTGTTGTGCCTGACTATGCCTCAGCTGACTCCGCCCCTGGGCTACCGAGTATAAGAGCGGCCGCATGGCAGCTCCTGGCATTCGGTCGTCCACTAGAGGCATAGTCCTGATCTGTCTGAAGTGCAATTCAGCAGTTAATAAAAGCCTGTTGTTCTGAACTCAGCCTAGCCTTTTATTAGAATTGATAGCGCATCAATTTTATTAACTACTGAAAAAAAAAAAAAACGATGCTGCAGATTCTTAAGATCAAGTGCCTGGAACTCGACCCGCAAGAACCGGACTCGACTGCTAAGTTCTCGCACTGGCTGCACTGTTTTGAGTCCTTTCTGACTGCATCCGGCGAGATCGTCGCCGCCGATGCCGACAAGCTCAGGGTGCTGAACTCTAAAGTAAACCACCGAGCTTTTGCCCTTATCCGGGACGCTACGAGCTACCAGGGGGCTATCGACATCTTGAAGGAGCAATACGCACGCCCGGTCAACTATGTTTACGCAAGACATCTCCTGGGGTCTCGCAAACAACAGCCCGGGGAACCCACAGAAGCATACATACGGGCGCTGAAGGAACTCGGCCGAGCCTGCGAATGCAAGCAAGTAACAGCCACGGAACATACGGAGGAGCTCATCCGGGACGCCCTCGTGGCGGGCCTCAGGTCCACTCACACACGGCAGCGACTGCTGGAAAGTAGCGAGCTCGACCTGAAGAAGGCGATTTCACTCACCCTCTCGTTGGACGTAGCCCACCGGAACATGGAGGCCTACTCCCCGGACCGCGCGGCCGCCTCATGGATGCCGCAGCCGCCGCCACCTTGGGACGCGGCGCCACCACGGACCCTGGCCTCAACTGCTGCAGCGATGTCCCGCCCGAGCCAGAAATGTTATTTCTGTGGCCAAACCAAACACCCCAGGGCGCGCTGCCCGGCGAAAAACGCGGTCTGCTCTGCCTGCGGTAAGAAGGGACACTACGCTGGCGTCTGCAGAAGTCAGAAGACCCCTACCTCCAGCAGCGCCGCGTGCGATTCGTGGGAGCGGCCATCTTGCCTCCCTCCAGCCTCGTGGGGATCGGGATCGTCATGGGCGCCGCCATTTTGTCCTTCCTCTCCGACGCCGCCATCTTGTCCACCATTCTGCCAACGGGCCCCCGACTCACCCACCGCCGCCTCACCGTTCTACAGCGACGCTACCGACTCCACAGCGGCCTCCATCACGCTGGATCAATCCAGACCCCACCAGCTAGCCAGGTCCACGATGGACATCCAGGTAAATGGCCGCGCCACAACTTGCCTTTTTGATTCCGGGAGCACGGAGAGCTTCATACACCCTGATACAGTACGGCGCTATTCCCTCTCGGTCCGGCCAATGCGCCATCGGATCTCCATGGCCTCGAAATCCCACTCAGCAGACGTCGGCGGCTACTGCGTAGTGACCCTCTCGGTGAAGGGCTCCGTATATAAAAATGTAAAGCTATTCGTCCTGCCACATCTCTGCGCTGCCGTTCTACTGGGGTTGGACTTTCATTGTCACTTTAAGAGTGTCACCTTGACATACGGTGGACCTCTTCCCCCGCTCACTGTCTGCAACCAGCAGTTTTTAAATTGCCCGCCGCGCCCCACTTGTAGTCTCTCCACCCTCAAAATCACCCCCCACCCCCTGTTCGCCAACCTCACCCGCGACTGCAAGCCTATCGCCACAAAGAGCAGGCGATACAGCACCGGGGACAGATCCTTCATAAGATCTGAGGTGACGCGGCTCCTGAAAGAGGGGACTATTGAGGATAGTACCAGCCCCTGGCGAGCCCAGGTGGTAGTCGTTAAGACTGGCAACAAGCAGCGCCTAGTCATCGACTACAGCCAGACTATCAACAAGTACACCCAGTTGGACGCATACCCCCTCCCCCGCATAGCCGACATGGTTAATAAGATCGCGCAATACCGCGTTTTCTCGACCATTGACCTCAAGGCAGCATACCACCAAATCCCTATCCGCCCTGAGGACCGCCAGTACACAGCTTTCGAGGCAAACGGCCGCCTTTTTCACTTCCTCAGGGTTCCTTTTGGCGTCACCAATGGTGTCTCCGTCTTCCAGAGGGAGATGGACCGGATGGTCGACGAGAATGCGTTACAGGCCACGTTTCCCTACCTGGACAACGTGACCATCTGCGGCCATGACCTGCAGGACCATGACGCCAATCTTGATAAGTTCCTCCGCACGGCCCAACTCCTAAACCTCACGTACAACAAGGAAAAGTGCATATTCCGCACAGCCCGCCTCGCTATCCTTGGTTGCGTGGTGAAACACGGAGTCATCAGTCCTGACCCTGACCGGATGCGCCCGTTGATGGAACTTCCCCTGCCCCACTGTCTCAAGGCCCTCAAAAGGTGCCTGGGCTTCTTTTCCTATTACGCCCAGTGGGTCCCTCATTATGCGGACAAAGCCCGTCCACTTATCAAGTCCACTTCCTTCCCCCTGACGGCGGAGGCCCGCTTAGCCTTTCACCGTATAAAAGATGACATTGCCAAGGCCACCATGCACTCGGTAGACGAGTCCATCCCCTTCCAGGTGGAGAGCGATGCATCCGACTTTGCCCTGGCCGCTACCCTTAACCAGGCGGGAAGACCCGTGGCCTTCTTTTCACGAACCCTCCAGGGCTCCGAACTCAGACACTCCTCTGTGGAAAAAGAGGCCCAGGCCATTGTGGAGGCGATGCGCCACTGGCGGCACTACCTGGCTGGAAAACGATTTACCCTGCTTACTGACCAGCGTTCAGTTGCTTTCATGTTCAACAACAAGCAGAGGGGTAAGATCAAAAATGACAAGATTTTGAGGTGGAGAATCGAACTTTCCACCTACAATTACGACATCTTGTACCGGCCAGGGAAACTCAACGAACCCTCAGACGCTCTATCGCGAGGCACATGCGCCACCGCGCAGATCGATAGACTACGGGGCCTCCACAACGACCTCTGCCACCCGGGGGTCACCAGGTTCTTCCATTTCATTAAGGGCCGCAACCTGCCTTACTCCATCGAGGAGGTCAGGACCATGACCAGGAGCTGCCCAGTCTGTGCAGAGTGCAAGCCGCGCTTCTATAGGCCTGACAGAGCAAACCTGATCAAGGCCACCCGCCCTTTTGAGCGCCTGAGTATCGACTTTAAAGGGCCCCTCCCCTCCTCTGACCGCAATGTGTACTTCCTCAACATAGTTGATGAGTACTTCCGTTTCCCTTTTGCCATCCCCTGCCCGGACATGACCACCGCTACGGTCATTAAATGCCTGCACAACCTCTTTGCTCTGTTCGGTTTTCCCAGCTATATTCATAGCGACCGGGGCTCGTCCTTCATGAGCGACGAACTCCGTCAGTACCTGCTCATGAGAGGTATTGCCTCAAGCCGGACCACCAGCTACAACCCCCGGGGGAACGGACAGGTTGAAAGAGAGAACACGACGGTCTGGAAGGCGGCCCTCCTAGCCTTAAAATCTAGGGGCCTTCCGACCTCCCGTTGGCAGGATGTCCTACCCGATGCGCTCCACTCCATCCGGTCACTGCTGTGTACAGCCACCAACGCAACCCCCCATGAGCGAATGTTTGTTTTTCCCCGGAGGCCCACATCCGGTAACTCACTACCACACTGGCTGACGTCCCCAGGGCCCGTCCTGCTGAGGAAGCATGTAAGGTCCCACAAAACGGCTCCCCTGGTAGAGAAGGTTCACCTCCTCCATGCCAACCCCCAGTACGCCTACGTGGCATACCCGGACGGGCGGGAGGACACAGTCTCCATTAGAGATCTGGCACCCTCGGGGTCCACTGACCCGCCACCATTGCCCCCCACCACGACCCCCTCCGACACGGCCCAAAATTCAGTAGACCCAATTCTCACCCCTGTCCATTCCACCCCAGTAGACGGCATGCCGCGCCCCCAGGACCAGCCGGAGCCCACTCGCCCACCCAACACCAAAGGGGACGATACGCCGGTGCTGGACCCCGCTCAAGACGCGTCGTGGGAAGCTGTACCATCGCAACCGTCGCCACGAAGATCTCGACGGCAAACGAGGCCGCCCGACAGACTCGCCTACTCGAACTTTTGATACACTTCACCCCGCCGGACTTAATTTTAAACGAGGGGTGAATGTGGTAAACCACTGTAGTTCACTGTGTTCACTGTTGTTGTTGTTGTTGTTG
Source organism: Somniosus microcephalus (assembly GCF_052327205.1). Classification (NCBI taxonomy): domain Eukaryota; kingdom Metazoa; phylum Chordata; class Chondrichthyes; order Squaliformes; family Somniosidae; genus Somniosus; species Somniosus microcephalus. The sequence continues at coordinate 391,677,901 of NC_140988.1, read as the reverse complement.
TCATTCACTCTTGTTTCACTGTTGTGCCTGACTATGCCTCAGCTGACTCCGCCCCTGGGCTACCGAGTATAAGAGCGGCCGCATGGCAGCTCCTGGCATTCGGTCGTCCACTAGAGGCATAGTCCTGATCTGTCTGAAGTGCAATTCAGTAGTTAATAAAAGCCTGTTGTTCTGAACTCAGCCTAGCCTTTTATTAGAATTGATAGCGCATCACTGTGGGACCCTCTCCCAATGTCAGTGAATCTTCCCCCCCCCCTTCTCCCTGTGGGTCTCCCTCCCAGTGTCAGCAAATCTTCAGCCCAAACCCCCGTCTCCCTGTGAGTCTCTCTCCCAGTGTCAGCAAATCTTCATCCCAATCCCCCTTCTCCCTGTGGGTCTCTCTCCCAGTGTCAGTGAATCTTCCCCCCCCCCTGCTCCCCCCTTCTCCTCCCTGTGGGTCTCTCTCCCAGTGTCTGTGAATCTTCCCCCCAACCCTCCGCTCCCCCCTTCTCCTCCCTGTGGGTCTCTCTCCCAGTGTCAGTGAATCTTCAGTCCCTGGTCTCCTCTCTGAGACTCTCTCAATGTCTTTGTTACATTTCTTGCTTGCTGGTAATGCCATTTTATATATGAAAGAACTCTTGTTAATGAGTTCTCTTAGGATGTTATAAGTAGCAGGAATTTTTATGCTGAGGTTTAATCATCTTCTTATAGTATCACTGCTACTATGAGGGCTCCGTCAGAAGATTCCCCGGATCCCAGGTCTCTGCGAGCACCTGCTCAGGACTCAGGTAAAAAGGCTGACCGTTTTCTATCAGATTGTTACTCATTTTAGTGAAACCTGGGCTTAAATGTTAAAATTTTAAACCTGTAGGCTGTTAGTTCAGTTGGGTAAGGGTTAGTCCCTGTGTAACTGTATTCGGAAATGTTTATTAATCAGGGTAAGGATTACTCACTGTGTAACTGTACTGGGAAGTGTTTATTCAGCAGGGTAAGGATTACTCACTGTGTAACTGTACTGGGAAGTGTTTATTCAGCAGGGTAAGGATTATTCACTGTGTAACTGTACTGGGAATTGTTTATTCGGCAGGGTAAGGAATACTCACTGTGTAACTGTACTGGGAATTGTTTATTCAGCAGGGTAAGGATTACTCACTGTGTAACTGTACTGGGAAGTGTTTATTCAGCAGGGTAAGGATTACTCACTGTGTAACTGTACTGGGAAGTGTTTATACAGCAGGGTAAGGATTACTCACTGTGTAACTGTACTGGGAAGTGTTTATTCAGCAGGGTAAGGATTATTTACCGTGTAACTGTACTGGGAAGTGTTTATTCAGCAGGGTAAGGGTTACTCACTGTGCAACTGTACTCGGAAGTGTTTATTCAGCAGGGTAAGGATTACTCACTGTGTAACTGTACTGGGAAGTGTTTATTCAGCAGGGTAAGGATTACTCACTGTGTAACTGCACTGGGAAGTGTTTATTCAGCAGGGTAAGGATTACTCACTGTGTAACTGTACTAGGAAGTGTTTATTCAGCAGGGTAAGGATTACTCACTGTGTAACTGCACTGGGAAGTGTTTATTCAGCAGGGTAAGGATTACTCACTGTGTAACTGTACTGGGAAGTGTTTATTCAGCAGGGTAAGGATTACTCACTGTGTAACTGTACTGGGAAGTGTTTATTCAGCAGGGTAAGGATTATTCACTGTGTAACTGTACTGGGAATTGTTTATTCGGCAGGGTAAGGAATACTCACTGTGTAACTGTACTGGGAATTGTTTATTCAGCAGGGTAAGGATTACTCACTGTGTAACTGTACTGGGAAGTGTTTATTCAGCAGGGTAAGGATTACTCACTGTGTAACTGTACTGGGAAGTGTTTATTCAGCAGGGTAAGGATTACTCACTGTGTAACTGTACTGGGAAGTGTTTATTCAGCAGGGTAAGGATTATTTACCGTGTAACTGTACTGGGAAGTGTTTATTCAGCAGGGTAAGGGTTACTCACTGTGCAACTGTACTCGGAAGTGTTTATTCAGCAGGGTAAGGATTACTCACTGTGTAACTGTACTGGGAAGTGTTTATTCAGCAGGGTAAGGATTACTCACTGTGTAACTGCACTGGGAAGTGTTTATTCAGCAGGGTAAGGATTACTCACTGTGTAACTGTACTGGGAAGTGTTTATTCAGCAGGGTAAGGATTACTCACTGTGTAACTGTACTGGGAAGTGTTTATTCAGCAGGGTAAGGGCTACTCACTGGGTAACTGTACTGGGAAGTGTTTGTTCAGCAGGGTAAGGATTACTTACCGTGTAACTGTACTGGGAAGTGTTTATTCAGCAGGGTAAGGGTTACTCACTGTGCAACTGCACTCGGAAGTGTTTATTCAGCAGGGTAAGGATTACTCACTGTGTAACTGTACTGGGAAGTGTTTATTCAGCAGGGTAAGGATTACTCACTGTGTAACTGTAATGGGAAGTGTTTATTCAGCAGGGTAAGGATTACTCACTGTGTAACTGTACTGGGAAGTGTTTATTCAGCAGGGTAAGGATTACTCACTGGGTAACTGTACTGGGAAGTGTTTATTCAGCAGGGTAAGGGTTACTCACTGTGTAACTGTACTGGGAAGTGTTTATTCAGCAGGGTAAGGATTACTCACTGTGTAACTGCACTGGGAAGTGTTTATTCAGCAGGGTAAGGATTACTCACTGTGTAACTGTACTGGGAAGTGTTTATTCAGCAGGGTAAGGATTACTCACTGTGTAACTGCACTGGGAAGTGTTTATTCAGAAGGGTAAGGATTACTCACTGTGTAACTGTACTGGGAAGTGTTTATTCAGCAGGGTAAGGATTACTCACTGTGTAACTGTACTGGGAAGTGTTTATTCAGCAGGGTAAGGATTACTCACTGTGTAACTGTACTGGGAAGTGTTTATTCAGCAGGGTAAGGGCTACTCACTGGGTAACTGTACTGGGAAGTGTTTATTCAGCAGGGTAAGGATTACTCACTGTGTAACTGTACTGGGAAGTGTTTATTCAGCAGGGTAAGGATTACTCACTGTGTAACTGTACTGGGAAGTGTTTATTCAGCAGGGTAAGGGCTACTCACTGGGTAACTGTACTGGGAAGTGTTTGTTCAGCAGGGTAAGGATTACTCACTGTGTAACTGTACTGGGAAGTGTTTATTCAGCAGGGTAAGGATTACTCACTGTGTAACTGTACTGGGAAGTGTTTATTCAGCAGGGTAAGGGCTACTCACTGGGTAACTGTACTGAGAAGTGTTTATTCAGCAGGGTAAGGGCTACTCACTGGGTAACTGTACTGGGAAGTGTTTATTCAGCAGGGTAAGGATTACTCACTGTGTAACTGTACTGGGAAGTGTTTATTCAGCAGGGTAAGGGCTACTCACTGGGTAACTGTACTGGGAAGTGTTTATTCAGCAGGGTAAGGGCTACTCACTGGGTAACTGTACTGGGAAGTGTTTATTCAGCAGGGTAAGGATTACTCACTGTGTAACTGCTGGGAAATTATTTATTCAGCAGGGCATGAGTTACTCAATTTGTAACTACAGACTTACTTCCTATTCAGCAGAGTTAGGGTTAACATTAAGTGTTCCCTCTCTCTCCTCCAGTGCTTTGGTTGTTCTCAGTAATCGAACTTACGTCATTGAACATCTCGAGGGAGATAAACTTGGACGACATTTGATATACAGACCTGAAGATCTCAAGTCAGTGCCAAGTAGGTGTGGACTCATAAAAACCTCCCCTGAGTTAACCCTGACTGAGCATCTTCAGCGTTCACAGAGGGTGAGTAACGAGCACAGCAGCTAACTGATTAAAAGCAATAAATGACCTACATAGAAATTACAACATGGAAACAGGCCATTCGGCCTCCCCAGTCCGTGTCGGGAGTTACCCTGCACTCGAGCAGTTTGCAATTCTCCAGTCCTCTGGAACCACCCCCGTATCTAAGGAGGATTGGAAAATTATGGCCAGTACCTCCGTGATTTCTACCTTTATTCCCTCAGCATCCTAGGATGCATCCCATCCGCTCCTGGTGACTTATTAACTTTAAGTCCTTGGATGTTGATGGTGGGAAATTCAGCGATGGTAATGCCATTGAATGTCAAGGGGCGGTGGTTAGATTTTCGCTTGTTGGAGATAGTCATTGCCTGGAAATTGTATTGAGTGAATGTTAACTGCCACTTTTCAGCCCAAACCTGAATGTCGTTCAGGTCTTGTTGCATGTGGGCATGGACTGCTTCATTATCTGAGCAGTTACGAGTTACGAATGTCACTGAACACTGTGCAGTCATCAGCGAACATCCACATTTTTGAGCTTATGATGGAGGGAAGGTCTTTGATGAAGCAACTGAAGATGGTTGAGCCTAGGACACTGCCCTGAGGAACTCCTGCAGCGATGTCCTGGAGCCATGATGATTGACCGCAAACCACCACAACCACCTTGCTTTGTGCTAGGTATGAGTCGGTCATAGAGTTATACAGCACAGAAAGAGGCCCTTCAGCCCATCGTGTCCGCGCCGGCCATCAAACCTCCCTGCTCTTATATTCTATACTTCAGCTAATGAAGGCAAGTATCCCATATGCCTTTTTAACCACCTTATCTACCTGTCCTGCTGCATTCAGGGATCTATGTACATGCACACCAAGGTCCCTCTGATCCTCGGTCCTTCCTCGGGTCCTACCATTCATTGTGTATTCCCTTTCCTTGTTAGTCCTCCCAAAATGCATCACCTCACACTTTTCAGGGTTAAATTCCATTTGCCACTGTTCTGCCCATCTGACCAACCCGTCTATATCGTCCTGTAGCCTGAGGCTTCCCTCCTCGCTATATACCACACCACCAATTTTTGTGTCATCTGCGAACTTACTGATCATACCTCCTACATTCATATCTAAATCATTAATGTACACTACAAACATCAAAGGACCCAGCACCGATCCCTGCGGTACACCACTGGACACAGGCTTCCAGTCACAAAAACAACCAGTGGAGAGTTTCCCCCCGATTCCCATTGACTTCAGTTTTACTAGGGCTCCTTGATGCCACACTCGGTCAAATGCTGCCTTGATGTCGAGGGCAGTCACTCTCACCTCACCTCTGAAATTCAGCTCCTTTGTCCGTGTTTGGACCAAGGCTGTAATGAGGTCGGGAGCCGAGTGGTCTTGGAGGAACCCAAACTGGGCATCAGTGAGCAGGTTATTACATAAGAACATAAGGATGTAAGAAATAAGAGCAGGAGTCGGCCTCGAGCCTGCTCCGCCATTCAATAAGATCACGGCTGATCATCGACCTCAACTCTACTTTCCCGCCCGATCTCCATATCCCTTGATTCCCCTTGAGTCCAAAAATCTATCGATCTCAGCCTTGAATATACTCAACGATTGAGCCTCCACGGCTATTCTGTTTTTCTATTCTTCCTCCCAGAGTGAATAACCTCACATTTCCCCACATTACACTCCATCTGCCACCTTACATCTGCCTCTCTTTCCTCGTTTAAGACGCGCCTTAAAACTTACCCCTTTGACCAAGCTTTTGGTCACCTGCCCTAATTTCTCCTTATATGGCTCGGTGTCAATTTTTTTGTCTTATAACGCTCCTGTGATGCTCCTTGGGACGTTTTACTACATTAAAGGCGCTATATAAATACAAGTTGTTGTTGAACTCTATTGATCACCGTTTTAAATATTTTCTATTGTGTTCTATCTCTTAGTCTGTCAATATTTTTTTCCAGTTTATCTTCCCTAGTTCCATTCTCATTTCTTCAAAATTAGCTTTCTTCCAATTTATTAATTTGGTCTTTTACTGACTATAACACTTTAATACCTACCTTTTGTATGAAGTGATCTCCTTCGGCAGCAACAGATCCAGCTCTCACTTAAAGGAATTCAGCAAATCGGCGTCCGCCGCACGAGCCGGCAGCCTGTTCCAAAGGATCACTATGGGAAAAGAACCACCTCCTCCTGACATCTAACCTAGATCTGGCCTTGTACAACTTAAAATTGTCACCCCTGGTCCTCCCTCACCTATTTGATTAGAACAAACTGTCAACTGGAACGCAACCTATTTCCCTTTGTTATCTTATAAACTCAATCATATCACCCCAAGTCTACACTTCTCGAAAGTATGGAGTCCCAGCTCTTTTAGCATATTTTGATAACTAAAATGTTTCAAACTGTGAGCACAGAGCGGAAGTAAAATGGAGTGTACTTAAACAGTGTATTTTATTTGGGAATTTGGGGAAGAGTGGGAAGGAGTTGCTGCTTTTTGCCTACACTACGTGTAGTGCTTTGTGTTACAGGTAGATCTTTAATTCCAGTACCCAGAACTTAATCTAGATCAAGTAACTAGTCAAGGAACTACACTGTAAACTAAGTTACCTAATTACAAATATAATTAAATAAAACAAGGTCGTATAGCGATGGCAGTACAGGTGGTGTGCTGCAACTGCAGCATGTGGAAGTTTGTGGAGAGCATTGTGATCCCGGACAACCACGTTTGCAGTAAGTGCCTGCATGTTGAGGAACTTCAGCTCGGAGTTGTTGAGCTGGAGTCTGAGGTGCAGACATTGCGGGGCATCAGGGATGGGGAGAATTACCTGGACACTTTAATCCAGGAGGCAGTCACACCCCTTAGGTTAGGTAGTGGTACAGGTCTGGTTAGTGGTCAGGGACAGGAGGGTGTGACTGCAACTCAGGCAGGTAAGGGGACCCCAGGTGCAGTGCTGGAGGAGCCTTTGCCCTTGTCCAACAGGTATGAGATTCTTGCTGCTTGTGTGGATGAGGGAACAGCCTGCAGGATGGATGAGCAAGCTGACCATGGCACCTTCTCTTCTTAGGCAATCCTTCAGAACCGAGGATGACTTGCTTCCACTCTAAAAAAAATGAGTCCAATGCGGGACCTACAGTCTCTGTCACAGGTGGGGCAGACGGTGGTTGAAGGGGTGGGTAGGTGGGGTGCTTGGGTTGACGTGCGCTCTTTCCGCTGTTTGCGCTTGGCTTCCGCTTGCTCCCGGCAAAGAGACTCGAGGTGTTCAGTGCCTTCCTGGATGCTTCTCCTCCACTTTGTGCGGTCTTGGGCCAGGGATTCCCAGGTGTCGGTGGGGATGTTGCACTTTTTCAAGGAGGCTTTGGATGTCCTTGAAGCATTTCCTCTGCTCACCTGGGGCTCCCTTGCCGTGTCGGAGCTCCGAGTAGAGCGCTTGTTTTGAGAGTCTTGTATCGGGCATGCGGACGATGTGACCCGTCCATCGGAGCTGATGGAGCTTGGTCAAAGCTTCAATGCTGGGGATGTTGGCCTGAGCAAGAACACTGACGTTGGTGCGCCTATCCTGCCAATGGATTTGCAGGATCTTGCGGAGGCAGCGTTGGTGGTACATCTCCAGTGCTTTGAGGTGCCTGCTGTACATGGTCCATGTCTCTGAAGCATACAGCAGGGCGGGTATCACTGCTGCTCTGTAGACCACGAGCTTAGTGCCAGGTTTGAGGTCCTGGTCTTCGAAGAAACCATCCGAAATATACTCTATGAACTCGTCCTCAAGGCTACCCATGCCAATTTGATTTGTCCAATGCATATGATGATTAAAATCGCCCATGATTATTGCAGTACCTTTCTTACAAGTCCCCATTATTTCTTGATTTACACTCTGTCCTACAGTATAGCTACTGTTAGGGGGCCTATATACTACTCCCACCAGTGACTTCTTACCCTTATTATTTCTTATCTCCACCCAAACTGATTCTACATCTTGAGCTTCTGAGCCAATATCATTCCTCACCACTGCAGTGATCTCATCCTTTATTAACAGAGCTACCCCACCTCCTTTTCCTTTCTGTCTATCCTTCCGAAATGTCAGATATCCCTGCATATTCAGTTCCCAGCCTTGGTCACCTTGCAACCACGTCTCTGTAATGGCGATCAGATCATACCCATTTATTTCTATTTGTGCCGTCAACATCTATTTGTGCCGTCAACATCAAGAAAACCAAAGAAATCATTGTGGACTTCAGGAAGTCTAAAGGCGGAAGTCACACCCCCATCCACATCCATGGGGCTGTGGTGGAAAGGGTGGACAGCTTTAAGTTCCTCGGAGTCCACATCACGGAAGACCTCTCCTGGTCCCTCAATACCTCCTCTCTGGTGAAGAAGGCCCAGCAGCGCCTATATTTCCTAAGGAGGCTGAAGTGATGTAACCTGTCACCCCTGATCCTCTAACTTTTACCGCTGCACAATAGAGAGCATCCTGACGAACTGTATCACAGTATGGTATAGCAGCTGTAGCTACTATGACCGGAAAGCCCTGCAGCGGGTAGTCAAAACTGCCCAATGCATTACCGGCACCCGGCTACCGACCATAGAGCACATATACCAGAAACACTGTTTACGGAGGTCACGGTCCATCATCAAAGACCCTACCCACCCCAGCCACAGTCTGTTCGCCCTCCTGCCATCTGGGAGACGCTACAGATGCATTCGCACCCGTACGACCAGATTTAGGAACAGCTTCTTTCCCAGGGCTGTCACCCTACTGAACTCCACAAATAAACTCTAAAGCCTGCACATCTGCCAATGAACTTTATTATGGTTATGTTTATGTTAATATATTACAAGCCAAATGTATGTTGAATGTTTAAATGTCTTAATCTAAATGTACACTCTCGGGAGCCGCAAGCCTACATTTCGTTGTACTGCACTTGTGCACTAACAATGACAATAAAAGTTGATTTGATTTGAACTCATCTACCTTGTTATGAATGCTGCGTGCATTCAGATAAAGAGCCTTTAATTTTACCTTATCCTTTTCCCTTACTCTGACTCTATTTTCTGGTGCACTCTTATGTTTGTACGCCCTGCCCCTTCCTGATACATTCTGGTTATCGTTACCCCTCTCGTTGCCCTGCACTATTGCCTTCTCCTTTTTGTTTGCCTTCCTAAATACCCCTTCACCTGAACCCCATCTTCTATTTCCAGCTTAGCTTTTCTCCCTTCTGATTCTACCCTCAGGTTCCCATCGCCCTGCCACACTAGTTTAAACCCTCCGAAACAGCACTAGCAAAACCCCCCGCGAGGATATTGGTCCCGTTCCCGTTGAGGTGCAACCTGTCTGGCTTGTAGTGGTCCCACCTCCCCCAGAAACGGTTCCAATTCCTCAGGAATCTAAAGCCCTCCCTCCTACACCATCTCTCCAGCCACGCATTCATCTGCTCTATCTTCCTATTTCTGTACTCACTAGCACGTGGCACTGGTAATAATCCGGAGATTACTACCTTTGAGGTCCTGCTTTTTAACCTCTTTTCTAGCTCCCTAAATTCTGCCTGCAGGACCTCCTCCCTCTTTCTACCTATGTCGTTGGTACCAATATGGACCATGACCTCTGGCTGTTCACCCTCACCCCTCAGAACCCCACCTGAAGCCGTTCAGGGACATCCTTGACCCTGGAACCAGGGAGGCAACATACCATTCTGGAGTCACGTCTGTGACTGCAGAAACGCCTGTCTGCTCCCCTAACTATTGAATCCCCTATCACTATTGCTCTCCCCTCCCCATCCCCCATGCAGCTGAGCCTTCCATGGCGCTGTGGACTTGGCTCTGGCTACACTCCCCAGAGGAACCATCACCTTGGGCTGCCTTTATACGCTGAGCCGCCTCACTGCTCATCCTAGGTCCGCTCTGCCGCCGTCGCTGCTAATATTTAAGAACGGTTACATTTAGAATCATAGGGGGGTAGGTTCGGTTGCTTTGCGCCTCCCATTAGCGCCCTAAGAGGGCACTAATGGGGCGCAAAACAACTAGTGCCTGGTTTGCTCCGCTCGCAAAATTGATCAGACATTTTGTGGCAGTGCTAAACACTACCGACACAATTTCCTGCGCCCGCAGATCGTGACGTCAATCAAGTGCGTCCCGGTAGCGCCCCGGACCGGATATTGAGTGGCGCCCCCTGCATTTTTGCCTGTCTCTAGCAACGACAGGTTGAGGGGAGCGTTTTGCAGTCAGGAAGGGACTGAGGGAGCACTATTTAAAGGCGACCGCTTCCTGCCTTTTTATGTCGGCGACATTTTTGTACCACGCATTCTGAGAGAGAGAGAGAGAGAGAGACTTCTGGAGAGATTCAATGCTGTGTGAAGGAGTTTTGGGTACTGATCTTGTATCGATTTAGAAGAGACTGTGGGGTCTGCACTCTGAGCTCTTTCCCTGGGTCTCTCCATTGTTCTTTCCAGCAGATTTGATGTACAGGTCTCTCCAGGCCGAGATTCAAGGCTGCAATGAGCAGGATGTGGATGGAGAGCAAGATCGACCCTCCCCTTTAAGAACTGGCCGGCGCCAGTGTGTCTGTGTTCCATTGCTGACTGACATCACATGAGCTTCGCCAGCGCTCTGAGGTAGCGCCTCGCTCCTCGGCGTTAGCGCCTTAAGACAGGTGTGAAGCGCCTGATTTAGCGCTCCAATCACCTCCAGGGGTGACAAAAGCCAAGTTTGCAGCCGGAGGCGATAATTAGCGACAGGCGCTAAACTTTGCGCCCGGCCGATAATTGCACCCCAACTGGGGCGATACCGAATTTCTCTCCCATAGAACCTTTCAGCACAGAAGGAGGCCATTCGGCCCCTCATGCCTGTGTCGGCTCATTGAAAGCTATCCAATTGGTTTATCTCCCTCGCTCTTTCCCCATAGCCCTGCAATTTGCTCCTTTTCAAGTATTTATCCAATTACCTTTTGAACATAAGGATAGGCGGAGGCCATTTAGCCCCTCGAGCCTGTTCCACCATTCAATGAGGTCATGGCTGATCTGTGGCCTAACTCTATATACCATTTGAAATGTTACTATTGAATCTGCTTCTATCACCCTTTCAGGCAGTGTATTCCAGATCATAACGACTCGCTGTGTAAAAATATCCTTCTCCTCTCGCCTCTGGCTCTTTTACCAATGACCTTAAATCTGTGTCCTCTGGTTAGTGCCCCTCCTGCCACTGGAAACAGTTTCTGCTTATTTACACTATCAAAACCGTTCATGATTTTAAATACCTCTATTTAATCTCCCCTTAATCTTCTCTTCTCTGAGGAAAAATTCTAAACACTAATTAGGGGGAGGAGAAAACGCTGGATTAAAAATCAGTTTTTATTTTTGTTTATTCATTCACGGGAGCAGGCAGATCATGATGTCAATCAGTGTGCAACGCTGATTTGACACTAGCACTGCCATTTTCGAACTCCACGCTCCAGCCTACGCCTTGCCTTAACCTCGCACAGCTGAACACACGTTAAACAAAATGAAGGACCTCCACCAGCGCTATTTAAAGGGATCTAAACTACTTGGAGGTTAGTCACTGGATCATTTCTTCTGGTTGTTGCTGCAATTCTACACATTTTGGGTCCTTTTCCATACTTGTTTAAAGTTTCCATAGTCTGGCTAGTGCTGAAGTACTTTTTTGGTATAACAAAGAAAACGCTGGAAAACCTCAGCAGGCCCGGCAACGTCCGTGGAGAGAGAAACAGAGCCAACGTTTCAGGTCGAAGACCCTTCGTCAGAACTGGAAAAAACAGGAAATGGAACAGATTGAAAAGCAGGTTTTCGTGGCTGGGAAATGGCTGAGGCGATGAAGAACAAAAGGGAAGGTCTGTGATAGGACTTGCAGCACTCCATTCTTTGATTTGAGTATAAGAGTGAAGATGCCATACTGCAATTATATAGGGCCCTGGTAAGATCACACCTGGAGTATTGTGTACAGTTTTGGTCTCTTGTAGAGAAGCCTCTTATGTCAAAAGCTAGTGAAAAGCTTTTTGGAAGTCTAAGTAGACAATGTCTCCTGGGATTTCTCCCGGGTCTCATTCTGTGGGGACTATACCGATATTGGAGTTGGGGCAGGGCTTTATAATCTTCTTCAGTTATTCACTGTTTGCAATGGGGAGCCCTGTGTTAGTCTGTGCATTCAGAAGAGCTGAGCCCCCTGCACCCGGGGAGATGCGTGTCTGACTCGCTCGCTTTATTGACACAGGATGTGAACGCAGCACTGCCCAAGTCAGTATTCTGGGTGAACTGAGCAGTAAACTTACTTAAAAACAGAAAATGCAAGAAATACTCAGCAGGTCAGACAGCATCTGTGGAGAGAGAAACAAACTCTTTCAAAACTGAGATGAGGAGAAACTTCTTCACTCAGAGGGTGGTAGGTTTGTGGAATTTGCTGCCCCAGAAAGCTGTGGAAGCTACATCATTAAATAAATTTAAAATAGAAATAGATAGTTTCCTAGAAGTAAAGGGAATTAAGGGTTACGGGGAGCGGGCAGGAAATTGGACATGAGTCTAGGTTCGGAATGGTCATGGCCCTGTGGGTAGTGGAGTGGGCCCAGGGGCCGTGTAGCCTGGTTCTGCTCCTACTTCTTGTGTTCTAATTCTGTGTTAGATTTCAGGAGATGGTTTTAGTCCTGTTCCTGGCTGGGGTGGAGATCGCCTTTATAGAAGGTAAGTACTGTAGAAAATATAGGGACAGAGTGATCTCCTGGACGAGTTTCGATCGCCTAGATGGGTCGGAGAGGAATTTCCCAGATTTTTTCTCCCAAATTGGCCATTGGGTTTTTTATCTGGTTTTTCGCCTCTTCCGGGAGATCACATGGGTTCGGGTGGATGGAGAGTGATAGTAGATTTGAGGTTAGGATCAGATCAGCCATGATCTTATTGAATGGTGGAGCAGGCTCGAGGGGCCGATTGGCCTACTCCTGCTCCTATTTCTTATGTTCTTATGTTCAGAGTTAACGTTTCAGGTCGATGACCCTTCGTCAGAACTGGAAAAAGTTGGAGATGGAACATGTTTTTAAACAAGTGCAGGGGCAGAGTAAGGGGGAAGGGGAGGAAAGAACAAAAGGGAAGGACTGTGATAGGATGGAAGGCAGGAGAGATTAAGAGACAAAAGGGATGATGGTGCAAGGCAAAAGGAGATGGTAATGGGACAAATTAAGAAACAAAAGATGGCTCTAGATGAAGTGTAAATGGCAGTGGCGGAATGAAAGACAGCTGCCATGTGAGAGAGAGATAAAAATATATACATAAAATAAATGGGAAAAAAATGATAGGGGCCGAGGTTATGGTCTGAAATTGTTGAACTCTATGTTGAGTCCGGAGGGCTGTAAAGTGCCTAATCGAAAGATGAGGTGCTGTTCCTCGAGCTTACGTTGAGCCTCATTGGAACAATGTAAGAGGCCGAGGACAGTGAGGTCTGAGTGGGAATGGGGCGGTGAATTAAAGTGACAGGTGGAAGCTCGGGGTCACCCTTACGGACTGAACGGAGGTATTCTGCAAAGCGGTCACCCAATCTGCATTTGGTCTCCCCAATGTGGAGGAGACCGCATCGTGAGCAGCGAATACAGTATACTAAATTGCAAGAAGTACAAGTAAATCGTTGTTTCACCTGGAAGGAGTGTTTGGGGCCCTGGACAGTGGGAAGGGGGGAGGTAAAAGGGCAGGTGTTGCATCTCCTGCACTTGCACGGGAAGGTGCCAGGCGAAGGGGAAGGGCTGTTAGGGGTGATAGAGGAGTGGACCAGGGTGTCGTGGAGGGAGCGGTCCCTACGGAATGCTGAAAGAGGAGGTGAGGGGAAGATGTGTTTGGTGGTGGGGTCACGCTGGAGGAAATGGCAGAGGATGATCCGTTGAATGTGGAGGCTGGTGGGGTGAAAGGTGAGGACAAGGGGAACCTTTTCGTGGTTCCGGGAGGGAGGGGAAGGGGTGAGAGCAGAAGTGCTGGAAATAGAACGGACACGGTCGATGGCCGTGTCAACCACAGTAGATGGGAATCCTCGGTTGAGGAAAAAGGAAGACATGTCGGAAGCACTAGTATGGAAGGTGACATCATCAGAGCAGATGCGGCGGAGACGGAGAAACTGGGAGAATGGAATAGAGTCCTTATAGGAAGCGGGGTGGGAGTGTAGTGCAGGTAGCTGTGGGAGTCGGTGGGCTTATAGTGAATGTTTGTCAATAACATCCCTAGAGATGGAGACAGAGAAGTCGAGGAAGGGAAGGGAAGAGTCGGAGGTGGACCATGTAAAGGTGAGGGAAGAGTGGAAATTGGAAGCAAAGTGAATGAAATTTTCTAGTTCAGGGCGAGAGCAGGAAACGGCACTGATACAGTCATCAATGTACCGGAAAAAGAGGTGAGGGAGGGGACCTGAGTAGGACTGGAACAAAGAATGTTCCACATATCCCACGAAAAGGCAGGCATAGCTAGGGCCCATGCGGGTTCGCATAGCAACACCTTTAATTTGGAGGAAGTAAGTGGAGTCAAATGAGAAGTTGTTCAATGTGAGAACAATTTCAGCCAGGCTGTGGAGGGTGGTGGTGGATGGGGACTGGTTGGGCCTCTGTTCAAGGAAGAAGCGGAGCGCCCTCAGGCCATCCTGGTGGGGGATGGAGGTGTAGAGGGATTGTACGTCCATGGTGAAAAGGAGGCGGTTGGGACCAAGAAACTGGAAAGTGTTAAAGTGGCGGAGGGCGTCGGAAGAATCGCGGATATAGGTGGGAAGAGACTGGACAGGGGGAGAAAAAATAGAGTCGAGATAGGAAGAGATAAGTTTCGTGGGGCAAGAACAGGCTGAAACGATGGGTCTACCAGGGCAGTCCTGTTTGTGGATCTTGGGAAGGAGGTAGAAGTGGGCTGTGCGGGGTTGGGGAACGATGAGGTTGGTGGTCGTGGAGGGAAGATCTCCAGAGGAGATGAGGTCAGTGACAGTCTTGGAAACGGTGGTTTGATGTTCGGTAGTGGGGTCATGGTCCAGGTGGAGGTAGGAGGAGGTGTCGCAGAGAAAGTAAACTTACTTTCTGTACTGATTAACCAGGGTTGACATGCCAACCATATATAAACAATAGATAACCTGTCACGAGCCAGAGGGTTTGAAGGTGTATTTTTCAGTGTGTCTTATTATGGTTTTGTCACATTGGTGGTCTGTCTGAGGCTGTGAGTCTTCCTGTCAGGCTCTATGATGATCCCAGTAATGTGTGTAGTGCCTGTGTATCGCCACCTGCTGGCAGGATGTGTAATAAACAGATTAACAGCCAGGGATTTCCCAAAGACTCACTGAGAAAAGTAAGACTTGCATTTCTATAGCGCCTTTCACAACCTCAGGACGTCCCAAAGTGCTTTACAGCCAATGAAGTACTTTCTGAACTGTAGTCACTGTTGTAATGTAGGAAATGCGACAGCCCATTTGCGCACAGCAAGGTCCCACAAACTGCAATGAGATAATGACCAGATCATCTGTTTTAGTGACGTTGGTTGAGGGGTAAGTAGGATTACATCGGATATACAGCACAGAATCAGGCCATTCGGCCCTACCAGTCCATGCCAGTGTTTGGTCCAGTCGAGCCTTCCCCATCTTTCCTCATCTAACTCTATCAGTGTAACCCTCTATTCCCTTCTCCCTCATGTGCTTGTCTAGCCTCCCCTTAAACACATCGATACTATTCACTTCAACCACTCCCTGTGGCAGCGAGTTCCACATTCTCACCACTCTCTGGGTAAACAAGTTTCTCCTGAATTCCCTATTGGATTTCTTGGTGACTATCTTATATTGATGGCCTCTAGTTATGCTCTTCCCCACAAGTGGAAACATTCTCTCTGTATCCCCTCTATCAAAACCTTTCATCATTTTAAAGCCCTCTATTAGGTCACCCCTCAGCCTTCTTTTTTCAAGAGAAAAGAGACCCAGCCTGTTCATCCTTTCCTGATAGGCATTTCTGGTATCATCCTTGTAAATCCTTTTTACACCCTCTCCAGTGCCTCTATATCCTTTTCATAATATGGTGACCAGAACTGTACGCTGTACTCCGAGTGTGGTCTAACCAAGGTTCGATACAGGTTTAACATAACTTCACAACTTTTCAATTCTATCCCTCTGGAAATAAACCCTAGTGTTTGGTTTGCTTTTTTATGGCCTTGTTAACCTGTGTTGCTACTTTCAGTGATTTGTGTATTTGTACTCCCAGATCCCTTTGCTCTTCTACCCCACTTAGAGTCTTATATTCCAAGTAATAAGTGACCTCCCTATTTTTCTTACCAAAATGTAATACCTCACACATATATGTGTTGAATTTCATTTGCCAATTATACGCTCATTCTTCAAGTTTATTAATGTCTTCTTGTAATTTGTTGCAGTCCTCTTCGGTTTTGACGATCCCTCCAAACTAGGTATCAGCTGCAAATTTAGAAATTGTGTTTTTGATGCCAAAGTCTAAATCATTAATATAAATTCGGAACAACAGTGGCCCCAGCACTGATCCTTGTGGAACGCCACTTCCCACCTTCTGCCACTGTGAATAGCTACCCTTTACTCCTACTGTCTGCTTTCTGTCCTGAAGCCAGCCAGTAATCCATTCTGCTACTTGTCCCCTGACTCCGCATTCTCTGACCTTGTTCATCAGTCTATTATGGGGTACCTTATCGAAGGCCTTTTGAAAATAAGATAAATTACATCTACTACATTGTCTACTCTCTCTGTTACCTCTTCAAAAAATTCAGTGAGGTTGGTCAAGCAAGACTTTCCCTTTTGAAATCCATGCTGACTGTTCATTATTATATTTTGGTTTCTAAATGTTCTTCTATTTCATAGAAACATAGAAGATAGGAGCAGGAGTAGGCCATTCGGCCCTTCGAGCCTGCTCCGCCATTCAATGAGATCATGGCTGATCATCCAAATTCAGTGCCCTGTCCCTGCCTTCTCCCCATATCCCTTGATCCCTTTAGCCTTAAGAAATATATCCAACTCTTTCTTGAATATATTGAATGAACTGGCCTCCACCGCCCTCTGTGGCAGAGAATTCCACAGGTTCACCACTCTCTGGGTGAAGAAATTCCTCCTCATTTCAGTCCTAAATGGCTTACCCCTTATCCTTAGACTATGACCCCTGGTTCTGGACTCCCCGGCCATCAGAAACATCCTCCCTGCATCTAGTCTGTCCAGGCCTGACAGAATTTTATAGGTTTCGATGAGATCCCCTCTCAATCTTCTAAACCCCACTGAGTATAAGCCCAATCGACACAATCTCTCCTCATACGTCATTCCTGCCATGCCAGGTATCAGCCTGGTGAATCTTCGCTGCACTCCCTCCATGGCAAGAACGTCCTTCCTCAGATAAGGCGACCAAAACTGCACACAATACTCAAGGTGCGGTCTCACCAAGGCCCTGTACAACTGTAGCAAGACATCCTTGTTCCTGTACTCAAACCCTCTTGCAACAAAGGCCAACATACCATTTGCCTTCTTAACCGCCTGCTGCACCTGCATGCTTACCTTCAGCGACTGGTGCACAAGAACACCCAGGTCTCTTTGCACTTCCCCTTCCCCCAATCTATTGCCAGTCAAATAATAATCTGCCTTCCTGTTTTTGCCACCAAAGTGGATAACCTCACATTTACCCACATTATAGTGCATTTGCCATGTTTCTGCCCAATCACCCAACCTGTCCAAATCGTACTGGAGTTTCACGACATCCTCCTCACAGCATACCCTCCCACCCAGCTTTGTGTCGTCTGCAAATTTGGAGATATTACATCCAATTCCCTCGTCCAGATCATTAATATATATTGTGAACAGCTGGGGTCCTAGGACTGATCCTTGCGGTACCCCACTAGTCACTGCCTGCCACTCGGAAAACGACCCGTTTATTCCAACTCTTTGCTTTCTGTCCGCCAACCAGTTCTCTATCCAAGTCAATACCTTGCCCCCAATCCCATGTGCCTTAATTTTGCACGCTAATCTCTTATGCGGGACCTTATCGAAAGCCTTCTGAAAGTCCAAATACACCACATCCACTGGTTCTCCCTTAACTATTTTACCAGTTACATCCTCAAAAAATTCCAGTAGATTAGCCAAGCATGATTTACCTTTTGTAAATCCATGTTGACTTTGTCCGATCCTGTCACTGCTTTCCAAGTGCTCTGCTATTACATCTTTTATAATGGACTCTAGCATTTTCCCCACTACCGATGTCAGGCTTACCGGTCTATAATTCCCCGCTTTTTCTCTACCACCTTTTTTGAATAGTGGGGTAACATTAGCTACCCTCCAATCCATGGGTACTGTTCCAGAGTCTATCGAGTTCTGGAAGATGACCAGCAATGCATCTACTATTTCTAGGGCCACTTCCTTAAGTACCCTGGGATGTAGATTATCAGGCCCTGGGGATTTATCGGCCTTCAGTCCCATCAATTTTCCTAACACCATTTCCCTACAAATACTGATTTCTTTCAGTTCCACCCTTTCCTCAGACCCTATGTTCCCCGACATTTCCGGGAGGTTATTTGTGTTGTGTATGTAACCTGTTCCACCTTAAGAGAGCTTAAGCCTGTTCCACCTTAAGAGATGTACTACTTTCTCAGGCTGCTGTAGACGTAATACCGGGGGTGAACACACCGGTATATAAGCACTGTGCAGTAATCTTGTATTCAGTGTAGTCCCTACCTCCAACCAGTAAAGACCTGTTTTATTGTTACTGATTAAGTCTGAGTATTAATTACTTGAACAACTCTCAGACTTAACACTGGCGACGAGTCAGGTTCTTACCCTGCGGCAGTTATTCCACGGCGGCTTCGTCCACAGACAGGACGTTGAAGAGAGGTTTCAAATCTCACCACCCCACTGGAAGCGACAGGCATTAGGACCCTGAAGCCTCCATCAGCGACTGAAAACTGGAGGACAGAAGACATCCTGCAGCTTCTTTTTCAACCTCTGTGGTGGGTAAGCCGAGCAGCGTGGGCTGCAAAGACAGGGCTGGGGGAAGTCGGAGGTAGAAGGGCCATCGATCGCAATCCCTGATAAGGGCCGCACTCGGGCTGAAAGGCGCAGCGTCGGCAGACACTGAAGGCGCGAGAGCCGCGGTGAAAAGCGCGGGCCATCGATCGCGGCGGAGATAAGGGCCGCACTCGGGGCTGAAGGGAGACGGCGTCGGGGGACGGGTGAAGACCGCCAAGCGCGGGAAAACCGCCATTTTGTGGGCGGAGGACGACGGCAAGAGCGGGAAGCCGCCATCTTGGATAGCAGTAAAAAAAAAATCTGAGAAATTGCAAATCTGATAAAGTACTACAATGCCTAAACACGGGAATATTAGCAACTTTGATAGTGACATCGAAGATTGGGCCATATATGTTGAACGAGTTAAAAATTATTGTAAGGCCAATAAAATTCGTGAGGCTGATAAAGCACTAACATTATTAAATTTAATGGGTGCGAAGACATACGGGCAATTGAAGCACCTGTTATCACCAGATGAACCGGCGGATAAGACGTTCGATGAGATTGTTACTGTCCTGAAAGATCATCTAAACCCCACGCCGCTGATGCTAGCGGAACGATTTAAATTTTACGACAGAAGGCAGCTACAGCATGAAAGCAATGCTGAATATTTGCTGGAATTGCGTAAATTAGCGAAATATTGCCAGTTTGGAACGGGACTGACAGATGCACTACGAGACAAATTTGTGTGTGGTTTATTTAAACAGGATACACAAAAGCGACTGCTCGAGGAGAATGAGCTGACGCTTGAGAAGGCGGTCACTATGGCAGCAGCACACGAAGCCACAGCGAGAGGCACGGCAGTAATGCAGCTACGGTCACCGGAGCTCAGTGCACACAAATTGGGTGTGAGTTCTGGCAAATGTTATCGTTGTGGAAAGACAACGCATGATCAGAACCAGTGTTGGTTTAAAAACCAAGAATGTAGAACTTGTGGTAGGCTTGGACATATAGCTAGAGTATGCAGGTCAGGGAAGAAGACCAGCAACAAGAAGTCACCGCAAGGAAAATACGCAAAAGTACACGAGGTGGCCGAACAGGAGTCCGATTCAGACGCTAGCAGTAATGAACTGGCTGGCTTAAGCAGTATTGAACTGGCTAGCTTAAGGGTACTCAATGTTGGTAAGGGTGCAGACCTCCAGACAATTTGGGTTACTCTTCAGATAGAAGGAGTCCAAGTAAAAATGGAATTGGACACTGGATCGGCATTGTCGGTCATGAATAAGAAAGATTACAGAAGGTTATTCCAACATATTCCCCTACAGGATACGGAGATTATATTGACAACCTACACGGGGCAGAGAGTGTACCCCATCGGGACAATAAAGGTTGCAGTGGCCAACAAGGGCGAAGGAAGTCAAATAATGGACTTATATGTGCTACCGGAGGGAGGTCCACCACTACTAGGCCGGGAGTGGTTTAGAAACATAAATATGGACTGGCATTCGCTAAAAGCCATAAAGAGTGAGAACTCGGTGCAGATAATCAGCCCAGACTCTAGAACTGATGATGGTAAGACCAACCCATGTGCAAAAGACAAAGTTTCAGCACAGAATTCCACTGAGCAACAACAACATAGTTTAACAGAGAATTCTGAGTCTGTCAAGTCTACTGATATGCACATTTTTGAGGGACACTGGGCTCGAACTCAACTCCATTTCAAACTACAACAGCAATTAGAACAAATGATTCGCCGTTTTGAGCAAGAGATGAATGAAATAAAAAAGTTCTTTGTTACAGAGTGGGAGAATCTGGAAAGGCAACAGAAGCAACTGATGGAGAAAATGGAGCAGGAGCACACCAACCATCTGCGCGAGGAGGCCGAACGAATCAAAGCTGATTCAGATTCTGAAGGTGCGTGCCATAATCTGGTGTCAGAAAAGTTAACGGTCAGCCAACTCCTTCATATGCTGAGGGACAAGACTCTGAAATGGGAAAAACTTGAACACGAGCTGCGATCTTCAAAGGAAAAGGGTTCGGAGCTCTCAAAAGTCATTGAGATGGCTGATGTGATGACACAGACTGAAACGACTGCAACAGAGCAGCCATTGGATGCCAAAAGTACGCTGACTCACGTCAATGTAGAACAACAGACTGCTGAAACAGCTGCTCCGGTAGAGGGATTGCATAGTCCGATCAATCAATCTCCAAAGGAAGTTGAAGTATTAAAATCACAAATGAGGTCACTAGTAAACGACTTGCTGAAAGCCCAGAAAAAGCTGGATGCAGAGGTACACATGAAGAAGTCTCTTCAGGAAAGATATCTGGATTTGGAACAAGAGCTGGCTAACGTCCAGCTGGGTATGGAGGAAATAGACGACCCTCTCGCTGACCTGTCGGACGACTCCGAATATTACTATGTCCTGTCCTGCCCAACTTGTAACTTCGACTCCCACCATACAGAAATCATGGAGGAGCACCGAAAGCCTACGGAACATCGGGAGAAGGTGGCTCTGCTACGAAAAAAGGAGGAAGAGAAGGAGGAACTGCGCATGCAGCTGGCAGCTGTGGCAGCTGACAATGGAGCCCAGAAAGTCTCCAAGAAGCAGAAAAGGAAAAGTAAAAACAGAAGATGACCCATCTGAACCATTATCACCTCTACCAGATCACACATGTGGTCCCTCCGAACAGAGCCAAATCAGTTCGGAAGTTCAAGCTGTTAAATCCATGAAAGGACTATTGAATGAGTAACGTGAACCGACTACACCACAGAGATTGAATCTGTGAACTGTTTTCCGCAGAGACTGAATCTGTGATATGTTACGTTAAACATGAAGTTATATATGTATATATGTTATTACGTTATGTTAAATGGGGGGGATGACTATAAAGCTAAGAAGGGAGGAGTGTTGTGTATATAACCTGTTCCACCTTAAGAGAGCTTAAGCCTGTTCCACCTTAAGAGATGTACTACTTTCTCAGGCTGCTGTAGACGTAATACCGGGGGTGAACACACCGGTATATAAGCACTGTGCAGTAATCTTGTATTCAGTGTAGTCCCTACCTCCAACCAGTAAAGACCTGTTTTATTGTTACTGATTAAGTCTGAGTATTAATTACTTGAACAACTCTCAGACTTAACAATTTGTGTCCTCCTTTGTGAAGACAGAACCAAAATATGTATTTAGTTGGTCTGCCATTTCTTTGTTCCCCATTTTATAAGCATATTAAGGGTAAGAGGATATCTAGGGAAAAAATAGGGCCCATTAGGGACAAAAGTGGCAATCTGTGTGTGGAGCCGGAAGATGTAGGAGGGGTTCTAAATGAATTTTTTGCATCTGTTTTCACTATGGAGAGGGACGATGTAGACATAGAAATAGGGCGGGGGGACTGTGATATGCTCGAACATATTAACATCGAGAGGGAGGAGGTATTGGCGGTTTTAGCAGGCCTAAAAATGGATAAATCCCCAGGCCCGGACGAAATGTATCCCAGGCTGCTGTGTGAGGCAAAGGAAGAGATTGCGGGGGCTCTAACACATATATTCAGAACCTCTCTGGCCACAGGGGATGTGCCAGAGGACTGGAGAACCGCTAATGTAGTACCATTATTCAAGAAGGGGAGTAGGGAAAAATCGGCGAACTACAGGCCAGTTAGCCTAACAAAATTCTGAGGGACAAAATTAGTCTCCACTTGGAGAGGCAAGGATTAATCAGGGATAGTCAACATGGCTTTGTCAAGGGAAGATCATGTCTGACTAATTTGATTGAATTTTTTGAGGGGGTGACTAGGTGTGTGGATGAGGGTAACGCAGTGGATGTGGTATACATGGATTTCAGTAAGGCCTTCGATAAAGTCCCGCACAGGAGACTGGTCAAGAAGGTAAGAGCCCATGGAATCCAGGGTGCCTTGGCACATTGGATACAAAACTGGCTTAGTGGCAGAAGGCAGAGGGTGATGGTCGAAGGTTGTTTTTGTGACTGGAAGCCTGTGGCCAGTGGGGTACCACAGGGATCGGTGCTGGGTCCCTTGCTGTTTGTGGTCTACATTAATGACTTGGATATGAATGTAAAGGGTATGATCAGTAAGTTCGCGGATGATACAAAAATTGGTAGGGTGGTAAATAGCGAGGAGGGTAGTCTCAGTCTGCAGGACGATATAGATGGGTTGGTCAGATGGGCGGAACAGTGGCAAATGGAATTTAACCCGGAAAAGTGCGAGGTGATGCACTTTGGGGGGACTAACAAGGCAATGGAATACACAATGAATGGTAAGACCCTAGGCAAGACGGAGGGTCAGAGGGATCTGGGTGTGCAAGTACACAGATCCCTGAAGGCGGCGGAACAGGTGGATAAGGTGGTAAAAAAGGCATATGGGATACTTGCCTTCATTAGCCGAGGCATAGAATATAAGAGCAAGGAGGTTATGATGGAGCTGTATAAAACACTGGTTAGGCCACAGCTGGAATACTGTGTGCAGTTCTGGTCGCCACACTACAGGAAGGATGTGATAGCTTTGGAGAGGGTGCAGAGGAGATTCACCAGGATGTTACCAGGGCTGGAGCGCTTCAGCTATGAAGAGAGACTTGGCAGATTGGGTTTGTTTTCCTTGGAGCAGAGGAGGCTGAGGGGGGACATGATTGAGGTGTACAAAATTATGAGGGGCATAGATAGGATGGATACTAAGGAGCTTTTTCCCTTAGTAGAAGGGTCAATAACTAGGGGGCATAGATTCAAGGTAAAGGGCGGGAGGTTTAGAGGGGATTTGAGAAAAATCTTTTTCACCCAGAGGGTGGTTGGAGTCTGGAACTCACTGCCTGAAAGGGTTGTGGAGGCTGGAACCCTCACAACATTCAAGAAGCATTTGGATGAGCACTTGAAATGCCATAGCATACAAGGCTACGGACCAAATGCTGGAATATGGGATTAGATTAGACAGGGCTTGATGGCCGGTGCGGACACGATGGGCCGAAGGGCCTCTATCCGTGCTGTATAACTCTATGACTCTATTATAAATTCCCCTGATTCTGACTGCAAGGGACCTACACTTGACTTCACCAATCTTTTTCTCTTCACATATCTATAAAAGCTTTTACAGTCAGTTTTTATGTTCCCTGCAAGCTTACTCTCATATTCTATTTTCCCTTTCTTAATTAATCCCTTTGTCCTCCTTTGTTGAATCCTAAACTGCTCCCAATCCTCTGGATTATTGCTTTTTCTGGCCAATTTGTATGTCCCTTCCTTGGATCTTATGCTATCCCTAATTCCCTTGTTAGCCACGGTTGAGTCACCTTTTTTGTTTTATTTTTATGCCAAACTGGGATGAACAAATTCTGTAGTTGTGGTAAACCACTGTTATTGTTGTTGTTGTTGTTGTTGTTACACACTGTTGTACCTATGCATGCCTCAACATGTCTCGGCTGGCTCCACCCACAGGCCCAGGTATAAAGGTGATTGACCTGCAGCCCCCTGCCTTCTTGGAACCCAGTCAACCACGAGAGGCATGCTCTGTTCTTTGCTAATAAAAGCCTTTAGTTACTCTCTTAACTCTCAGTCTTTTATGAGTAATTGATAGCGCATCAGTAGTTCATCCATTCGGTCTTTGAATGTTTGCCATTGCCTATCCACCGTCAACCCTTTGAGTGCCATTCCCCAATCAATCCTACCCAACTCGCTCCTCAGACCATCGTAGTTTCCTTTATTTAAATTGAGGACCCTAGTCTCTGAGTCAACTACTTCATTCTCCATCTTAATGAAGAATTCGATCATATGAAGAATTCGAATTTCCTCCTTTAGTAGGAATTCCATTATTTTTCCTACCACCGATGTTAAGCTGACTGGTCTATAGTTCCCTGGACATATTCTACCTCACTTCTTAAATGTCGGTATTACGTTAGCTATCCGCCAGTCCTCTGACACTACAACTTGTTCTAACAAATTATTAAATATGTGTAGTAATGCCTCTGCTATCTCTTCCCTATATTCTTTTAAAATGCGTGGATGTAATTTGTCTGGTCCAGGGGTTTTATCCTCTTTGAATTTCATTAGTTTATTTAATATTTCTCCTCTTTATTTTAAATGGAGTTATCTCATTTCTAATCTCAGCATCCAATGTCATGTCCACCTGTTCTGTTTCCCTGGTAAATACTGAAGCAAAGTAATTATTTAATACTTGCTGAAGTGCCCGGCGGTGCCGAGGGATTTTTGAGGGGATGTTGTTGTTGGAAGAGAGAGAGAGAGAGAGCGACTGGGGGGAAGAGAGAGCGCGACTGGGGGGAAGAGAGAGCGTGACTGGGGGGCAGAGAGAGCGCGACTGGGGGAAGGGGGGGAAAGGGGAGGGGGGAAGGAGTGGGGGGAAAGGGGGGAAGGATGGAGGGGGGAAAGGGGGAAGGGGAGGGGGGGAAGGAAGGGGGGAGGGGGGAAGGGGGGGTGGAGGGGGGTGGGGGGGAGGAGGAGGGGGAGGGGAGGAGGGGGGTGGTGGAGCGGGGTGGGGGGAGGAGGCGGGAGGGGGGTGGAGGGGGGTGGAAGGGAGGAGGTGGGGGAGGAGGAGGAGGTGGGGGAGGAGGAGGAGGGGGAGGAGGGGGGTTGGAGTGGGGTGGGGGGGACGGGGGGGGAGGGGAGGGGGGAGAGGGGTAGGGGGAGGAAGGGGAGGGGGAGGGGGGAGGGGGGAGGAGAGGGAGGGGAGAGGGGAAAGGAGGGGAGGGGAGGGGGAGGGGGAGAGGAGGGGGAGGGGGAGAGGAGGAGGGGGGAGGGGAGTGGGAGGGGGCGAGGAGGGGGGTGAGGGGGGAGAGGGGGAGGGGAGGGGGGAGATGGGGAGGGGAGAGGGTGAGAGAGGGGGGAGGGGAGAGGGGGTAGGAGAGGGGGGAGGGGAGGGGGGAGAGTAGAAAGGGGGGGGGAGAGGGGGGAGGGGAGGGGGGAAGGACGGGGGAGAAAGGGAGGGGGGAGCCAGCAGACCCTCTCCCCTCTGCCGGCGATGGGGGGGAAGAGGGAAGGAGGGGGAGAGGGGGGAAGGAGGGGGGGAGGGGGGGAGTCCCCGAGCCCCGCCCCCGATCTCCCGATGTCCCGCCCCCGATCTCCCGATGTCGCGAGCCCCGCCCCCGATGTCCCGAGCCCCGCCCCCCGCCCTCCCGAGGCCCGATCTCACGAGGACCGATCTCCCGAGCCCTGCCCCCCGATCTCCCGAGCGCCGATCTCCCGAGGCCCGATCTCCCGAGCCCCACCCCCCCCCCCCGATCTCCCGAGGCTCGCCCCCCGATCTCCCGAGGTCCGATCTCACGAGCCCCGCGCCCCCCCCAGCCCCGATCTGCCGAACCCCGATCTCCCGAGCCCCGCCCCCCACCCGAGCCGGCTTGAAGAGCAGAGAGAGAGACGCCGCCGCGCAACCTACCGCGTGAGGCCCGGCCAGACCCAAGTCGCGCGCGCTGACTCCTGCCCCACCCGCGTTTACTAAGATGGCGGCGGTGGCGACGCTCGGCTCAGGCCCGCCCCCTCCAGCCTTCACAAAGATGGCGGCGATCGCGAGCCGCTTTTTGAGCGCGACGGGTGGTGCCTAGCTCGGGCGTGGCTGGGCAACAGAGGCCCAGGCTTACAGGCCTGGAAAAACGGTGAAAGGTAGGAAAATTCTAGATGTTAGACAAAAGATTTACAAATTAATTAACTTTTTAAAAAAACAGTTTGTGTTTTAAAAGCAACTTTTTTTTGCTGGAAATGTAGATTCGAAAAGAAACACGCAGAAAGTGGGAAAAAGAAATGAAAAGTTTGGAATCAAGATGGCGACGACTCACCTCGGTTCAGAATGATAAGGCCTGCCCACACACGCACTGATTGTTCAACCGTCAGGTCACTGAACTGTACGATTGGTCAATCATCACATCACTCAACTGTAGGATGGCCCGCCCGCACACACAATGAACCCGCCCCCACTCAATGCAAATGAGTGGATAATGAGAGGAATTTTGAACGTTTTTTGGATACCGTCGGCACAATTTTTGTCCGACCGTCGGCACAACTTTTGTCCGAGCAAAAGTAAATACGCCTACAAGAGTCCCCTAATGATGAGCTTTCTTTTGATATAACATATGTGTAGGTACGCTCTATAACTTTTGATTGTATAGCCGGCCAGAGAGACAGACAGAGAGACAGACAGATAGACATATCCTTTTATATATATAGATTTCTGCCATCTCTCCATCAATGCCTGTGATATTATTCTGTCCATCCCTTAGTGGCCCTATTCGCATCCCAGCTTTCCTTTTTTAAATTTATGTGCCTGTAAAATATTTTACTATTTTGTTTTATGTTCCATGATAATTTAGTTTCATAGTTCTTCTTTGCCTTTCTAATTGTTTTTCTGACTTCTCTCCTAATCTCTTAGTATTCTCTCTTGTCATGCTCTCCCCTGCTGTCCATGTACTTAGTGTATGCCTCTTTCCTTACCTTCAATTTTTCACTTATGGCTTTATTCATCCATGGTGTCTCATTAGTATTTGCTTGTTCTTGTTTATTAGCGGAATATATTTTCCCCGGAATCTGTTGAACACCATTTTACATATTTCCCACTGCTGTTCTACATCATTGTTTGCCAATATTGTTGTCCATTTTATTTTCCCAATTCTGTTCTCAGCCCCGCAACATCGGCTTTTTACCAATCTATTACCCTGTTCTTCGTCATACTTACGTCCTTCTAAGTTGTTATCTTAAAGCGTATTATATGATGCTCACTATTGCCTAGATGTTCCCCTACTTTTACTTCTTTTATCTGCTCTGGTTCATTCCCCATTACTAGATCCAATAGCGAATCCTCCCTTGTTGGGCTTTTTACATATTGGGTTAGGAAGGAGGCCTGAAAGCATTGTAGGAACTCCATTCCTTATCCCCTTTACCTACCTCTTCTGGCCAATTACCATCGGGGTAGTTGAAATCTCCCACGATTATTATTCTGTTTTTTACTAATTTCCCTAGTTTGTTTGCATATTCCTTCCTCCACCTCCCTTCCACTGTTAGGTGGTCTGTAGTCTACCCCTATTAGCATGATTGATATTTTAGTATCTTTTATTTCTATCCACATGGATTCCATTTCTGTTTTGCTGATAGCTGCATCACTTTTTTCTACTGTCATTATGTTATCCATAATAAGTACAGCTACTCCATTTCCCCTTGTTCCCTCTCTATCTTTTCTATGTTATACCCTGCAATGTTTAATTCCCTGTCCTAATTTTTCTGTAGCCATGTCTCAGTAATCCCTACCATGTCCAGTTCCTCACAATGTATATATGATTATTTTCCGTACCTGTTCATGACATTTTAATGATCTATGTACCTGGGCCCCAAGTCTCTTTGGACCTCCACTGTTTTTAGCTTTTCACATTTGCCTACTTTGAAATCCATTTGCCACAGTTTTGCCATTCGCTTAATCTGTCGATAACCGTTGTAATTTTATGATTCCATCTACAATGTCTACAATGCCCCCGATCTTTGTGTCATCGGCAAATTTGGATATATGACTTTGCCATCATCTAAGTTATTAATAAATACTGTGAATAGTTGAGGCCCCAACACAGATCCCTGTGGGACTCCACTCGTCACATCCTACCAATTTGAATACCTACCTATTATCCCTACTGCCTGTCTCCTGCCCCTCAGCCAATTTTCGAACCAGGTCAATAATCTGCCCTCAATTCCATGGGCTTTTTAAAAATTATTCGTTCCTGGGACGTGGCCATCGCTGGCAAGGCCAGCATTTATTGTCCATCCCTAATTACCCTTGAGAAGGTCTGCATGGTGAAGTACTCCCATAGTGCTATTAGGGAGGGAGTTCCAGGATTTTGACCCAGCGACTATGAAGGATCGACAATATAGTTCCATGTCAGGATGGTGTGTGACTTGGAGGGCAACTTGGAGGTGGTGGTGTTCCTATGCGCCTGCTGCCCTTGTCCTTCTAGGTGGAAGAGGTTGTGGGTTTGGAAGATGCTGTCGAAGCAGCCTTGGCGAGTTACTGCAGTGCATCTTGTGGATGGTCCTCACTGCAGCCACGGTACACCGGTGGTGGAGGGAGTGAATATTTAAGGTGGTGGATGGGGTGCCAATCAAGCGGGCTGCTTTATCCTGGATGGTGTCGAGCTTCTTGAGTGTTGTTGGAGCTGCACTCATCCAGGTAAGTGGAGAGTATTCCATCTCACTCCTGACTTATGTCTTGTAGATTGTGGAAAGGCTTTGGGGAGTCAGGTGGTGAGACACTCGCTGTAGAATACCCAGCCTCTGACCTGCTCTTGTAGCCACAGTATTTATGTGGCTGGTTCAGTTAAGTTTCTGCTCAATGGTGACCCCCCAGGATGTTGATGTTGGGGGATTAACCGATGGTAATGTCGTTGAATGTCAAAGGGCGGTGATTAGAAACGTGGAAACATAGAAAAATAGGAGCCTGCCAATTGGCCCTTTGAGCCTGCTCTGCCATTCAATATGATCATGGCTGATCCTCTATCTCAATAACATATTCCCGCTCTCTCCCCATACCCCTTGGTGCCTTTTGTGTCTAGAAATCTATTGATCTCCTTCTTAAATATATTCAGTGACTTGGTCGCCACAGCCTTCTGTGGTAGAGAATTCCACAGGTTCACCACCCTCTGAGTGAACAAATTTCTCCTCATCTCAGTCCTAAATATTCTACCCCGTATCCTGAGACTGTGACCACTCGTTCTAGACCCCCCAGCCAGGGGAAACATCCTCCCTGCATCTAGCCTGTCTAGCCCTGTCAGAATTTTATACGTTTCAATGAGATCTCCTCTCATTCTTTTAAACTCTAGTGAATACAGGCCTAATCGACCCAATCTCTCCTCATACGACAGACACTCTCTTGTTGGAGATAATCATTGCCAGGCACTTGTGTGGCATGAACGCTACTTGCCACTTATCAGTCGAAGCCTGAATGTCATCCAGGTCTTGCAGCAAGCGGGCATAGACTGCTTCATTATCTGAGGAGTTGCAAATGGAACTGAACACTGTGCAATCATCAGCGAATATTCCCATTTCTGACCGTATGTTGGAGGGAAGGTCATTGATGAAGCAACTGAAGGTGGTTGAGCTTAGGACACTGCCCTGAGGAACTTCTGCAGTCTTGTCCTGGGGCTGAGATAATTGGCCTCCAACAACTACAACCATCTTCCTTTGTGCTAGGTATGACTCCAGCCAGTGGAGAGTCTTTCCCCTGATTCCCATTGACTTCAATTTTATTTGGGCTTCTTGACGCCACACTTGGTCAAATGCTGCCTTGACGTCAAGGGCAATCACTCTCACCTCACCTCTGGAATTCAGCTCTTTTGACAATGTTTGGACCAAGGCTGTAATGAGGTCGGGAGCTGAGTGGTCCTGGTGGAACCCAAACTGAGCATCGGTGAGCAGGTTATTGGTGAGTAAGTGCCGCTTGATAGCACTGTCGTCAACACCTTCCATCACTTTGCTGATGATTGAGAGTAGACTGATGGGGCGGTAATTGGCCGGATTGGAGTTGTCCTGCTTTTTGTGGACAGGACATACCTGGGCAGTTTTCACCCCAGGGACTGCAGCGGTTCGAGAAGGCGGCTCACCACCACCTTCACAAGGGCAATTAGGGATGGGCAATAAATGCTGGCCTTGCTAGCGATGCCCACATCCCATAAACGAATTTTTAAAAAATGACCACATTGTCAGGTAGGTGCCGTTGTTGTAGCTGTACTGGAACAGCTTGGCTAGAGGCGCAGCTAGTTCTGGAGCACAAGTCTTCAGCACAACAGCCAGGGTATTGTCGGGGCCCATAGCCTTTGCTGTATCCAGTGTGCTCAGCCATTTCTTGATATCACGTGGAGTGAATTAAATTGACTGAACACTGGCTTCTGTGAAGGTGGGGTCCTCAGTATGAGGCCGAGATGGATCATCCACTCAGCACTTTTGGCTGAAGATGTTTGCAAACGCTTCAGCCTTTTCTTTTGCACTCCCATTCTGGGCTCCACCATCATTAAGGATGGGGATGTTCAGGGAGCCTCTTCCTCCCCTCAGTTTTTTAATTGTCCACCACCATTCATGACTGGATGTGGGAGGACTGCAGAGCTTTAATCTGATCCATTGGTTGTGGGATCACTTAGCTCTGCCTATAGCATGCTGCTTCCATTGTTTAGCATGCATGTAGTCCTATCTTGCAGCTTTCCCAGGATGGCACCTCATTTTTAGGTACGCCTAGTGCTGCCCCTGACATGCTGTTCTACACTCCTCATTGAACCAGGGTTGGTCACCTGGCTTGATGGTAATGGTAGAGTGAGGGATATGCTGGGCTATGAGGTTACAGATTATGGTGGAATACAATTCTGCTGCTGCTGCTGGCTGTTGTGGAGTATTTTAAACCAACACTCGACACAAGGTTTTAGATCGATAGTCAAGTTGTCTTTATTGCACCGGTGGGGAAACAGTCTGCTCTGTCTTAGCCAGACCTTTCCAAATTGTTACAGAAAACACGACATTTTTATACATTACAATAAGCATGGCCACCTCATGCTAAATTCAGTCCTGTCACCTGATTGGATCTTGGCCTGCATGCACCTTCACGGATTGGTTACGAATCTTAATATAAACATGTATAAGCTGCCTCTTCAATCAATCACTCAAACTGCTGAATGCTAATTAAAAGATACCTTGGAATGTACCCTAGGTAATAAAGTTCTTACGGGCAGTTGAAATGCTGGACATCCTGTCTCCATTTAATTGTTTTATATCTCTCCAAAGGTCAGCTATCTTTGACCGCATCTTTATGGATGTGGTCTTTCATGGCAGTCCCTGTCTTCCTTATACTATTCAGTGAAACCGCCAGCGATGTCAGTTTAATTCTTTCCCCACTGCAATCCCCCCTTTTGGTACTTGGCCCTTGCCCAAGTTAAACCACATGTATAAGCATCGCTGTGCCTCCTGCCCCATGCGGTGATCAGGCGCTGGTTCGGGAGGCCCTGCATACCCATCATGCTTAGAGCAAACTTGTGTTTTCCAACTCTTTCCGACTTGCTTTAGCTCTTTGTTTGGTCCGTTTCTTTTTACAAGCGGTGCATGCTGCTATTCCCCATCCTATAGCCATGACTAACTGTACTATCACTAATACATGAGAAATGAGGCGGATCCATGGGTGTATGTTGACATTCATTCCCCAATCCCACAGCATCTCATACCACGGGACTTCCTGTAGCTCTACCTCTATGTCCCTTTCTAATTCCCCAAGATTCCTTTGCAACACTATGTATTGTTTCACCATCTTACTTAAATCCTCTTTCATTTCTTGCAGATCCTCTTGCAGGCGGGGTATTGGGGCCCCTACCGGATCTTCATAATTGACCAACTCATCCTTTAGACTATTTGCCACATTTAGTTTTATCTCCTCCCTTGAATGTACATACACCAATCTGGTGTGTCCAATTGTCACAGGGATCTTTGGCGTAAAACAGAAGTTAGGCATTGTGATTGCACATACAAGGTTACTATATTGGTACTCAGTCTCTGTGGTGGCTATACAATACTCCCCTTCGCCTCTATATCCCAAGCAGGTGTGATGGTGATCAACATGTGATAATTCCAACACACATCCCTCTGTCTTATTATAGCCGCACTCATCCTTAGGGCCTTCTCCTACCGGATGTGGGCATATCGTAAGCGTGCCTTTCCCGTGGCATCCGTTTAGGGAGACTCTTTTCATAGTACCATTCTTCCTGATGGCATAGGTATCAATTGGATAGTATTGGAGGTATGTCTCACCCCTCACTATGCCTATGTTTGTTACCTGGTACTGTGGGTATGGAGTCATGTCTAGTCCCACCACTGGTATCAGGAGTACCATGCCTATCATTGCTGTCACTTCTGCTTTACATTTTTGTATCACCGGATATACTTTGGTCATCCCTTTGAAGGTACAAGCACTCAGAGGGCCCGGATTCTGGTTCATGCCATGGAGCTGTGTGCTGTTAATCCAGTCTGGTACCTCGCCTTGCTGTATCTGTGCCAGATTATGTTTTAACTGTCCGGTGATCCATTGGCCATAGGCATGACACACTCCTCGCCCTACCCCGTCTTTTGCCTGTTCCTCATCTCTATAGTTTAGTTTGTTGATAATGCTAGCATGGTCCTCTATAACCTTGATTCCCTCAAGTAATTTCCTTATCGTATGTCCTCCCAACTCTGATCCTTGTTGAACCAAACCAGTTTCCTTCTCTAAAATCTGTTGTATTACCTTTTGTAGTCGTTCCACACTACTTTGAACTCCTTGTATATCTAGGGCATTAATGAATGATGTCCCCGTGTTTATTCACGTGAGTATATCGGTTCCTAAG
Organism: Somniosus microcephalus; assembly: GCF_052327205.1. Classification (NCBI taxonomy): domain Eukaryota; kingdom Metazoa; phylum Chordata; class Chondrichthyes; order Squaliformes; family Somniosidae; genus Somniosus; species Somniosus microcephalus. The sequence goes on along the minus strand of NC_140988.1, from coordinate 391,644,861 downwards.
CTCCTCTTAATCCTTTGGTGGAATGCAGCATGTCCCCTAAAATTAGTGGCCCCTGTCGCATCAGCAGCTTGGTTAGTTACATTCATATATGCATACAATTCTCTAGTTTTAGTAAACCTTTCACAATATCCTGGCCATTGTAACATGGTTAAGTTCATTAGTACCGGTACAATTTTATGTCTCACGTTATCATACAATTGTTCTCCCTTGGTGAATAATACTAGTCCATTCATAGGTGCAGGTTTCATATCTGGACATTGTAGCATCCTCGGTTCGCTTGTCTCTTCTTTCTGTGTATTGGGACATGGTGCTGCTTCTTCATCAGTACTTGTCGTGTAATGTGGGATGTCCCTTCACTTATTTCGTGATGCATACGATTCCCAGCAGTAATCCCACCTTCTTGGTGAAGTTTCCCTGTAAATTAAGCAGAAGCCTGGTCGTCACCAAAGGTTAGTTTATCTCCGGTGTTTATTCCATTGTTCCTGTGGGATTTAAGATCAGATGGGTTATTGTTGCACCGTTTTACTTAAGTCCAATGTTTCCATCTACCCTTTCCCCCCATATCGATACATATCATGACCAGCGCACGTATCGCTGGTCATGATAACCTAAAATGGTCCAGTCCATCTAGGTGAGAATCCCGATCTCTCTGGCAATATTTTAACAAATACCTGCTCGCCCACCTTGGGTAGGGGCTCCAAGGCCCCTGCTTTTGTGTATTTTTATCTCTGATGTCTTGTTGTTCTTTAACTTTTTGTTTGAACTCCTTCAATTGATCATCCAATGTTTGTACGTATTTCCTAATGGCCTTGCTTAAGGCTGTTTTCAGGGTTCTGTTCATTCGCTCTACCATGCCTGAGCTTTGCGGATGATAGGGGATATGGAACTTCTGTCTTACTCCTAGTAGCTTACAACTTCTTTCATTACCTTTCCTGTAAAGTGGGTACCTTGATCTGAATCTATTTGCAACGGGACCCCCCCATCTCGGTATCACGTCGTATGCAAATATTCGGACCACAGTCTGAGCACTGCAGTCTCTGGTGGGGAATGCTTCCACCCACCTTGTAAACTGGTCTATGATCACTAGATAGTATTTCTTCCCTCTGCTGTTATTCTACCTACTGCTATTGGTGTTGGCATCTCTGTGTCCGCTGCTGCTCTTGCTGCCTGATCAGCGAACATATTTCCTTTTTGTTGCTTGCTCACTATCTTACGGTGTGCTTTTATTTTAATCACTGCTACCTCCTCATGCTGTACGTGTCCTCCTCCGGAGGTTACATATCCTCTCCTATTCCACGCTGTCATATAATCATGTACTACCCCAAACGCATATCTACTGTCTGTATATATATTTACTCGTTTTCCTTTTGCCAATTTCAATGCTTCCATGAGAGCCACTAGTTCTGCTACCTGCGCTGAGGTTCCTCCTTCAAGCCCTCCCTTTGTGACTGTTTCTCCATTCTCGGATACTACTGCCCAACCAGTGTGTGGCTCCCCATTTATATCTCAGCGAGATCCGTCAACATAAAAGGTGTTTTCGGGATCTTCAAGGGGCGATTCTGATACAGTTCCTCTGACCACTTCTTCGATTACTAACTGACACTCGTGTGCCTCACCCTCTGATAGCATTCCCTCTGCGGGGTTGACTCTATGTTCCCTTATAATCTGGACTAATCTGTCCTTGGGTATCAATACTGCTTCCCAAGCTGCCCTCCTTTTGTCTGATACAGCCTTCATTTTGCCTGTGTTTAGCAGGTCCACCACTGTGTGTTGTGTGTGTAATATCAGCTGTCCTGACATAGTGACGGACTCGCATATCCGCACCGCCCATGTGGCACAGTCGAGGGCCGCCACGCATCTCGCCATTCCTTTAGCCACGGGGGTTTGTTGGGTGGAGTAATAGGCAATTGGCCTCATATCTCCCCATACTCTTGGGTGACTACAGCATTATAGAAGTTCCCGTCTATACTATAGTATATATGGAATGGTTTGACTAGATTTGGCAATCCTAGTGCGGGTGCGGATGTCAGGGCTGCTTTTAATTTTACATAAGCCTTGTCATGCTCCGATTCCCATTCTATCTTATCAGTGGCGGGTCTCCCCCTTTAACTAACCGTTAAATCGGCTCTGCTTTCCCTGCAAAGTCTGATATAAAATTCCTGCAGTAGTTAAACAGTCCCAACACTTTCCTTACTCCCCGGACGGTCACAGGCCTTGGCATGTCTTTTATGGCTGCCTTTCATTCCTGCGGGAGTGCCTTATAACCCCCGGCTAATCTCGTGTCCTAGATACTTTACTTTGGATAGTCCAACCTGTGCCTTTTTGGGGTTCAATTTAAAGCCAGCTTTCTTAAGTGTCTGGAGGGTGGCTAGTAATGCTCCCATGTGTCCTTTGGCATCCTCTGATGCAATCATTATGTCATCGACATATTGGAGTAGGGCACTCTGATACTTTGATGGGTCTAACTCGCCTAAGGCTTGACTCAGTACATGGTGGAATATATTTGGACTATTGTCTTCTTCTTCTTAGGCAGTCCCTCGGAACCGAGGATGACTTGCTTCCAAATTAAAAATGAGTTCGCAGGTGACTGATTAGTCCAATGCGGGACCTACAGTCTCTGTCACAGGTGGGGCAGACAGTGGTTGAAGGGGTGGGTGGGTGGGGTGCTTGGGTTGACGTGCGCTCCTTGCGCTGCCTGCGCTTGGCTTCCGCTTGCTCCCGGCGAAGAGAGTGTTCGGCGCCTTCCCAGATGCTTCTTCTCCACTTTGTGCGGTCTTGGGCCAGGGATTCCCAGGTGTCGGTGGGGATGTTACACTTTTTCAAGGAGGCTTTGAGGGTGTCCTTGAAGCATTTCCTCTGCCCACCTGGGGCTTTCTTGCCGTGCCAGAGCTTCGAGTAGTGCGCTTGTTTTGAGAGTCTCGTATCGGGCATGCGAACAATGTGACCCGTCCATCGGAGCTGATCGAGCGTGGTCAAAGCTTCGATGCTGGGGATGTTGGCCTGAGCAAGAACACTGACGTTGGTGCGCCTATCCTGCCAATGGATTTGCAGGATCTTGCGGAGGCAGCGTTGGTGGTACCTCTCCAGTGCTATTGTGGTACAGAGGTACTATTGTGGAACCCCTGCGGGACCCTGGTCCATGTATACTGTCTATCCCCGACAGTAAAGGCGAGTTTCCCTTTGTGATTCCTCTGCCAATGGTATGGACCAGAACCCGTTCGCTGTATCCAAGACTGTAAATATTTTAAAGTCTGGTTTCAGACCATTAAATATCTTATTCAATGCGGTCGACACAAATTTACACCAACCAGAATTTCAACGTGGCCACAATAAAAGTCTGGTTTTAATAGGTTAATTAACCTCATAGCTCCAATCCAATCCAGATCAATTTTTTTTACCTAACCAGTTTCACTTGAAAAAGAAAGAAACCATAGCTTCATTAACAAACATAAATATGCAAATTAATTTTCTTCCAGGCACATTGGCGACTGTGACTTCAAGGCTGAAGCTTATGTTTTGTAAAACAATTAACAAACTTAAAACAACACACGCTTGTCCATCATTCAAGTCAAGTCTTCAAAGGGTTAAACAGCTTTTAGCTCTCTGTACAAAAGAGTGGGTGGAGCTAAAACAAACACAACAGACATTTTCTTTTCAAAGACAGAAAACTTCCACACTTTTAACACACACTTTCACACAAACTGAGATTCCAGCATTCCTTTTAAGATTCCTTTCACTCAGCAAATCCTGGATTTTACTTGTTTTGGACAATATCTGTGTCGATAAAACGTAAAAATGTTTCCTTATTCACGTTCTTAAATTACTGGTACTCGGGTACAATGTTGGCACATGTTTTCGGTCCAAATTTGAGTACGTCTACTCAACTCATAATATGTGTGAGCCACTAAAATGATGGCTTTTTCTTCCTTTAATTTTGTTTCTTTAGCCCACCATTCTCTTTGTTTGGCCGGTGGGTCTTTCGGTTGCCAATCGTTTTTAACCATTTTGTCAATTAATCTTTTATTTTTGTCCACTAAATAGCGTGTCAGAGACCCCACCGGTCCCCACTGGAGTTTTTCACTTCCCGTGGTTAATTGTTGTCAGCGGTACCTCCCTTACTTTACTCTCGCAGAGTGAGACCGTACTTACAACAGCAGTTGTCAGTGGTACGTCCCTTACTTTACTCTCACAGTGTGAGATGGTACTTGTAACCGGAGTTGTCAGCGGTACCTCCCTTACTTTACTCTCGCAGAGTGAGACCGTACTTACAACAGCAGTTGTCAGCGGTACGTCCCTTACTTTACTCTCGCAGTGTGAGATGGTACTTGTAACCGGAGTTGTCAGAGGTACCTCCCTTACTTTACTCTCGCAGTGTGAGATGGTACTTGTAACCGGAGTTGTCAGCGGTACCTCCCTTACTTTACTCTCGCAGTGTGAGATGGTACTTGTAACCGGAGTTGTCAGAGGTACCTCCCTTACTTTACTCTCGCAGTGTGAGATGGTACTTGTAACCTGAGTTGTCCGAGGTACCTCCCTTACTTTACTCTCGCAGTGTGAGATGGTACTTGTAACCGGAGTTGTCAGCGGTACCTCCCTTACTTTACTCTCGCAGTGTGAGATGGTACTTGTAACCGGAGTTGTCAGCGGTACCTCCCTTACTTTACTCTCGCAGTGTGAGATGGTACTTGTAACCGGAGTTGTCAGCGGTACCTCCCTTACTTTACTCTCGCAGTGTGAGATGGTACTTGTAACCGGAGTTGTCAGAGGTACCTCCCTTACTTTACTCTCGCAGTGTGAGATGGTACTTGTAACCGGAGTTGTCAGAGGTACCTCCCTTACTTTACTCTCGCAGAGTGAGACCGTACTTACAACAGCAGTTGTCAGAGGTACCTCCCTTACTTTACTCTCGCAGAGTGAGATGGTACTTACAACAGCAGTTGTCAGAGGTACCTCCCTTACTTTACTCTCGCAGAGTGAGATGGTACTTACAACAGCAGTTGTCAGAGGTACCTCCCTTACTTTACTCTCGCAGAGTGAGATGGTACTTACAACAGCAGTTGTCAGAGGTACCTCCCTTACTTTACTCTCGCAGTGTGAGATGGTACTTGTAACCGGAGTTGTCAGAGGTACCTCCCTTACTTTACTCTCGCAGAGTGAGACCGTACTTACAACAGCAGTTGTCAGAGGTACCTCCCTTACTTTACTCTCGCAGTGTGAGATGGTACTTGTAACCGGGGTTGTCAGAGGTGTGATGAAATATGCCTTCATCAGACCTGCTTGTATTTTACCTGCTTGTATTGTGTGAACCACACCCTTTTGTTCCTATTGTGTGTATTGGCTACGCCCCTGTCTTTTGCCATATAAAGGTCTCAGGAGCTGTATGAGTCATTCACTACCAGACGAACCCGATGTGGGAAGACCTGCTATGCTGCTATGTTCTTAGTGATTAAAAGCCTTCAGTTGAATCCTTGTCTTTGAGTCATTGATGGCATATCAATTTTAATCACTAAAACACCAAGATGGATCGACTCCTGAAACCAGAGCGCTTGGATCTGGACCCCCATGCCTCAGACGCAGCCACACAGTTCGGACACTGGTTCCAATGCTTCGAATTTTTCATTGCAAACTCATCCACTGCCATAGCCGCAGCCGAAACCGCTACCGGAGACATGAAACTGGGATTCCTGCGAAACTGGGTGAGCCATCGGGTCTCCCCTCTCATCCAAGATGCCACCAGCTACGAGGATGCCTGCACCATCCTGAAGGCCCACTACGTGCGGCCAATAAACGTGGTGTACGCCAGGCATCTTCTGGCTACTCGCACGCAGCGGCATGGTGAGTCACTAGAGGACTTTATACTAAACCTAAAAGTACTGGGCAGAGACTGTAACTGTAAGGCCGTGTCTGCCATCGTGTACACGGAGGAGCTGATTCGAGACTCCCTTATTGCGGGCCTCAGTTCAAATTATATTCGGCAGAAACTGTTTGAAAAGGAGGGACTGGACTTAAAACAGGCTTTAGATATAGCGCGATCGCTGGATATGGCCCAGAGGAACTCTGAATCCTGTTCCCCAGGCCACGCGGCCCACTCCGCCTCGTGCGCGCCGTGGGGGCCGCCATCTTGGAAGCCATCTTCACCTCCCAGGTCTCAGGCCAGCCCAGCACCATCGGAGCCCCAGCCTCCACCCAGGAGCCCCACTACTGCCGCGATGCATCGGGGCCCGAAATGCTACTTCTGCGGTCAGGACAAACACTCCAGGCATCTGTGCCCAGCGAAGGGCACCACCTGTTTTAAATGCGGGAAGAAAGGACATTTCAGCAAAGTCTGCAGAGGGAACCCCGCCTCCAACTCCACCACCGCCACGTGCGCGCCGTGGGAGCGGCCATCTTGGAAGCCATCTTGTCCACCCTCATGGAGTCCACCATCTTGCCCCGACTACACGGACCTCCAGGACCCACTGGTGGCCTCGATCACAGTGGATCAATCCATGCCACATCCGTTGTCTAAATCGATGATGAACATAGAGGTAAACGGGAACAAGGTTAAATGCTTGATTGACTGCGGGAGCACCGAAAGCTTTATTCATCCTAGCCTGGTAAAACGACTTTCTCTAACGATAGTCCCCACACAGGGCAAAATCGCCATGGCCGATAAGACTCATACCTCAAAAATTACAGGTTTCTGCGCGGTTATGTTGTCGGTAAAAGGCAATGATTACAGAGATTTTAAACTATTGATAATGCCAGATCTCTGTGTGAGCGTGATCTTGGGTCTGGACTTCCAGTGCCACCACCAAAGTATCACGCTTACCTACGGTGGGTCCCAGCCGCCCCTCACAGTGTGCGGTCTGGCTACCCTGAAGGTCAAGCCGCCCTCTCTGTTCGCCAACCTCGCACCCAACTGTCGACCCATAGCGACCAAGAGTAGGCGGTACAGCTGGGAGGATAGACGGTTCATTGCGTCGGAAGTAGAAAGACTCAAGCGGGAGGGTATCATCGAATGCAGTACCAGCCCGTGGCGCGCCCAGGTAGTAGTAGTTAAGGGTAGCGAAAAGAAGCGGATGGTGATAGATTATAGCCAGACGGTTAATCTATACACCCAGCTAGACGCCTACCCTCTGCCCCGCATAGCGGATATGGTTAACCAAATCGCGCAATACCGGGTGTTTTCCACCATCGACCTAAAATCGGCATACCACCAGCTCCCCATTAGGCTGGAGGACCGTCCATACACCGCCTTCGAGGCGAACGGACGTCTCTACCACTTCCTCAGAGTCCCCTTTGGGGTAACGAACGGGGTCTCGGTCTTCCAGCGGGAGATGGACCGCATGGTCGATGAGAACCAGTTAACAGCCACCTACCCATACCTAGACAACGTCACCATCTGCGGCCATGACCAGCAAGACCACGACTCGAACCTCGCGAGATTTCTGAAAACCGCCCTCAGACTCAATCTCACCTACAACGAGGATAAGTGTGCCTTTAGCACCACGCGCCTCTGTATCCTGGGCTGCGTGGTGGAAAACGGGGAAATCGGTCCGGACCCCGACCGATTGCGCCCCCTACGGGAGCTACCCCTACCAAACACTCCCAAGGCCCTGAAAAGGTGCCTGGGGTTCTTCTCCTATTACGCCCAATGGGTCCCCAATTATTCCGACAAGGCCCGTCCCCTCCTGAAATCAACGTCCTTCCCGCTCACAGCCGAGGCCCACGCCGCCTTCAACAGCATTAAACACAACATTGCGAAGGCTGCGCTGCGGGCAGTGGACGAAAACATCCATTTCCAGGTCGAAAGCGATGCGTCCGACTTCGCTTTAGCAGCCACCCTCAACCAGGATGGGCGGCCCGTAGCCTTTTTCTCAAGAACCCTCCAAGGGCCCGAGATCAGGCACTCCTCGGTAGAGAAGGAGGCCCAGGCCATAGTGGAGGCAGTGCGGCACTGGAGGCACTACCTAGCCGGCAAATGCTTCACCCTGCTTACCGACCAGCGGTCGGTAGCCTTCATGTTTAACAACAAACAGAGGGGGAAGATCAAGAACGACAAAATTCTGAGGTGGCGGATCGAACTCTCCACGTTTGAGTACGACATAATATATAGGCCGGGGGCCCTCAACGAATCCCCCGACGCCCTATCACGAGGGATGTGTGCCAGCATCCAGGGGGACAGGCTACAGGGCCTCCACAATGGCCTCTGCCACCCGGGGGTCACCCGGCTATTCCACTTTATAAAATCCCGTAACCTGCCCTATTCCATCGAGGAGGTCCGGTCTATGACCAGGGACTGCCGCACCTGTGCGGAATGCAAGCCCCGTTTTTTCAGACCCGACCGAGCCCACCTGATCAAAGCTACACGGCCATTCGAGCGCCTGAGCTTAGATTTCAAGGGACCACTCACCTCCACCGACCGCAATGTGTACTTTCTCAACATTGTGGACGAGTACTCCCGCTTCCCATTCGCCTACCCCTGCCCAGATATGACCAGTGCCACGGTCATCAAGTGCCTCGGCAACCTGTTTTGCACGTTCGGCTGCCTAACTACATCCACACTGACAGGGGGGCGTCATTCATGAGCGATGAACTGCGCCAATACCTGCTGTCGAAGGGGATAGCCACGAGTCGGACCACTAGTTATAACCCCCGGGGTAATGGGCAAGTGGAGAGGGAGAACGCGACAGTGTGGAAGGCGGTCACCTTAGCACTAAGGTCTAAAGGCCTCCCCACCTCCCGCTGGCAGGAGGTCCTCCCAGACGTACTCCACTCGATAAGGTCGCTACTGTGTACTGCTACGAACGCCACTCCTCACGAGAAGATGTTTGCTTTTCCCCGCAAATCAACCTCAGGAGTATCCCTACCCTCGTGGCTCTCCACCCCAGGGACAGTCCTGTTACGGAAGCATGTGAGGGGCCACAAAACGGATCCCCTCGTGGAGGCAGTACACCTACTCCACGCAAACCCACAGTACGCGTACGTCAAGCACGCCGACAGGCGTGAAGACACCGTGTCCATAAAGGACCTCGTCTCGGCAGGAAGCGACGACGACGACCCATCACCACCACCCCCAGAAGAACCTCCACCATCCCCAGAGGTATCCTCACCACCCCCAGAAGTACCTGCAACACCCCCAGCACATGGGTATGCCCGGGAGGGCACCACGGACTCCCGGTCGGAACCCGAGGTACTGTTGCGACGTTCAGGAAGGACTATCACACCCCCGGACAGACTAAATCTGCAGAAGGGGTGAATGTGATGAAATATGCCTTCATCAGACCTGCTTGTATTTTACCTGCTTGTATTGTGTGAACCACACCCTTTTGTTCCTATTGTGTGTACCACATCCTTTTGTTCCTATTGTGTGTATTGGCTACGCCCCTGTCTTTTGCCATATAAAGGTCTCAGGAGCTGTATGAGTCATTCACTACCAGACGAACCCGATGTGGGAAGACCTGCTATGCTGCTATGTTCTTAGTGATTAAAAGCCTTCAGTTGAATCCTTGTCTTTGAGTCATTGATGGCATATCAAGAGGTACCTCCCTTACTTTACTCTCGCAGAGTGAGACCGTACTTACAACAGCAGTTGTCAGAGGTACCTCCCTTACTTTACTCTCGCAGAGTGAGACCGTACTTACAACAGCAGTTGTCAGAGGTACCTCCCTTACTTTACTCTCGCAGTGTGAGATGGTACTTGTAACCGGAGTTGTCAGAGGTACCTCCTGATGCGCTATCAATTCTAATAAAAGGCTGGGCAGAGTACAGAACGACAGGCTTTTATTAACTACTGAATTGCACTTCAGACAGATCAGGACTATGCCTCTAGTGGACGACCGAATGCCAGGAGCTGCCATGCGGCCGCTCTTATACTCGGTAGCCCAGGGGCGGAGTCAGCTGAGGCATAGTCAGGCACAACAGTGAAACAAGAGTGAACGACAACAACAACAACAACAACAGTGAACACAGTGAACTACAGTGGTTTACCACATTCACCCCTCGTTTAAAATTAAGTCCGGCGGGGTGAAGTGTATCAAAAGTTCGAGTAGGCGAGTCAGTCGGGCGGCCTCGTTTGCCGTCGAGATCTTCGTGGCGACGGTTGCGATGGTACAGCTTCCCACGACGCGTCTTGAGCGGGGTCCAGCACCGGCGTATCGTCCCCTTTGGTGTTGGGTGGGCGAGTGGACTCCGGCTGGTCCTGGGGGCGCGGCATGCCGTCTACTGGGGTGGAATGGACAGGGGTGAGAATTGGGTCTACAGAATTTTGGGCCGTGTCGGAGGGGGTCGTGGTGGGGGGCAATGGTGGCGGGTCAGTGGACCCGGAGGGTGCCAGATCTCTAATGGAGACTGTATCCTCCCGCCCGTCCGGGTATGCCACGTAGGCGTACTGGGGGTTGGCATGGAGGAGGTGAACCTTCTCTACCAGGGGAGCCGTTTTGTGGGACCTTACATGCTTCCTCAGCAGGACGGGCCCTGGGGATGTCAGCCAGTGTGGTAGTGAGTTACCGGATGTGGACCTCCGGGGAAAAACAAGCATTCGCTCATGGGGGGTTGCGTTGGTGGCTGTACACAGCAGTGACCGGATGGAGTGGAGCGCATCGGGTAGGACATCCTGCCAACGGGAGGTCGGAAGGCCCCTAGATTTTAAGGCTAGGAGGGCCGCCTTCCAGACCGTCGCGTTCTCTCTTTCAACCTGTGCGTTCCCCCGGGGGTTGTAGCTGGTGGTCCGGCTTGAGGCAATACCTCTCATGAGCAGGTACTGACGGAGTTCGTCGCTCATGAAGGACGAGCCCCGGTCGCTATGAATATAGCTGGGAAAACCGAACAGAGCAAAGAGGTTGTGCAGGCATTTAATGACCGTAGCGGTGGTCATGTCCGGGCAGGGGATGGCAAAAGGGAAACGGGAGTACTCATCAACTATGTTGAGGAAGTACACATTGCGGTCAGAGGAGGGGAGGGGCCCTTTAAAGTCGATACTCAGGCGCTCAAAAGGGCGGGTGGCCTTGATCAGGTTTGCTCTGTCAGGCCTATAGAAGCGCGGCTTGCACTCTGCACAGACTGGGCAGCTCCTGGTCATGGTCCTGACCTCCTCGATGGAGTAAGGCAGGTTGCGGCCCTTAATGAAATGGAAGAACCTGGTGACCCCCGGGTGGCAGAGGTCGTTGTGGAGGCCCCGTAGTCTATCGATCTGCGCGGTGGCGCATGTGCCTCGCGATAGAGCGTCTGAGGGTTCGTTGAGTTTCCCTGGCCGGTACAAGATGTCGTAATTGTAGGTGGAAAGTTCGATTCTCCACCTCAAAATCTTGTCATTTTTGATCTTACCCCTCTGCTTGTTGTTGAACATGAAAGCAACTGAACGCTGGTCAGTAAGCAGGGTAAATCGTTTTCCAGCCAGGTAGTGCCGCCAGTGGCGCACCGCCTCCACAATGGCCTGGGCCTCTTTTTCCACAGAGGAGTGTCTGAGTTCGGAGCCCTGGAGGGTTCGTGAAAAGAAGGCCACGGGTCTTCCCGCCTGGTTAAGGGTAGCGGCCAGGGCAAAGTCGGATGCATCGCTCTCCACCTGGAAGGGGATGGACTCGTCTACCGAGTGCATGGTGGCCTTGGCAATGTCATCTTTTATACGGTGAAAGGCTAAGCGGGCCTCCGCCGTCAGGGGGAAGGAAGTGGACTTGATAAGTGGACGGGCTTTGTCCGCATAATGAGGGACCCACTGGGCGTAATAGGAAAAGAAGCCCAGGCACCTTTTGAGGGCCTTGAGACAGTGGGGCAGGGGAAGTTCCATCAACGGGCGCATCCGGTCAGGGTCAGGACTGATGACTCCGTGTTTCACCACGCAACCAAGGATAGCGAGGCGGGCTGTGCGGAATATGCACTTTTCCTTGTTGTACGTGAGGTTTAGGAGTTGGGCCGTGCGGAGGAACTTATCAAGATTGGCGTCATGGTCCTGCAGGTCATGGCCGCAGATGGTCACGTTGTCCAGGTAGGGAAACGTGGCCTGTAACGCATTCTCGTCGACCATCCGGTCCATCTCCCTCTGGAAGACGGAGACACCGTTGGTGACGCCAAAAGGAACCCTGAGGAAGTGAAAAAGGCGGCCGTTTGCCTCGAAAGCTGTGTACTGGCGGTCCTCAGGGCGGATAGGGATTTGGTGGTATGCTGCCTTGAGGTCAATGGTCGAGAAAACGCGGTATTGCGCGATCTTATTAACCATGTCGGCTATGCGGGGGAGGGGGTATGCGTCCAACTGGGTGTACTTGTTGATAGTTTGGCTGTAGTCGATGACTAGGCGCTGCTTGTTGCCAGTCTTAACGACTACCACCTGGGCTCGCCAGGGGCTGGTACTATCCTCAATAATCCCCTCTTTCAGGAGCCGCGTCACCTCAGATCTTATGAAGGATCTGTCCCCGGTGCTGTATCGCCTGCTCTTTGTGGCGATAGGCTTGCAGTCGCAGGTGAGGTTGGCCAACAGGCGGGGGGGTGTGATTTTGAGGGTGGAGAGACTACAGGTGGGGCGCGGCGGGCAATTTAAAAACTGCTGGTTGCAGACAGTGAGCGGGGGAAGAGGTCCACCGTATGTCAAGGTGACACTCTTAAAGTGACAATGAAAGTCCAACCCCAGTAGAACGGCAGCGCAGAGATGTGGCAGGACGAATAGCTTTACATTTTTATATACGGAGCCCTTCACCGAGAGGGTCACTACGCAGTAGCCGCCGACGTCTGCTGAGTGGGATTTCGAGGCCATGGAGATCCGATGGCGCATTGGCCGGACCGAGAGGGAATAGCGCCGTACTGTATCAGGGTGTATGAAGCTCTCCGTGCTCCCGGAATCAAAAAGGCAAGTTGTGGCGCGGCCATTTACCTGGATGTCCATCGTGGACCTGGCTAGCTGGTGGGGTCTGGATTGATCCAGCGTGATGGAGGCCGCTGTGGAGTCGGTAGCGTCGCTGTAGAACCCCGGTGAGGTGGCAGTGGGTGAGTCGGGGGCCCGTTGGCAGAATGGCGGACAAGATGGCGGCGTCGGAGAGGAAGGACAAAATGGCGGCGCCCATGACGATCCCGATCCCCACGAGGCTGGAGGGAGGCAAGATGGCCGCTCCCACGAATCGCACGCGGCGCTGCTGGAGGTAGGGGTCTTCTGACTTCTGCAGACGCCAGCGTAATGTCCCTTCTTACCGCAGGCAGAGCAGACCGCGTTTTTCGCCGGGCAGCGCGCCCTGGGGTGTTTGGTTTGGCCACAGAAATAACATTTCTGGCTCGGGCGGGACATCGCTGCAGCAGTTGAGGCCAGGGCCCGTGGCGGCGCCGCGTCCCAAGGTGGCGGCGGCTGCGGCATCCATGAGGCGGCCGCGCGGTCCGGGGAGTAGGCCTCCATGTTCCGGTGGGCTACGTCCAACGAGAGGGTGAGTGAAATCGCCTTCTTCAGGTCGAGCTCGCTACTTTCCAGCAGTCGCTGCCGTGTGTGAGTGGACCTGAGGCCCGCCACGAGGGCGTCCCGGATGAGCTCCTCCGTATGTTCCGTGGCTGTTACTTGCTTGCATTCGCAGGCTCGGCCGAGTTCCTTCAGCGCCCGTATGTATGCTTCTGTGGGTTCCCCGGGCTGTTGTTTGCGAGACCCCAGGAGATGTCTTGCGTAAACATAGTTGACCGGGCGTGCGTATTGCTCCTTCAATTCAGTAGTTAATAAAATTGATGCGCTATCAATTATAATAAAAGGCTGGGCAGAGTACAGAATGACAGGCTTTTATTAACTACTGAATTGCACTTCAGACAGATCAGGACTATGCCTCTAGTGGACGACCGAATGCCAGGAGCTGCCATGCGGCCGCTCTTATACTCGGTAGCCCAGGGGCGGAGTCAGCTGAGGCATAGTCAGGCACAACAGTGAAACAAGAGTGAACGACAACAACAACAACAACAACAGTGAACACAGTGAACTACAGTGGTTTACCACACCTCCCTTACTTTACTCTCGCAGAGTGAGACCGTACTTACAACAGCAGTTGTCTGAGGTACCTCCCTTACTTTACTCTCGCAGAGTGAGACCGTACTTGTTACTGCAGTTGTCAGCGGTACGTCCCTTACTTTACTCTCGCAGAGTGAGACGGTACTTGCAACAATTTTGTTCTGGCGAATCGTTGTCAGAGGTATGCTTAGCACTACTTGCAACTCGAATTGTCAGAGGTATGCTTTAGACTTTTTCTCCAAAGTTAACGCACTACTTGCAACTCATACCCTGCCTATACTTCTGCGCGTTTCATCCTAACACCAAGACCGCTTGACTTATCGATTCAAACCTTTCAGTTCTTTGATTCCAAAGGGGGCGGTGGACACCAGACGGTGTTGCCTTGCCCTAACTGTATGTGGTATTTAAAAGTACTCACGTTTTTGGCTCAGCTTCACTCGCCCGTGTCTCCCGTCCATGTGGATCCTGTTTGTGACGCCAATTGTTGTGGAGTATTTTAAATCAACACTCGACACAAGGTTTTAGATCGATAGTCAAGTCGTCTTTATTACACCGGTGGGGAAACAATCTGCTCTGTCTTAGCCAGACCTTTCCAAATTGTTACAGAAAACACGACATTTTTATACATTACAATAAGCATGGCCACCTCATGTTAAATTCATTCCTGCCACTTGATTGGATCTTGGCCCGCATGCACCTTCACGGATTGGTTACGAATCTTAATATAAACATGTATAAGCTGCCTCTTCAATCAATCACTCAAACTGCTGAATGCTAATTAAAAGATACCTTGGAATGTACCCTAGGTAATAAAGTTCTTACAGGCAGTTGAAATGCTGGACATCCAGTCTCCATTTAATTGTTTTATATCTCTCCAAAGGTCAGCTATCTTTGACCGCATCTTTATGGATGTGGTCTTTCATGGCAGTCCCTGTCTTCCTTATACTATTCAGTGAAACTGCCAGCGATGCCAGTTCAACTCTTTCCCCACTGCACTGGCCCACAGCACCTCATGGATGCCCAGTTTTGAGCTGCTAGATCTGTCCTGAATCTATCCCATTTAGCATGGTGGTAGTGCCACACAACACGATGGAGGGTGTCCTCAGTGTGAAGATGGGACTTCGTCTCCACAAGGACTGTGCAGTAGTCACTGCTACCAATACTGTCGTGGACAGATGCATCTGGAACAGGTAGATTGGTGAGGACGAGGTCAAATAGGGTTTTTCCTTCTCTCACCACCTGCTGCAGCGCCAGTCTGATAGCTATCACCTTCAGGACTCGGTCAGCTCGGTCAGTAGCGGTGTTACCGAGCCACTCTTGGTGATGGACATTGAAGTCCCCCACCCCAGAGAACATTCTGTGCCCTTGCTGCCCTCAGTGCTTCTTCCAAGTGGTGTTCAACATGGCGGAGTACTGATTCATCAGCTGAGGGAGGGCGGCAGGTGGTGTTCAACATGGCGGAGTACTGATTCATCAGCTGAGGGAGGGCGGGAGGTGGTAATCAGCAGGAGGAGTACTGATTCATCAGCTGAGGGAGGGCGGGAGGTGGTAATCAGCAGGAGGAGTACTGATTCATCAGCTGAGGGAGGGCGGGAGCTGGTAATCAGCAGGAGGAGCACTGATTCATCAGCTGAGGGAGGGCGGGAGGTGGTGTTCAACATGGCGGAGTACTGATTCATCAGCTGCGGGAGGGCGGGAGGTGGTAATCAGCAGGAGGAGTACTGATTCATCAGCTGAGGGAGGGCGGGAGCTGGTAATCAGCAGGAGGAGTACTGATTCATCAGCTGAGGGAGGGCCGTAGGTGGTAATCAGCAGGAGGTTTCCTTGCCCATGCTTGACCTGTTGCCATGAGACTTCATAGAGTCCAGAGTCAATGTTGAGGACTCCCAGGGCCACTCCCTCTTAGTTAACAGTCTCTTATGTGGAAGGGCTTAAAGGGATAATTTATGCGGACAAGTTGCACAAACGTGACTTGTATTCCCTTGAGTTTAGGAAGTTCAAGGGTGATCTAATTGAGGTGTTTAAAATGATGGAAGGATTTGATTGGGTAAATAGAGATAAACTACTTCCTTGAATGGGGAATCCTGAACAAGAGGGCAGAAGACTTGCATTTCTATAGCGCCTTTCACAACCTCAGCCATCTTAAAATGGTTTACAGCCAATGAAGTACTTTTGAAGTGTGGTCACTCTTGTAATGTAGAAGCGCTGCAGCCAATTTGCGCACAGCAAGGTCCCACAAACCAATGAGATAATGACCAGACAATCTGTTTTAGTGATGTTGGTTGAGGGATTGGCCGGGTCAATGGGCACAACTCCCCTGCTCTTCTTTGAATAGTGTCATGGGATCTTTTACGTCCACCTGAGCGGAGCCTTGCTTTATCGTCTCATCCGAAAGACGGCACCTCCGACAGTGCAGCACTCCCTCAGGACTGCACTGAAGTGTCAGGATTTGAACCCATGACCTTCTGACTCAAAGGCGAGAGTCACAGCAGGGAAAAGGAAGGGGAGGGAGGCGGGAGAAAGAAGGGGAGTGAGGGAAGTGAGGGAGGGAGGAGGGGAGGGGAGTGTGGGGAAAGGAGCGAGGGAGGGGAAGGAGGAAATAACTGGTAGATAAAAAGACCTTTGTTATGTGCAGGGTGGGGTTCTTTTAAAATAGTGACACAGGGTCAGGCTAAAACACCCATATTTAAAATAAAAAGGAGGGCCCATGTGACTTGGCTTATGATTGGCTCCCTCCCAGCCATGGCCCGCTGTACAATTTCACCTCAAACTGACTGAGATTTTCTCTTTGTCCAGATGA
Source organism: Somniosus microcephalus (assembly GCF_052327205.1). Taxonomy (NCBI): domain Eukaryota; kingdom Metazoa; phylum Chordata; class Chondrichthyes; order Squaliformes; family Somniosidae; genus Somniosus; species Somniosus microcephalus. The sequence goes on along the minus strand of NC_140988.1, from coordinate 391,628,113 downwards.
AAAGGAATGTGCTACAAGAGACGAGGCACATCGAGATGGTGCTTGTGGCGGACAATGCAATGGTGGGTGGCTTCTCTGAACATGTCCAACATGAGTGACCCAGGCCTAGTGCCAGGGCCCACAGTACAGAACAAGGAGCAAGGCTGGAAAGGGAGGAGATGAATCAGGAGCGAGCGATTAGGTCATGTCAGGCTTGGGTTTTCAAAGGCTGAAGATTGTGGAAGGGAAGACTGAGGAAAGTGAGAAATTCCATTGTTTCTATGAAGTGACTTGGTTTCAAAAGTTCAGTCGGTTATGTTTAACGATGATGTGAACCCAGGAGAAAGGAATAAAACCTGAGGAGGCAGCCAGGCACCTACAGAATGACTGAAATGAAGTATGCAAGTGCAAAGAGCAGCAGTAGAGGAAATTTAACACATACGAAGGAAGATCGTGGGGTGTGTGGGTGGGGAGTGGGGGAGGGGGGTGGGGAGTGAGGGTGGAGGTGGGGGGTGTGGGTGGGGTGTGGGGGTGGGGAGTATGGGTGGGGAGTGTGGGTGCGGAGTGTGGGTGGGGAGTGGGGGGTGGGGAGTGTGGGTGGGGAGTGTGGGTGTGGGTGGGGTGGGGGGTGGGGGTGGGGAGTGTGGGTTGGGTGTGTGGGTGGGGAGTGTGGGTGGGGAGGGGGAGTGGGGAGTGTGGGTGAAGTGGGGGGGTGGGGAGTGTGGGTGGGGGGTGGGGAGTGTGGGTGGGGGTGGGGAGTGTGGGTTGGGTGTGTGGGTGGGGAGTGTGGGTGGGGAGGGGGAGTGTGGGGGGGTGGGGAGTGTGGGTGTGGGTGGGGAGTGGGGGGTGGGGAGTGGGGGGTGGGGAGTGTGGGTGGGGGTGGGAAGTGTGGGTGGGGAGTGGGAGTGGGGAGTGTGGGTGGGGAGTGTGGGTGGGGAGGGGGAGTGGGGAGTGTGGGTGAGGTGGGGGGGTGGGGAGTGTGGTTGGGGAGTGTGGGTGGGGAGTGTGGGTGGGGAGGGGGAGTGGGGAGTGTGGGTGAGGTGGGGGGTGGGGAGTGTGGATGGGGAGTGTGGGTGTGGGTGGGGAGTGTGGGTTGGGTGTGTGGGTGGGGAGTGTGGGTTGGGTGTGTGGGTGGGGAGTATGGGTGGGGAGTGTGGGTGGGGAGGGGGAGTGGGGAGTGTGGGTGAGGTGGGTGTTGGGGAGTGTGGGTGGGGAGTGTGGGTGTGGGTGGGGAGTGGGGGGTGGGGAGTGTGGGTGGGGAGTGTGGGTGGGGGTGGGGAGTGTGGGTGTGGGTGGGGAGTGGGGGGTGGGGAGTGTGGGTGGGGTGTGGGGGTGGGGATTGGGGGTTGGGGAGTGGGGGTGCGGTTGGGGGTGGGGATGGGGGGTGGGGATGGGGGGTGGGGAGTGGTGGTGCGGAGTGGGGGTGGGGAGGGGGAGTGGGGAGAACATAAGAACATAAGAACTCGGAGCAGGAGTCGGCCATTCGGCCCTTCGAGCCTGCTCCGCCATTCAATGAGATCATGGCTGATCTTCTGCCTCAACTCCATTCACCGGCCCTATCGCCATATCCCTTGATGCCCTTACTAGTCAGAAATCTATCGACTTCTGTTTTGAATATACCCAATGACTGAACCTCCACAGCCCTCTGGGGTAGAGAATTCCAAAGATTCACCAGCCTCTGTATGAAGGAATTTTTTCTCATCTCAGTACTGAATGGCCTACCCTTTATCCTGAGGCTGTGGCCCCTGGTTCTAGACTCCCCAGCCAAGGGAAACATTCTCCCAGCATCCACCCTATCAAGCCCTGTAATAATTTTGTATGCTTCAATGAGATCCCCTCTCATTCTTCTGAATTCAAGAGAATACAGGCCTAGTTTACTCAATCTCTTCTCATACGACAGTCCTGCCATCCCAGGGATCAATCTCGTGAACCTTCGTTGCACTCTCTCTATGGCAAGTATATCCTTTTTTGGGTAAGGAGACCAAAATTGTACACAGTACTCCAGTAATGTGGTCTCACCAAGGCCCTATATAATTGGAGTAAGACTTCTTTACTCCTGTACTCAAAACCTCTTGTAATGAAGGCCAGCATACTGTCTGCCTTCCTAATGGCTTGCTGCACCTGCACATTCACTTTCAGTGACTCATGTACAAGGACACCCAGGTCCCTTTGATCATCTGCATTCCCCAACCTTTCACCATTTAGGAAATACTCTGCCTTTCTGTTTTTTTCTACCAAAGTGGATAACTTCATATTTATCCACATTATATTCCATCTGCCATGTTCTCGCCCTCTCACTGAGCCTGTCGAGATCCCCTTGAAGCCTCTTCACATCCTCTTCGCAACTGACACTGCCACCTAGCTTTATATCATCAGCAAATTTGAAAATGTTACATTTAGTCCCCTCATCCAAATCATTGATATAGATTGTGAATAGCTGGGGCCCAAGCACCGATCCTGCAGGAGAAAGTAAAGGTAAGTTAAAACACTTTACACTCACCTCACACACTTACCTCTGCACACATGCACCCATCACTCACCTGCACAACGGACATCTCGACCCCTCCAACCCCTTCAGACCGACGGTCCGCCTCACTAACTTGGTGTGGTTCGGAGCCATCGGGAAGCCCACACTTCAGGGCTAAAAATAGAGATTAGGCAAAAAACTGCCTGTTAACTACCTGCTAACAGGCAGTGAATTGGCACTATTCCCCTTCCCGCCTCGGGGAGGCGGCTCCCAGCACAGGTCGGATACCCGCCTCCTGGGACATTGGCACAGAGGCGGGTTGGGGGCGGGATGGGTTCCTGCCCCCCCGATTCTGCAATTTTCCCACCACTCCCGCCTCCAAACCCACCTCCACGGGGCTTGGAAATTCGAGCCCAAAGTATCTATTTAATTTCTCTGCCAATTTCCTCATTCCCCATTATAAATTCTCCCGTCTCTGACTGTAAAGGACATTTATCTTCGCCAGTCTTTTCCTTTTCACATATCTATAGAAGCTTTTACAATCCGTTTTTATATTTTTTGCTAGTTTGTGCTCATATTCCATTTTCCCTTTCTTTATCAATTTCTTGGTCCCCCTTTGCTGATTTCTAACAAGATCCCAATCCTCAGGCTGACCGCTTTTTCTGGCAACTTTATAAGCTTCCTCTTTTGACTTAATACTAGCTATAATTTCTTTTGTTAGCCATGGTTGGATCACTTTTCCTTTTGGGTTTTTATGCCCTAGAGGAATATATGTTTGTTGCAAATTATGCATTATTTCCTTGAATGTTAGCCATTGTATATCCACCTTCACACCTTTTAGTGTAGTCTCCCAATCTACCATGGCCAACTTGTCCCTCATACCCTTGTAGTTTCCTCTGTTTAGATTGAAGACTTTAGTTTCAGATTGGACTACATCACTCTCAAACTTAATGTAAAATTCAATCATATTATGGTCACTTGTCCTGAAAGGCCCCTTTACCACAAGATTATTGATTAACCCTTTCTCATTACACAGTACCAGATCCAGAATAGCCTGTTCCCTGGTTGGTTCCTCCAAATACTGATCCAGGAAACCATCTCGCATGCATTCCAAGAATTCGTCCTCCACACCATTAGTGGTAATTTGATTTGCCCAGTCAATATGTAGATTAAAGTCCCCCATGATTACTGTATTGCCCTTGTTACATGCACTTCTAATCTCTTGATTGATACTGTGCCCTATAGTACCATTACTGTTTGGTGGCCTATACACAACTCCCACCAATGTTTTCCGCCCTTTGCTGTTTCTTAGCTCCACCCAAACTGATTCCAGTTCTACATCACGATCTGCCAAGCCAAAATCTTTTATCTCTACCGTACCGATCTCATCCCTTATTAACAGCGCTACACCACCTCCTTTTCCTTTTTGTCTGTCCTTCCTAAGTGTTGAGTACCCTGGAACATTCAGTTCCCAGCTTTGGTTACCCTGCAACCATGTCTCTGTAATGGCAATTACATCATACCCATTTACTTCTATTAGTGCCATTAATTCATCCACCTTGTTGCGAATGCTACGTGCATTTAGATAAAGTGCCTTCAACTTTGCCTGTTTAATATTTTTCTGCACTTTGACCCTCTTTACTGTTAGCCTTTGTTTCTGCTCCCTACTAGTTTTGCTCACTACTTTTCTAACTTGCACTTCCAGCTTTGTTTCTCTCCGTTCTGGGCCCACACTTAGGTTCCCAGCCCCCTGACAAACTAGTTTAAATCCTTCCCAACAGCACGAGCAAACCCCCCTGCGAGGATGTTGGTCCCGTTTCTGCCGAGGTGTAACCCGTCCAGCTTGTACAGGTCCCACCTTCCCCTATGCCTCAGGAATTTAAATCCCTTCCTCCTACACCATCTCCCCAGCCACGCATTCATCTGGTCTATTCTCCTATTTCTGCTCTCGCTAGCATGTGGCACTGGGAGTAATCCTGAGATTACTCTCTTTGAGGTCCTACTTTATAATCTCTTTCCTAGCTCCCTATAGTCTGCTGCAGGACGTCATCCTTTCTGCCTATGTCATTGGTACCGATATAGACAACGACCTCTCGCTGTTCACTCTCCCCCCTCAGAGTGTCCTGCAGCTGCTCAGTGACATCCTTGACCCTGGCACCAGGGAGGCAACATACTCTCCTGGAGACATGCCTACGGCTGCAGAAACACCTATCTGTGCCCCTAACTAATGAATCCCCTATCACTATTGCTCTCGCTAGCACGTGGCACTGGGAGTAATTCTGAGATTACTACCTTTGAGGCCCTGCTTTTTAATTTATTTCCTAGCTCCCTATATTCTGCTTGCAGGACCTCGTCCCTCTTTCTACCTATGTCGTTGGTACCGATATGGACCACGACCTCTGGCTGTTCATTCTCCCCCTTCAGAATGTCCTGCAGCCTCTCAGTGACATCCTTGACCCTGGCATCAGGGAGGCAACATACCATCCTGGAGTCACGTCTGCGGCTACAGAAACGTCTATCTGTTCCCCTTACGATAGAATCCCCTATCACTATTGCTCTCCCACTCTTTTTCCTCCCCTCCTGTGCAGCTGAGCCACTCGTAGTGCCACGGACTTGGCTCTTGCTGCATTCCCCTGAGAAACCATCTCCCCCAGCAGTATCCAAAACGGAAAATCTGTTGGAAAGGGAGATGGACCCAGGGGACTCCTGCACTACCTTCCTAGTTGTTTTACTCTGTCTGGCGGTCACCCATTCCCTGTCTGCCTATGCACTCTTTACCTGCGGTGTGACCACCTCGTTGAACGTGCTATCCACGAAGATCTCAGCCTCGCGGATGCTCCACAGTGACTCCAGCCGCAGCTCCAGCTCTGAAACGCGGATTGCAAGTAGCTGCAACTGAAGACACTTCCTGCACACGTGTTCGCCCTGGACACCGAAAGTGTCCCTGACTTCCCACATAGCACAGGAGGAGCACTCCACGCTGCCGAGCTGCCCTGCCATGTCCTACCCTTAATTTACCCCCTTTACTTCCTCTAAATTAAAGAATATTAAATATACTAGAGACCTTACTTCACTTTAAACACTACTTACTTACTTTTACTTTAACGAATGGACTGTAGAAATACTCACCAGGTCCTATTTACCAATCAGCTCCTTCCCTTGTGCCGACGTCACTTTTAATCTCTGACGTCACTTTTGAATGTTGCCTGTTGAGGTCCGCTCTCGCTGCTTATCCCAATAGCTCGGACTGAGGCTCGAGCCTCGGGCTTTGTTTCCTTGCTCCTCCTTTGCCGGTTCCCTCACAGGTCGGTCCGCTCTTGCTGCTGCTCCCAGTGAGGAGTTGGGGTAGGGAGTGTGGGTGGAGAGTGTGGGTCTGGGGGATGGGGAATGGGGAGTAGGGGGCAGGGGGTGGGGAGTGGGGGGTGGGGAATGGGGAGTAGGGGGTGGGGGGTGGGGGGTGGGGAATGGGGAGTAGGGGGCGGGGGGTGGGGAGTGGGGAGTGGGGGTGGGGAGTGGGGGTGGGGAGTGGGGGGCGGGGGTGGGGAGTGGGGGTGAGGGGTGGGGGTGGGGAGTGGGGGTGGGGGGTGGGGGGCGGGGGGTGGGGGGTGGGCAGTGGGGAGTGGGGGTGGGGAGTGGGGGCGGGGGGTGGGGAGTGGGGGCGGGGGGTGGGGAGTGGGTGGGTGGGGAGTGGGGGTGTGGAGTGGGGGGTGGGGAGTGGGGGGTGGGGGGGGTGGGGTTGGGGAGTGGGGGCTGGGGGGTGGGGGTGGGGAGGGGGGTGGGGAGGTGGAGTGGGGAGGGGGGTTGAGCTATTTTGCTCACTGAATCATCACCAATCGTTTGGATTCCTTTCAGTATCAGAATCTGAAGAATAAAAAAGATGATGTGGTGCGGCGAGTGATCAGTATTGCGAATACGGTGGACTTGGTGAGTATGGAGACTCTGGTCACACTGATGGCAGGTTAGCCTTCCTCTTCCATGCCTCTGTTAATGACTCCTCCTGCTAACAGCCAGGTCAAAATGAAATTGCCATTAAATGCGGTATCGTGGTCACTCTCAATGCTTGAAACCTTTGGCCTCAGACATGCCGACTCACTGGCTCTCAGCACCCCTGAAAATGGCTGAGGCCCTCACCCTGTCTGAAATATCTCGGTGGTCTGAGCGCTCTATATGTGAGTGATCTTCTACAGCCATGTTGCCCACACTCTGAAACTGGATAACGCTCTCATTGCAGGAACGCTCAGGTATTGCCACGCTGTGCTTTGCCTCTCACCCAGAACCACTCTGTTCCGCTCGCACCCTTCAAAAGCATCGAAACACCATTTTCTTTGTTTGCTGTGCCTCCTTTTCTTATTTACCTCGGTCTCCTGCTGTCCGCTCTCTCAATCTCACTCTCCTGCTGTCCTCTCCCTCAATCTCCCCCAGTATCGCTGTGTTCGCCCTCCCTCATCTGCTGTGCTCTCGCTCCCTCTCCCGCTGTGCTCTCTCTCCCTCTCCCGCTGTGCTCTCTCTTCCTCTCCCACTGTGCTCTCTCCCTCTCCCACTGTGCTCTCTCTCTCTCCCGCTGTGCTCTCTCTCCCTCTCCCGCTGTGCTCTCTCTCCCTCTCCCGCTGTGCTCTCTCTCCCTCTCCCGCTGTGCTCTCTCCCTCTCCCGCTGTGCTCCCCCTCCCTCTCCCGCTGTGCTCTCCCTCTCACTCCCGCTGTGCTCTCCCTCTCCCTCTGTGCGCTCTCTCCCTCTCCCGCTGTGCTCTCTCTCCCTCTCCCGCTGTGCTCTCTCTCCCTCTCCCGCTGTGCTCTCTCTCCCTCTCCCGCTGTGCTCTCTCTCTCTCTCCCGCTGTGCTCTCTCTCCCTCTCCCGCTGTGCTCTCTCTCTCCTGCTGAGCTCTCCCTCTCCCGCTGTGCTGTATCTCCCTCTCCCGCTGTGCTCTCTCTCCCTCCCGCTGTGCTTTCTTTGCCTCTCCCGCTGTGCTCTCTCTCTCTCTCCCGCTGTGCTCGCTCTCTCTCCCGCTGTGCTCTCCCTCCCCCGCTGTGCTCTATCTCCCTATCCCGCTGTGCTCTCTCTCTCTCTCTCCCGCTGTGCTCTCCCTCTCCCGCGGTGCTCTCTCTCCCTCTCCCGCTGTGCTCTCTCTCCCTCTCCCGCTGTGCTCTCTCTCCCTCTCCCGCTATGCTCTCTCTCCCTCTCTCGCTGTGCTCTATCTCCCTGTCCCGCTGTGCTCTTTCTCCCTCTCCCACTCTGCTCTCTCTCCCACTGTGCTCTCTCTCCCTCTCCCGCTGTGCTCTCTCCCTCTCCCGCTGTGCTCTCTCCCTCTCCCGCGGTGCTCTCTCTCCCTCTCCCGCTGTGCTCTCTCTCCCTCTCCCGCTCTGCTCTCTCTCCCTCTCCCACTGTGCTCTCTCTCTCTCTCCCGCTGTGCTCTCTCTCCCTCTCCCGCTGTGCTCTCTCCCTCTCCCGCTGTGCTCTCCCTCCCTCCCGCTGTGCTCTCTCTCCCTCTCTCGCTGTGCTCTATCTCCCGCTCCCGCTGTGCTCTATCTCCCTCTCCCGCTGTGCTCTATCTCCCTCTCCCGCTGTGCTCTCTCTCCCTCTCCCGCGGTGCTCTCTCTCGCTCTCCCGCTGCGCTCTCTCTCCCTCTCCCGCTGTGCTCTCTCTCCCTCTCCCGCTGTGCTCTCTCTCCCTCTCCCGCTGTGCTCTCTCTCCCTCTCTCGCTGTGCTCTCTCTCCCTCTCCAGCTGTGCTCTCTCTCCCTCCCGCTGTGCTCTCTCTCCCTCTCCCGCTATGCTCTCTCTCCCTCTCCCGCTGTACTCTCTCTCCCTCTCCCGCTGTGCTCTCTCCCTCTCCCGCGGTGCTCTCTCTCCCTCTCCCGCTGTGCTCTCTATCCCTCTCCCGCTATGCTCTCTCCCTCTCCCGCTGTGCTCTCTCCCTCTCCCGCTGTGCTCTCTCTCCCTCTCCCGCTGTGCTCTCTCTCTCTCTCCCGCTATGCTCTCTCTCCCTCTCCCGCTGTGCTCTCTCTCCCTCTCCCGCTGTGCTCTCTCTCCCTCTCCCGCTGTGCTCTCTCCCTCTTCCGCTGTGCTCTCTCCCTCTCCCGCTGTGCTCTCTCTCCCTCTCCCGCTGTGCTCTCTCTCCCTCTCCCACTGTGCTCCCTCTCCCGCTGTGCTCTCTCTCCCTCTCCCGCTGTGCTCTCTCTCCCTCTCCCGCTGTGCTCTCTCTCCCTCTCCCGCTGTGCTCTCTCTCCCTCTCCCGCTGTGCTCTCTCTCCCTCTCCCGCTGTGCTCTCTCTCTCTCTCCCGCTGTGCTCTCTCTCCCTCTCCCGCTGTGCTCTTTCTCCCTCTCCCGCTGTGCTCTCTCTCCCTCTCCCGCTGTGCTCTCTCTCCCTCTCCCGCTGTGCTCTCTCTCTCTCTCCCGCTGTGCTCTCTCTCTCTCTCCTGCTGTGTTCTCTCTCCCTCTCCCGCTGTGCTCTCTCTCCCTCTCCCGCTGTGCTCTCTCTCCCTCTCCCGCTGTGCTCTCTCTCTCTCTCCCGCTGTGCTCTCTCTCTCTCTCCTGCTGTGTTCTCTCTCCCTCTCCCGCTGTGCTCTCTCTCCCTCTCCCGCTGTGCTCTCTCTCCCTCTCCCATGGTGCTCTCTCTCTCTCTCCCGCTGTGCTCTCTCTCCCTCTCCCGCTGTGCTCTCCCACTCCCGCTGTGCTCCCTCTCCCTCTCCCGCTGTGCTCTCTCTCCCTCTCCCGCTATGCTCTCTCTCCCTCTCCCGCTGTACTCTCTCTCCCTCTCCCGTTGTGCTCTCTCCCTCTCCCGCGGTGCTCTCTCTCCCTCTCCCGCTGTGCTCTCTATCCCTCTCCCGCTATGCTCTCTCCCTCTCCCGCTGTGCTCTCTCCCTCTCCCGCTGTGCTCTCTCTCCCTCTCCCGCTGTGCTCTCTCTCTCTCTCCCGCTATGCTCTCTCTCCCTCTCCCGCTGTGCTCTCTCTCCCTCTCCTGCTGTGCTCTCTCTCCCTCTCCCGCTGTGCTCTCTCCCTCTTCCGCTGTGCTCTCTCCCTCTCCCGCTGTGCTCTCTCTCCCTCTCCCGCTGTGCTCTCTCTCCCTCTCCCACTGTGCTCCCTCTCCCGCTGTGCTCTCTCTCCCTCTCCCGCTGTGCTCTCTCTCCCTCTCCCGCTGTGCTCTCTCTCCCTCTCCCGCTGTGCTCTCTCTCCCTCTCCCGCTGTGCTCTCTCTCCCTCTCCCGCTGTGCTCTCTCTCCCTCTCCCGCTGTGCTCTCTCTCTCTCTCCCGCTGTGCTCTCTCTCCCTCTCCCGCTGTGCTCTTTCTCCCTCTCCCGCTGTGCTCTCTCTCCCTCTCCCGCTGTGCTCTCTCTCCCTCTCCCGCTGTGCTCTCTCTCTCTCTCCCGCTGTGCTCTCTCTCTCTCTCCTGCTGTGTTCTCTCTCCCTCTCCCGCTGTGCTCTCTCTCCCTCTCCCGCTGTGCTCTCTCTCCCTCTCCCGCTGTGCTCTCTCTCCCTCTCCCGCTGTGCTCTCTCTCTCTCTCCCGCTGTGCTCTCTCTCTCTCTCCTGCTGTGTTCTCTCTCGCTCTCCCGCTGTGCTCTCTCTCCCTCTCCCGCTGTGCTCTCTCTCCCTCTCCCATGGTGCTCTCTCTCTCTCTCCCGCTGTGCTCTCTCTCCCTCTCCCGCTGTGCTCTCCCACTCCCGCTGTGCTCCCTCTCCCTCTCCCGCTGTGCTCTCTCTCCATCTCCCGCTGTGCACTCTCCCTCTCCCGCTGTGCTCTATCTCCCTCTCCCGCTGTGCTCTATCTCTCTCTCTCCCTCTCCCGCTGTGCTCTATCTCCCTCTCCCGCTGTGCTCTATCTCTCTCTCCCGCTGTGCTCTCTCTCCCTCTCCCGCTGTGCTCTCTCTCCCTCTCCCGCTGTGCTCTCTCTCCCTCTCCCGCTGTGCTCTCTCTCTCTCCCACTGTGTGCTCTCTCCCTCTCCTGCTGTGCTCTCCTGCCCTCTCCCGCTGTGCTCTCTCCCTCTCCCGCTGTGCTCTATCTCCCTCTCCCGCTGTGCTCTCTCACCTCCCCCGCTGTGCTCTCTCTCCCTCTCCCGCTGTACTCTCTCTCCCTCTCCCACTGTGCTCCCTCTCCCTCTCCCGCTGTGCTCTCTCCCTCTCCCGCTGTGCTCTCCCTCCCTCTCCCGCTGTGCTCTCTCTGCCTCTCCCGCTGTGCTCTCTCTGCCTCTCCCGCTGTGCTCTCTCTCCCTCTCCCTCTGTACTCTCTCTCCCTCTCTCGCTGTGCTCTATCTCTCTCTCCCGCTGTGCTCTATCTCACTCTCCCGCTGTGCTCACTCTAACTCTCCCGCTGTGCTCTATCTACCTCTCCAGCTGTGCTCTCTCTCCCTCTCCCTCTGTTCTCTCTCTACCTCTCCCGCTGTGCTCTATCTCTCTCCCGCTTTACTCTCTCTCTCTCTCCCGCTGCGCTCTCTCTCCCTCTCCCGCTGTGCTATCTCTCCCTCTCCCGCTGTGCTCTATCTCTCTCCCGCTTTACTCTCTCTCTCTCTCCCGCTGCGCTCTCTCTCCCTCTCCCGCTGTGCTCTCTCTCCCCCTCCCGCTGTGCTCTCTCTCCCTGTCCCACTGTGCTCCCTCTCCCTCTCCCGCTGTGCTCTCTCTCTCTCCCTCTCACGCTGTGCTCTCTCTCCCTCTCCCGCTGTGCTCTCTCACACTCTCCCGCTGTGCTCTCCCTCCCTCTCCCGCTGTGCTCTCTCTCCCTCTCCCGCTGTGCTCTCTCTCCCTCTCCCACTGTGCTCTCTCTCCCTCTCCCGCTGTGATTTATTACCCTCTCCCGCTGTGCTCTCTCTCCCTCTCCCGCTGTGCTCTCTCCCTCTCCCGCTGTGCTCTCTCTCCCTCTCCCGCTATGCTTTATCACCCTCTCCCGCTGTGTTCTCTCTCCCTCTCCCGCTGTGCTCTCTCTCCCTCTCCCGCTGTGCTCTCTCTCCCTCTCCCGCTCTGCGCACTCTCCCTCTCCCGCTGTGCTCTCCCTTCCTCTCCCGCTGTGCTCTCTCTCTCTCCCGCTGTGCTCTCTCTCCCTCTCCCGCTGTGCTCTCTCTCCCTCTCCCGCTGTGCTCTCTCCCCCTCTCCCGCTGTGTTCTCTCTCCCTCTCCCGCTGTGCTCCCCCTCCCGCTCCCGCTGTGCTCTCCCTCTCACTCCCGCTGTGCTCTCCCTCTCCCTCTGTGCTCTCTCTCCCTCTCCCGCTGTGCTCTCTCTCCCTCTCCCGCTGTGCTCTCTCTCCCTCTCCCGCTGTGCTCTCTCTCCCTCTCCCGCTGTGCTCTCTCTCTCTCTCCCGCTGTGCTCTCTCTCCCTCTGCCGCTGTGCTCTCTCTCTCTCCTGCTGTGCTCTCCCTCTCCCGCTGTGCTGTATCTCCCTCTCCCGCTGTGCTCTCTCACCCTCCCACTGTGCTCTCTTTGCCTCTCCCGCTGTGCTCTCTCTCTCTCCCGCTGTGCTCGCTCTCTCTCCCGCTGTGCTCTCCCTCCCCCGCTGTGGTCTATCTCCCTCTCCCGCTGTGCTCTCTCTCTCTCTCCCGCTGTGCTCTCTCTCTCCCGCGGTGCTCTCTCTCCCTCTCCCGCTGTGCTCTCTCTCCCTCTCCCGCTGTGCTCTCTCTCCCTCTCCCGCTGTACTCTCTCTCCCTGTCCCGCTGTACTCTCTTTCCCTATCCCGCTGTGCTCTTTCTCCCTCTCCCACTCTGCTCTCTCTCCCACTGTGCTCTCTCAGCCTCTCCCGCTGTGCTCTCTCCCTCTCCTGCTGTGCTCTCCTGCCCTCTCCCGCTGTGCTCTCTCCCTCTCCCGCTGTGCTCTATCTCTCTCTCTCG